>NC_137502.1:16882500-17055000 GCF_041902795.1 Electrophorus electricus
ATGATTCAAAGCAAAATTTGAGAGAAGATGAGTGCATTTCGTTGATCCTCAAATCACATACAAATAGAGTAAAGGCTCCAGTGCAAAATATGACATAAAATACCCGAGACAACCAGGATGGAAAACAACAGACAGAACACAGTATGAATTAGTACAAAGAACATCCAAGGCAAAAAGACAGTGGACTGCGTAATGCACAGCGTTGACGGTTATTGATGTATAGATAATGACTGTGCAAAGCTTCTGTCCCATTAGACATTCTGAGTTGCTGAGATAAAAGTGATATACAGGAGGGAAGCATTGTGGAGCCCCATAATGGCAGGTGGCAAGAAAAAAGCAAATCTACAAAACAGCCATACAACCAAATAGCAACAATAAGAAATAAAACAATAATAAAACAACAACAACAAAAAAAACCCAAAACAAAACAAGACAAAAAACAAAAACAAAAACATACCCAGTAGCACTTCTTAGAACAATGTGGAGGAATCCTAGAACCACTCAAAATGTTTTGCTACCATCCTACCATTCTCTGTCACTGCATCTATGTTCAGTCGTTGATGGAGATGGTTTTCCTAAGCATTTAAGCATTGGACTGTTTCATCTGCTACTCCCCCAGCAGACAGCACGAAACAGAACATTGGCCAATGTAGACTGACAGAATAACCCCAGAAGCCAGCTGCACATGTTGAAGAACCTAAACTTCAGGGGTCAGCCAGGTCTGTCCAGTTCAGGTAGACCTGCAGGTATTTGTAGTACTACACCATCCCTACATTCTCTCCACAAATGGTGACTGAGCTCACAGGCTTCCTAACATGCTAGAAATTCACAACCAGTTCCTTTGTCTTGTTGGTGTTAGGTTGCAGGTGATCCTCAACCAGCAGCCTGTATTCTGACTCATCCCCATTGTCAATGCACTGCACAATAGAGGAGGTATCACTGAGCAGGTGAGCTAGTATAAAGGGTAGAAAAAGCTGACAGTACGGAACCAATGGGTGCCCCCGGATTGCTCACCACCATCTCCAACACAACCCTGGAGCCTCACAAACTGTGGCCTGGTGAGGAGATGATCCAGATGATGAGTCACTAATCTAGGGAAGCATGGGGGTGTCAAGGTGCATCACCTTCCACTGATTTCTGAATCGTAGTGGCAGGATGATACTAGAGGAACCGGAGAAATCAAAGAACATAATCCTCACTATGATACTGGCTTTGTCCTGGTGTCTGTAGGCTCTGTGGAGTATGTAGGTCCAGTGTTCCATAACGTTGCCATCAGACAAAACGGCCTTCAAAAACAAAACATCAAACAAAATAGCCTCCAGCTACTAGTAGATAGATTAAGTGGGCAGCCACTCCCACCAGTGTCTCCGCTCCACCCCTGACTCATCTTAGAGTTGATGCTAGATTGTGGGTGGCATTTTTTGGGTAGTTTTATTTGTGGTCAAAAACATAGACTACGATCATACTTTTATATATCATATACAAGTATATCTAAGTATATATATATATATGTTCCTTAAAGTTTCATCAACTATACAATCCTATACAATGTATACAATCCTATGCAAACTATACAATGTATACCTTGTCCCATCATGTAGATTATACTTCTGGCTACATCAAAGCATCTTCCAATCAGAGTCATACAGTATACTTTAAGCTAAAACTGGAGCACATGCACAGAGAGTCACAGAAGGCTGGCAGTAAAGCAGGAGCTGTTGGAAAAAACGAAACCAAACAGGGAAGTGGAGCGAGGCCAGGCCAAGCCAGATAAAGGCGGATTAAGAACCGCAGGTCAGCACAGGATGGCGGGCCTAATGAGATTTGAGCTCTACTAATGTATGCAAGAAGAACGTGAGAATGGGATGAAAAGCTTAGGGGAGTTGTGAGGTGAATTTGATTATGTCTACCTGTCATTAAGCAACACCTGCAGATGCTGTTCCCATATCCCTCTGTGTGTGTGTGTGTGTATGTGTGTGTGTGTGTGTGTGTGTGTGTGTGTGTGTGTATGTATCTGTCTATGTGTCAGTTGCTGGGTATTAAACAAGGGCTATATAAGTTTGCAGGAATTGCTAAACAGAGAAAAATATAAAAGTTAAATAGACTAGGAAAAATAGTTTTGCAAGGTATAAAAAGATAATGTGGTAAAAAACAATGTGTTAAAGGTTAGATTTCTGTTACAATTTCTGTGAAAGATCAAGTTGATAAACAACAAAGACATTTTTCACAGTGTTGCTGGCACATCTTTTCTGAGTGTGCCTAATTCTAGAGGGCACAGAAATTTCAAATTAAACTAGTGAGTTAATAAAATGGTAGCAATTAACTATTCATAACACATAATGATTCAATGATTTAATTTTTTTTTAAACCCTGAAATCTAATTGAGTAAGGGACATAGCAAAAATCTGAATTGTATTAATATTTTCTTAGTCAGACACACACAGACTTTCTTTCTCTGTCTTTCTCTCATATACATACATATATATATATATATGAGAGAGAGAGGAAAAATGATGAAATATATAAGAGAGAGAGGATAAACTGAAATGAAAATGAAATGTATATGTATATTCAATGCTTATTAAGTATTATATGTATATTATTTGTCATAGGCAAAATGAAACTTATGTGATAGGGAAATCTGATAAAGTCACTAAGGCAAACAGATATTTGACACTATTAGTGTCAGATACTCTTCACACTAACCTATTTATTCTTGGATGAGGACATGTATTTGATAGAAACTACAAAGCACTTTACTAACCACACCCCCCTGGAATTGCACACATGTGCACAAGCTTTGTCAAGTGTTGCCGGGTCTATTTAAACCCATGAACTTCGGTTGTTGGTCATCGTCACTATGTAACTTGTTTAACGTTAACATCCATCATTGTAACTATTTGCGATAGCCGTAACGTCTGTGTTTGTGTGCTCACCTTTGTTAGTGTGTACTTTGTTAAATGTAAAACCGTGTAATCGTGTTCACTGTCAACGTTTGTGAATGCCTGTCGTGTGGTGTGTGTTTCATGTTAATAAATGTCCCACATGAACGAGGAGGTCCGTGTGTCCTGCCCCGCGCCCTGCGGCACTCGGGCCAGCAGTGTTACAACTATAGAAACAGACAGAAAAGCGTCAGCACTGTATTGAACTCAATCTAAGAAGCATATTCAGACTGTGCACTAGAGTGCTAAGGAACACACTGTTCTCTTCCACTAATGACGCTATGGGCTACAAACCTGAGGATGCCTGATGAGCGCTTGAAATTATGGTGCTTCACTTTCTTGTTTTCATGGCTCTGAATTGAATAGCTCCACGGTCTTCATTAATGCTCTCTATTTCTTGCACATTAGTAAAGTGCTCTGTGATTGTCACTAACAATGTGACTGACAGTTTTGTTTTTTTTTCTCAACATGATGTAGTGTACTAAAGGGACCACCAGACAGTGTGCTGTAATCAAAGCTATTATTTACCTCTATTAATTTAAACCCGTGCATGTAAAACAAATATGTGGATTTGTTTCCCTCTCATGCGACAAGATTAAAGCGACCTTTTAAGACAACCTCTGCGATGTCTGTGGCATTCAAGTATAGAAGGTACTTTGAACGTATTAGATATAAAAGATGCATATGAATACCACTGCAGCCTTCACTGTATTTATCTTACTTCGCCTTTCATGGTCAAACTACTCATCCTCCTCCTCAGCAGTAGCCCTTATGAAACACTAATAAAACAGATTAGAACAGGACACATAGCATTTGAAAAGTATGCCCAGAGTTGTCCACTATTGCTTTGCTCTCCTGTCCTATTACCTCCTCTTTCCCTCACTGGAAGAGGGGAAGCAGCAAGCAGGTCCCTGGCGCGATGAGGGCGAGAGAGGGCTACAGAAGAGGGTGTCAGTTCACAAACAAATGTAGTATAGAGAATGTAGGTTGATGCGGGAGCCCAGAAACACAGAGAGAGAGTCTTGAAGGCCAATACGTGTAAAAAGTGTAAAAAGAAATAAGCAGACACACAAGTTCATTTTTGGCAGTTACCTGGAAGGTAAGAACACGTCAGTGCTGGCGAATGCCCGTGGCAGAGTACGACAGAAGCAAAGGTGAGCTGCTGCACTGAAATACCTCGTAATAAACCCACGTTTATATCCTGGTTTATTAAATACCATGATAGCCAGTGGTGGAAATTGTAATTTAACACATTTGTCAAACTTGCTGAAGTCAGGTAAAAAGGGAAATTTGGTTTTGTAGGGAAACCCCCCCCCCCCAAAAAACCCTTGATGCCGAATAAAATGCACTTATATCATTAATTGATTTGTATCTCACTAAGTACCGCCATCGCTTTAGTTCAGGCCAGTTTTATTAAATGTGATTTGTATAGTATGTTTTACAATAGACGCTGTCACAAAGCGGCTTTTACAGAACATTGGGCACAGAGCACTAATGAGCAATGCGAAAGTGACAGTGGCAAGAAAAAAAACTCCCCCTGTGGGCATGAGGAAGACATTTTTAGAGGAGCCAAACTCAAAAGAGGAACCCATCATGCCCTGGATGACAATCAGTCACGTTTGCTTTCGGAGCACTCAGAATAAAGGAACTTTACTACTGCTGTTGTGTTTATTGCTGTTTTTGATGTCATCATTTGAGGATGCCGACAAACTCAGGGACCCAGAAATGAACAAGCTGTTCATTCTGTTGATTGGCTGTGGCCATAACACAGTCCATCCAGGTTCATTTTAGAGGATCAACTCTATATTGTTGAAAACATTCAGAACATTGACAAAAACTCTCCAAAACTAACTGAAAACAAGCAGGTGAGATTTGATTGAAGCAACGATGAATTCTGCTCTTAGATATTGCCATAAAAATATCGTGTTGGCAGGGTCTATATCTGTCAACCATTCTGACACAGATGGTCCTTGACGAAATGGTCCTTCACTTGTGAGAGCAGGGAGACCCACTTCAGTGAACAAAAGATGTTGAAATCTCTGATATCAAAGTATGAGTGCAGCACATAAATGACAATCCCTTTGATTTCCTTTGATCCTGAGAATGCACAATGCAACAGGAAGTCTTCGAGAACATGATGTCACAGGCCATAATAATGTGCGCTGCCATGCTTTTCTGTAGTTGCCCATAGTGACAGGTAGCTTGAGAATGTCAGCTGCTTACATGTTTATTGGCTTATGCTATAAGTATGTTTTTGTTATAAAGGACGTTATAGGCTAAATGCTATCAGGACGTTTTTGAAGTGGCGTCCAGGTTTCCCCTGGCCTAGGACGCCTGGCGCGGCTCATGAAGGGCTTCATAATGAGCCGATGAGTTGGATCAGGTGAGTCAGGGGACTTGACAAACTGGGCAGTGGGACCACAGGACTTGAGATGCAAAAAACCCCTCTTATATGTGATCAACCAGTGGCAGCATTTTGACTTACCATTTCTTGAAAAACCATGCGGTGAGATAAAAGATTAAATGTCAGAATGAATGTTTAAATAAATAAAGACAGATTAAATGTTTTGGAAAGCCATAGCTACATAACATTATGGCTCCTGTTCCCTTTGGTTCAACCTGATTCCCTCTTTTTCTCTCTTTCTTGATTTTGATATTTCACCTAAGAAAATATAAAAGATAAGACGTTATTGTTGTTTCTCCATCAAACGCGCATGGTGTAATTAATGTGAATAATTAGCCAATCAGGCAGTTGAAATGGTTCATGACAAGATGCAATTCGGTTTGTGCAGATTGTGTCCAGCTTTGTGCACTGACATATGAGGGATTAGCAACAGAAACTCATGCATGCTACTTCTATAACAGGAAAGTCTTAGAAGAAAATAGACACTCTTTAGAGTGTTGGAAAAATAATGACTCAAATCCTGTTTGACTGAGATTCTGTGAAAGATTGCTTCACATTTAGTATTTTGACAGGAAGAGGAGATGACTGACTTCCCTTTTGCCCTTCTTGCACTGTACCCCTCCCTGGAGTCACGCTTCTGTAGCAGATTTAGCCAAACCCTGGTCCAGGCAGAGAAGCTGCTGTCAACCCACTGTATCACTGTTAACATAGACACCCAGGCAAACAGATGGAATCACACACACACACACACACACACACACACACACACACACACACACACTCTTGCCATCTCTGTCTCTCTCTCTATTTCTCATTTTCTCTTTCACACACATATTCTTTTCTTACACCATGTTGCACTGATTCGCATGTAAAGACGTGCTACCGCATGCGATGTGAAGCTCGGGTGACAAAACAGGTTGCCCGAGTGAAATGAGCTTGAATGTAAAGTACAGAATGGAGCATAAACACTACAGTACCAAAGTAAGCAGCGATAGTAACTTGCAGAGCATGAAAACATACAGAGTAAGAAAAAAATAACAAGAAAACAATTTACAGAAGATCTAATGAAACAATATGCATGTTGCAACATGACTGAAAAGGTCTCAAAAGGAGAAAGCGCGAGATATTTTGCTGCATTTTTGTCTTTTGGAGTAGCACGTGTTTGCTAAAATTGTAGGTGCCACTGCGCTGCCTTGGGGAGAGCACTGTTGCATATGGTGGCATGTGGAATGAGTTCAAGTGCTAAGTTGAAAATAACGTGAGAATTACTGTGCGTGCCACCGTCCTACAACACACAATTCAGTAGCACACACCTCCCACGGCCACGTATGTATGGAGAACAACACAGCCATGTGCAGGGTGTGTGTGTGTGTGTGTGTGTGTGTGTGTGTGTGTAAATTCTCTTTGTTTTTGTTAGAGATGTTTAATTATTCGAGCCTCCCAGGTGTGCACTGCCCATCTGTTGCCATGAGCAATTTGTGTTAGCCATCCTCATACTCTTCATCACTGGTCAGTAGCCGACCTCGAGATGACTGCTGGCTGGATATTTTTGGCTGGTAGACTGCTCTAAGCCCACCAGTGTTGAACAAGGCAGAAGGTGTTCAACAAATTGAGCATGGCAACAGATGGGCAAAAGTCTGTTACTGTGCACCAAAATAAACCAATAAACCAGCCAGTGACTGTAGGTGAAATATAGGTATTTCTAAATAAATAGCTGTTGAATATAGTTATATATTTAATTATTTGGAGCGACTCTGGTCTGTTTCTCTGAGTGTGTGTGTGTGTGTGTGTGTGTGTGTGTGTGTGTTTATGTGTGCGCGCATACGTGGAACGTATTGATCATGAAAATTGATTGTGACGTTATACAGGCCCCAATGAATGCAGCAGTTTGACTCTGAGAGTCTGAATGTAGTCTGTGTCTGGGACCTTTCCCCATAGACTAAATAGCAGTCAGGCAGGGGGCTCTCTATTCTGGGCCATTATCAGCTGCCTCTCTCTGTTCCCCCAACCTCTCCAATTGACGTGCCGCACAGCCACATGTGGGGACCCAATGTCTGGAGCCCAGTGGGGCAGGAGAGACCAGAGAATGTTCTTATAGGTCAGGCGTTACTGAATAGGTGCACTCTCTCTAAGGGGTCCTAATATCATGGCATGAGACGGCATAATGATGTGTGGTCCAAAAGGATACTTCTGTGGCCTTAAGAGTGCCGCTCAGATGACATGACATCTCCCTCAAACACACACACACACACACACATGCACACTCTCTCTGTCTCGCTATCTCCCTCCTTTAGTTCGTGTAACGTACGTGATGCATATGAAGTGATTTGTTTCTTCATGCTGTTTTATTGCATTTGGAAATGAGTAAAAAGAAAGGAGTGCAGGTAGAGTCCTCTAGAGAGCTTGTGTTTTCTAACTCCAGATTTCTGATAATGAATCACCTCCCTGAGGCTTCTACCATGGGGAAGAATCAGAGAGAGAGAGAGAGAGAGAGAGAGAGAGAGAGAAGAGAGATAGAGAGAGAGAGAGAGAGAGAGAGAGAGAGAGAGAGAGAGAGAGAGACAGAGAGAGAGAAAGTGTGTGCATGTTTGTTTGTGGGATGATTTCATCCAGTGATGTAGTTTTGTAATAGCTTCCTGTTGTCATTAACTGATCTTACATCAACAAACAACAAAATGTATGAACAGTATATGAGTCAGTGAGCTGTGTAAACTTTCTTTGGATATTGCAGTTCATTGCTGGTTTGGAAGCATCTTTTATTTATTGATGTTATTTTAATGATCTAATAAAATTGAGGGAATTTTGCCATATTCCCACATATCAGGCTTGGTGAATGATCGGATTGTGGTCACACTTTGAGAATATAGGTAACGGTGTGTGCAGTGAAGTAATTCCTTCAATTCATTCTGATTTTTTTTTCAATGGGTTCTGATTGACACTGCAGACCTATGTGTGTGTGTGTGTGTGTGTGTGTGTGTGTGTGTGTGTCTGTATGTGTGTATGAGAGATCACTCTTTTCTTCATGCTACAAAGCATTTCACTGACAGACCTGAAATAAAATTTCAGCTTGTGAAAGTTGAAAAAATATATATAGGATATAAAAGAATAAAATGTTTGGGGGTGAGGGAGTGGGGTATGAGAACGAGAGAGAGAAAGAGAGAGATTAGCAAGACACGGAGGACACACAAGCTGCTAGCTATTATTACCATGATAAGTGGGAAGCCTGGAAGGTTTTACGCAGATGTTTAGTGAAGCGTGCCATTGGAGATGTTTAGGGAATGCATTAATCCTGATTAAGGGTTCATGATACATCACCACCATGTTCATGATTGAAGGTTGTCAGTCTTTGGCTTGTATGTAGCTGTGGCAAAGGATCTACTCAACAAAGATTTGTACTCATTCTAAGCTACGTGGGAACTCAGTTTGTTGCAGGACTCCAGCTGCATAGCACCCCAATTCAACAGGGTGCCTTCTTAAAGAGATATTCAGGCTCAAAGGCCAGCACTTTTGGAAATGAAATTAAACCTTCCTGAGTTTGTCCCTTTGTTTTCCTTAACTGTATGCCTATTGGTGTGCAAACATTTGCAGTAACTGCTAGATAGCCTAGCATGGAATTTTGTAGCATTTACTCCTGCGGAGAGTAAATGCTCATGGAGTTGGGGGCAGGGGAGATCTGATGCACCATGCCATGCTGAGAATACCAGTGCCATAAGCTAGAAGGAAAAAGACACCCAGCCACGAGTACAATGACATGGCACCACTGATGTGGCCTTCAGAGCAAAACACTGTAGGTGCTCCTCAATGTCACAAACAGCATTAGTGGTTATACCACCAGCTTTAGGTGTCTGTGTTTGTGTGTGTGTGTGTGTGTGGTGATATTTTTTTATCTTTTTTTTTTTCCTTTTTGAAAGCTGGGATTTATGCTTTTTCACCTAATTTAGTCGTCCGATTCCTTAAGCTCTCCCCAGGTCTTAGTCCTTAAGCTCACTCTATATTGAGTCATACCACTAGCCTGGGGTGGGGTGAGCAGCTTCACATTTTTGCAAAGATGTGTGGGATCCTTTCAATCAAAGCCATCCAATCTTTTGAGTCCACCAGCACAGTCAGGCCTCTCAGTACACTCAGAGGAAAGCTTGTGCTAGTCGACTCGCTACGCCCAGCCGATCCCCGCACCACTCTGCTATGGAGAGCAACCTCTCTATGGTTCAGTCCCTCAGTCTCTGGGTGTGGTACCCTGTGCATTCATCCCTGGACAGCAGCCATGAATGGAACACTGCTGTTATCTAAGCTCAGTCTGCCACTGAGGAGCCAGTAACTCACATGCGTGATGTGTGTTTGACAAACTATCCAAGATCTCACCATTCACACTGAAGTAATGCTAAAAATATAAATACAGGAACATATGGGGGAGGGGCTACAGGTGCATCTGCTTGGCCAGTAGCGCTTTGTGCATGCCAGTTTAGACTCCGATGTGTGCAGTGCTGGAGAGGGTGATTAATATGTCAGACAGGTGGCAGTGTTATAAATTTTAGCTCTCCTGCTCCTCGGTGTGAATTATACGCTCTTTGCTGCCAGTGGCACTGAAACAACAGACGTCCGAGCTCTGCCTTGTTTCCGTTCATCTATCACTGAGGAGAGATGGATTATGCCGGCCAGCTGGAATCAGAAGCTGATCCAGAGGCTGCCCGCCTTCCTTCAGCACCTCCGCTCCAGCCCCTGCAGCTATACACCCCCCCACCTGGTCGCCTCGTTCAACTTCAGGAAGTATGCGGAGATCTCGTCGGAAGGAGAACTTTGCCTCTCGTGTCAGACAGCTTATAGAATTCAGACCTATGGATAATTGGCTCCCCTATTTCTCTTTTTCTCCAGACAGACCCCCCCCCCCCCCCCAGTGCGCAATTCTCTCAGCGGCCATTAAAATTTAACAATCTCATCCTCTGTGCTGCCATGTTGTGACAGAAGGCATGATGCCACCTCACAGGGAGAAATGTCAGCGACCTTTACTGAGCAGACGTGTAAATGATTAGAGCATGAACTGCACTTGCACATATAAGTGTGCCCTGTGGGCTGGCTAATCCCTATAGACTACGGGAATGTGCTCTGAACACATTCCAGCCCTAACAGTCAAATGTTGGAAGCTGGTTTTAGAATGTTAATAAAAGGAACTGGCAGTAAACTGGCCTGGGTTAATGGAGTGGAATACTGCAGAGACTTTATAAAATGATACTTATGCATGTGTCACAAGCTCCATGTTTGGGTGTGGTGTTGTTTATTGGTGATTTGTTGGATTTGTTGGGGTTGGAGAATGTACTTTTTTTCCTTGTTTTTGGGGCTGTATTTGTTGGTGTTTGTCTGAGAATTTTGTTTGTCTTGAAGAATGCTGAGCCTTTGGATGTGTTGAATAATCTAAGGTTTGTTTATGTTTTCTAAAATGCCCAATGTTTGTTGAAAATTGTTGGTGTTTGTTGAAGAATGTTGAGATGGATGGTTGGTGGTCGGTTTACTTTGTGGCTCTCTATACCTTTAAGAGTTCACGGCAGTGCACAAAGGCGTATCTCCATGGCAACTGTCCATCATCCAAACAGCACAATTCCATTCCCTCTAACACTCATCCTTGAGTGATGTTGACAAGCGTTGCAGTTATATGGCGTCTGCAGGGCTCTCCAGCCAGCTTTAAACAATTCGCTTAAAACTGCTCTAAATCACAGCCACTGTCACCAACAAAAACCTGTCTCCCACACATTAGGGAAAGACAGAGACAGGTAAATGTGAGGAACGGGTGAAGAAAATGGGTAATAAAATACTTTTTCCTGTCTTTCCTAGACCAAACTGTGTGGTTGAATACACCCCCGCCCCAAACCTTTAAATAGGAAATATGAGTGGCGGTCAAGTCCTTGACAGGGTAAAGCAGAGAAAGAGGACGTAACATCCCACAGAGCCCATTCTCATGGGACACAGAGAGATTGGCTCAGGTTTATGATGTGTATTTTTTTATGTGCTGGATTCAAAGTGAGGTTCACTTTCAGGTCACCACTGATGATTGGCAGCTGGTTGAAGGAAATTGCACAGAATATATGGGGTGTCTTGTTAGGATGTCTGTCGGCTGAGGTCTAGTTTTAACTTAAACTGACTGATTCCTCTTGGATTGTTTTAGTGCATACAAGTGCAGGGCATATATATGGACATATATGTGTGTTAGAATATCAATTTGGGATGTGCATAAAAAGGTCTTGGTGAGGCCCCAGCTAATATACCTCAGGTCTCAGGCATACAGTTCTAATGGTAATTGCCCAGACAGAATAAATAAATAAATAAACATAGGCTACTGTATCTGGATACTGAATAACAACTAATGGCATACCATGGTGGATATAGGATAATTAACCAGGGACCTTCCACAGCGACATCTAGGGTGACTGCTGAAGATTGCAATTATCTTATCTTCCTTTAGCAGCCTTTTAAAAATGCCATTTTACTTACTTATCATGGCTATACTTTTTAATAACTTACTATGGAAGCTAGGTAGTACATTAGCAAGTAATTTACACAGCTCAGCTACCAGAGATACCCATGTCTGAATGCAAATGTTACTTGGTGGGAAGGAGAATTAGATTTTACCAATATCATCATAATCACAACCATGTATTTTGCAACATTTTCATTGGCACAGGTACATCAAATGCAGTGAATCAGTTCTGTGTTTATTTTTTTTTCTGGGCCATCACGTTCAGTCTTGGGTTCCAAATGGGGATTCCCAGAGCCAGCAGGCTCAGGCGGACATGTGTGCGTGCACGACTCTTCAGCATTCTGCCCAGTCAGTCTCTCTGCCCCAGCATGCACTGTGATTCATGTCATGGGCTTGCTGAGATGTGGGCTTGTGGTCTGGCCTGCAGTGTCCGGCAGTGATCCGCATCCAGCACCGTCTACCCTGGAGCAGCTAATCCGTCCGCTGGTCAGCCGTTTGTCATACCAACGCTGCTCAGGCTTGACAGATGGTGCGGAGCCAGACAGAAGTGCTGAATCTGGGTCTCCACATGATGGACGCCCAGCGTGACGGGAGAAACAGAGAAGGGAAGCGAGGACCCCTGGCCTTATCATCATTTTGGGTATTTATAGTCCATTGATCACCTCCTGTGTTTTCTGTTTTGGACTTTGTCTGTTCCTGCTCTTGAAGTATAGTGGCCCTCATTCATCAAACATGATAAAGTATGGACCCAGCTAAGCATGAAAGAGCAGTGGTCAAAAACTTCAGCAAAGCCTTCTGACATGCCTTCTAGCCATGTAAGAAGTCTTGTAGATTCAGACAATCTTGTAAATTGCTGATTAGAGTGAACTATGCAAGTGTCAGAGCTTGTTGAAGTTGCTTAATGGGAACTAACCAAGCTGACCCCTTTTCTGTACTAAAGGTTTATAGTGGTGAGTGTGTGTGTGTGTGTGTGTGTGTGTGTGTGTGTGTGTGTGTGTGTGTATATATATATATATATATATATATATATATATATATATATATATATATATATATATATAAAATAGTACTAGTAGTACTCATTAAAACTACTAATAACAATGCAATACTACTTATAACAATATCAATACTACTTTTTACAAATTTACAAAATAGCAATTAAAATAGATAAAATGTAAAGAAATTTTACCACTGTGAATGTGTTGACTGGAAACTTGAGTTTGTACACATGGATTTTAATGAATTAGGACTGGACTATTATTTTAGTTTGTTACTTACATAGGGAACTTGCTTTTTAATGTTAGGCTACTGACCTCTTATTTGGACTGCAGTGTAGATTTAGAAGCTGTTCCATTGAAACTATTACACATGCAACCCTCCCAACAGCATCCTCTATTGGATGATGTTAGCACTGCATACCAGAATGTACTCAAATCTGTAAATGCATGATACAGAATGTAATTATACATTCTGAAATTTCTGAAAAGAGCAGTTCAGCTTGCAGTCAACCAAGGACACATGCTTGATGACTGAGCTTTATGAATAGCTTTATGAATATCTGGGACCATACATGACATGAATATGTTGAACTAGCTTTCATTTTGGCATTTTCTTGCAGATAATCTATGGTTAGGCCATTACTTAACCTCTTGCAGCCCTGGTATAAAGTTAACGGGACATTCAGATTCACATGCGTATCTCCCTTACAAGGTCGATGGTGTATGTCACAGCTGTTATTTTAGCATACAAGCATAATTACTGTAAATGTGTGTGTTTTACAGGGGCAATTAAATCCATGTTTGATAGCAGTTATTAAAACCATACTTGTCTGCCTTTCCTAAGCTCTGTTTTTTGTCATTTGCCCCTGGTAACCAGCAAAGACATATTTTTATGGGGTAAATTCATATTAGATCAAACTAGCAAGTGAACTGGGCAACAGTGCTTGGAGATTCATCTTTTTAATAGGCCACCAGAGTGCAACCATTCACGCACTGGCTAATATGTCCACCCCTGCTTAATTTTCGCAATTCACAATACAAGACAACACAGACAAAGCATAATGACATCAATAATAAAGGGGAAAGCTCATTCTCAGGTCAGCCTCTCTCGCTAAACAGGATATGATTTATTGATCAAGGAAGATTCTGGAATTATTATTGGGGATAAATGAGAGGAGCAGAAATGTCTCCTGATGAGCAGCTAATGCAGCATATTGGGAGTGATGAATGAGTGCGGACCTCCCTGTTGCTAAATAAAAGATTAGGTGGCATACTGCAGACGCATAATGGCATTAATGTCATCGATCTGGCCAGCAAAAGATGGATGAGGAGAAGAAGAAACCTGCCTCCTGGTCCTCGGTCTGCCCGGATGGCGTCTGGGTCCAGACTCTGTGGTGGATCCTCCCCCAAGACATAAACACAAACGGCTGCATAAAGTCCTGTATTGCTGCTTATCTCACAGTGACGTGTGCAGTGGTGAAGTCAAACACTGCTGTGCCTTTAACTCTTTCTCTGGGATTCTGTTACCTTGACACTGTCAATATTTTGGAACTTCACAACTTGCAGTCCTTTTGTCTTCAATGTAGGAGCTGATAGGAAATATTAAAACAGAAAACTGGGTGGGTGGGTGGGGGCGGTGGGATGGGGGGGGGCAGATCATAAGAAGTGACAGAGAGAGAAATGAAGTGTGAAATAACACCAGAGAAACAGAAGTTGTCTAACATTTCAAGAGAGGGGACGATCAAAGGATACGTGAAGCTAAGCAGAGCAGATAAGGTCAACAGGTCCAGGAAAACCTTCAAAGGTGACTAGATGCTCCAGTGAGGCAGACACAGCAAGCCTTCAGGACAGCAGAATGGCCCAGTGCTGAGTTTGCTTTTATGATATTAAAGAAGAGTTACAGAGGTTCCCCCATAGATCCTTCTGTCATTCTGCTGGCTAAGAATTTGGGGTTTTATCCCAGATCCAGCTCGCCTTCCTCTTGGCTTTCATGAACGTTTTAGGAAATCATCAACTAAATTGGATCAATAAGCAATTAACACTTTGCTTCTTTGTGCCGGGCCCTCTTAGCTCCTTCGTGTTAATACGTGTCTTTGCTTTCGGTCTTCAGCAGGTGGAATTACAATGTCCAGCCATTTGCTGAGCTTCACCTTTTTGTACTTGCAGTATGAACTCCTCAAAGAGGAGATTGGGCATTATTGATCAGATGATCATTGAGGCACCAAGTGAAGGAGTCAGGGGCACTACAGCAGAGTCAAGGTCTCCGCTTTTTGCTCTCTAGCGGTGAGACTAGAATTCATGCACTGCTTCTTACTCTATGCTTATTATGTTCCATCCACTGACCTGACACTGCTTATTTTGCCTCCGAATATAAGTGGATAGGAAGCCATTTTACAATGTTCATCTTAAACTCATGTTATTTTCCTTAATAAAGGCATAGGTCAACAATATCCAGTGCAGTAAATAGATGACAATAAGGTCTAAAAAGGCCATCAGCTTGTATGAGAGAAGTCAAAAGGCTCTAATCAGGAACCTCTACAATTCAGACTTTGATTTCAACTTGACCAAGAAGAAAAAAGTGATGTTCAAACCCCATGGCTTGGCCTGGTCATTAATCTGATTGGAGAATCTGATGTATGGGTGAATTATTGATGTTGTACCCTCATCAATTATGGGAGGTTCATTTGTGAGCAGACAAATGGGTTCTGTGCGACCAGATTCCAGAGTTCTGTGCGACCTGAGTGGCTTTGCATGAGGTCAACCATTCAGAGAGCATGACCATTAGTCTCTCTTTTCCCCAGCACAGAACAGAGATGTATACACATGTCTGAGCTCTTACACATGGGCACTGCATTCCAAGTCAGTGCTGGCTGAGATGAAACTTCATGAAAGCCCACCAGCTGTTGTTTGGATTAGCGTCTGTTGATAGTGTGATGCAACAGAACCCTGTTTTATGCCTTGGCTCTTTTGAATATATGCAATATGCCACCAGTCAAAAGTTTGGACACATACTCTTTGTTTATTTTTTTTATCAAAACAATAACATAACATGTGATTAAGGCTATCCATTCACTATTCATATTTGCCTTAAAAACAAATTTAAGCATAAAACATTAACTTAAAATGCCTATAGGACTGAAAAATCTCTCTCAGGTGTGGGCAAAGCTCATATCTCATGCATGCCAAACACCAAATATAGTGGCTACCAATATAATATATATATATATATATATATATATATATATATATATATATATATATATATATATATATATATATATATATATATATATATATATATAACATCCTTGCAATTATGCTCACTGGATTCATTAAATATACCAAGCATGCATGCATTGTCTAAGTGTACATTTAAAGGCTTTGCCCTTTATTGTAATGCATCTCAACTATCCACCCAGATTCATAATTTGTCAGTTTCAGAACCCAGGACCCCTGCTGAGAATAATTTGGGTGGTGGATCATTCTCAACATAGAACATGACACTGACATGGTAGTGACTTGGTAGTGACATAGTAATGACATGTAGTGGCATGGTAGTGACATGGTAGTAACATGGTAATGACATGTAGTGGCATGTAGTGACATGGTAGTAACATGGTAATGACATGTAGTGGCATGTAGTGACATGGTAGTAACATGGTAATGACATGTAGTGGTATGTAGTGACGTGGTAGTAACATGGTAATGACATGTAGTGGCATGTAGTGACATAGTAGTAACATGGTAATGACATGTAGTGGCATGATAATGACATGTAGTGGCATGTAATGACAATAGTGGCATGGTAGTGACATGGTAGTAACATGGTAATGACATGTAGTGGCATGATAATGACATGTAGTGGCATGGTAATGACAGTAATGACATGGTATTGGCATGGTGCTGACACCATGTAGATGTGACACTGTTATGAGTTTCTCAGGCACAGAAATACTCAAAGTGTTTTTAAACAGATAACTCTGTGGATAAAAGACCTGAGTCTTTTATCGCTACCTGGTCCTGTATTTTGACAAATGTCTATGCCTTTACTGTGACAAGAAGCATTTCAATTACAGACCTAAATTAAACATTTATAGGTTGACCCACACTGTGATTTGTTATTTCTTATTTCAAAAAGTATGGGTGTCAAGGCAGTGTAAAAATCAAAGCCCTGTTTTGACCAATATAATGAACTGGCATGTCTCTGCCACCTTTCTCAAAGAATAAATAAAAAATAAAAAAACACTGTAGAAGATGATTAAACCAGTGAATTGGAGGCCTAGCTTATGTGCTGAGTAGGATATAGTATGCTTGCAAGATGTCTGAGTACACTGTATTCATATAACCTGTGGCCATTTGTTTGATAAAGCAGAGCGTGCCAGTGGCAGAAGGATATTGTGGGAGCTAATAACAAAAGCGCATTTCGGTTGTCTTAATTTAACAAGATTTTGTATTACACAGAGCAAGACTTAATAATTGAGCAATTTGTAAATAAACACTCCATTTGTGTACTGTAGATAATGTTTATGGTTGCCATTCTTTAAATAATCAATTGCTTAAAGTATGGTTTAATACAATATAACAAAACAAAATTGCCTGTGACTGCACAGGCGAAGGTATGACCCAGTGACATAATGTAAATTAATATGTAATGTTATAGAAAAGAGAAAGCAAAGTTGCCAGCTATTTCACATTGTGGCAAAGTGTCACAGCCGCAGTGAAATGTAACAGTACAAGTGAGTACTTTGTATGAGTGCCAGGATAAGTGCATTCAAAATAAGTTCATCCCCGTCGCCCAATCTCCTTGTCTCTAATCACAACAAGAGAGTATTGCACTGTTTTATACAGCCCTTCATCAAAAAGTTGCAATAAGCAAGTGTGATTTTTGCCCCTCCCAAATGCATGGCTCCTGACACATATGGAAAACAGACAGAATGAAGGCTGAAGTAGACTCTGATGTGAGTAAGAGGGATAGGCTGGGGAACTCCCTGCAGTGGGAGAAACCTCCCAACTCCTTCCATGGGCCCAGCCAGGGTCACCAGTGGGGGCGTGCAGGATGATCCACAGCGCAAGGGTCAAAGGGCCAAGAGTGCTGGAAGGCATGTGGTATCTCAGGCATGACTGAGCTTTTGCTTGGGACAATTTCAGAGACAGTAAAGAACAAGGATTGAACTGGCGAATGAACTACATTCATGATAACTGAGCATATAAGAAAAAGGGTTGTGTGTGTGGCTGGTGAACCTGTGCTCAGGGAAATGACTATGGGTGGTGGAAAAAGGGACCAAGAAAGGGGAGAAACCACAGAACAAAACAATGACCACCAGTCGCGAAGCAGGAGCTGAGAACAGGAGCTGTGTTGATGACAGAGCTGACAGCTCAGACAGGAAGAGAAGGAATGAGGGAAACCACAGCCAAGGGTTTGTGGATATGGCATGGCAACCGATGACCTGGAAGCCAGAAAGTGTGGAGGCTAGAGTGAGAAGCAGTCCAGGAGTTATTGGCATGGGCCAATAGAGAGGGACCACCACAGGAGAGGAGGGCCATGAGTATGGGCTCCAGATGCTCTGTGCGAGCAGAGACCAGGGACAAAGCAGCAGCCTTGGAACTCAGGGCAGGGCAGGCAACACTGCCTATGGTGAGGGACTTGGAGTTGCTGGAAGAGCACTAGGAGTGGTCAAAGCTGAGGGTAGCACTGATCAGCATCTAGGCTTCACAAAGACAAGGGAGACAGGCAAAAACACATGGGTTAATGGTGCTGAAATAAGGAATGGGTGAACCTCATCATCGATCGCAGGTGCATGTGCGGAGCGGAGGTGTGTGTCTGCATGACGCAGTGCCAAATGGAGTCTCCCAGATGGGAGCCAGCATAAAGAAAAGTGTTTAAGAAGGCTGAACCAGAGAGAGTCAATTCAGTTTTGGCTTTATTTATTGATGAATTGATTTATTGATTTATCCATAAGTAGGTATCCAAAGGCTAGCTGGGTTGCAATAAGCAAGTGCAAGGTCCACACACTGCACAGAGGGCAGTGACATAGTTCTGCTTCACCTCCACTTAAGAATGTGGCTTTAAACTGCTTGTTGTTCTGGTGTGTGTGCGCTCTCTCAAGCACAAAGCCAGCTCCAGTAAAGAGGAGACTTTCCTAAAGTCTAGAGAAAAAAAAGTGCATGCAAAAAGTATTTCCTATAAGGATCTGTTTAACAAATTTACATGGAATCACAAATTCCCTCTAAGATGATGCCCTGTTAACTGTCAGCACACAGTTTTGACTAACATGACATACAACTACATACAAATACAGGGCTTGGGTTAGTAGTAGTGGTGATGTATAGAATACACTACACTGGAAACCACTACTGTACAGAACTACCTCTGCTGTTTTACTATAAAACTTGTTTGGGAAATTCAGTCTTATGGTTTGGTGGATCAGAGAAACAAACAATGAAATGTTTAAAATGATTAAGGCTTAGCCTGAAATTCTATTTCATGGTCTCAGCTTTATAAAGTTTTTTTTAGAATTCTGTTTGTTCAAATGACAGGCAGGAAGAGTGGTAGTGTTAGATCTTTCCGACTATGGCTTTTTGGGTTGTGATCAATAACAACCATCACTGATGTTCTGAGAATCGTCAGTCAGCAGTGTGTCTGCAGCTATCAGCTGGTCTCAGATCAGTGCTGGGTGACCTTTATGTTACCATTTCCCTGTCACTTTTGGACTTTAAAGTAGATTTTTTTGGTGAAATCAAACAAAGTTTTCACAGTTATGCTACTACTGTCACGGAACACTCGCCTCCCATGAGTCACGTGGTTTGGCCCGCCACGTGCAGTGGGAGGGCTGTGTTTGTAACCACACCTGCACCTTGTTTGTCTCAATGTATATAAACCTATGTTAAAGTGTGCAGGGTGTTGGTTATTGTTGGCGTAATGTCTGAATGTAACGTGTTTATGTTAGATGTATTCTTGTGTATCGTGTTTGTTTAACGTCAATCGTTTCATGTTCATGTGTATTGTTTGTAATACGTGTTACGAGTTAATAAATGTTCATCCCAGTCAGTGGAGTCTGTGTGTCCTGCCCCTCGCCCTACGGCACTCGGGCTGCCATACGTTACAACTACAAAGTCATATTTTTTGAGAGTTTTGATTCATAAATAGAGTAATGAACATCTGCTCAAAACATGACATATATTCAAAAATGTTTATTTCTAAGGGTTAATTCACTATTATAGGACACAATTTTATAACAGTATGAGTCATATTCTGAGCAGCTAGGAGAAGTCTACTCTATGATTTGGATCCAAACAACTGAGTGATTTGAGACTGGATAGTCATGTGATGACTGGATATTACCATGTGGTAGGCCATTCTCAATAAAGCATCATCTCTGACATGGTAATCACATGGCTGTATGTATTAAGCATAAGAGTTAGTGAGGTTTTCACATGTGTTGTTGTCAAATATTGAGCCAAAAGCCATCCTGTGATCAGAATCTCAAGATGGTTAACACAAACTGTAACACAAACTGGCAAAAGATGGGATGTGGATTTTTACTGCACATCTACAAGTTGCATCTACAAGGTAAATACAAGACATTGAGAACATACAGTTCCTCTGCCTTTAGTTGTAACAGCTGATAAATGTGCCCTGAATATCAGCCAGAGACTACTGAAGCAATGTCTCATTTGCAACACTTGTCATCTTCTGTACCTGATACAAGGTGAGGATAATTCCTGGGTAATTTTACTATTATGTATGTGATGTTCAGTGTAAAAATGTTACATAGTTTCAGATGCAGAGAGACATAATGTTCTGTATGTTGCAACCTTGTGGGCTTATGGATTCCTTAATGAACAGTCTGTACTGACAGATTGCTGGGTCCCTGAGGGCCATCATAGAGCTGATGTTAGGACACTCTGTAAATTGGGCTGCAAATCAAAGCTCAATTATTCACATGTGCTGTGCTTTCTCCTGATCTACACATCTCCTTAGTGTAGAAAGGCACCGAACACATGCGGTGTCACAAATGTCACAGAATGCTCAATCCCTTGCTGCTATAAGAAGTCTTATCTGTGAAACATTTGTTTTGATGCAGCAGTTATGGTCAGCATACCCATGCCAGTCACAACAAAGCCCAACACATGAAGTCCTAGATATCCTGGCTGTTAGGTGCCCTGGAAAAGGCCAAAAATATTCTCTGTATAGCTGAAATTGATGGTAAAACACTCGAAAGCAGAGAAGAGTGAAGGGTAGAAGTGGAAAGTCAGGGAAAAGGAGAGTGAAAATATAGTATGAGAAGCAGTGGAAAACATTCAGTAATTACAGGGGATTCTGAGCTGTCCATATGTCCTCAGGTCAAAAAGGATGAGACGCTCCATTCAGCTCTTTGTTTCAGACTCCACTGAGCCTGAAAGAAGGTCAATACCACAGTTATGAAGTCACTGAAGGCTTTTCTTGTCCATTGTTTCTTCTAGCTTTTTTCACCCCACTTGCTTTCAAGTTGAGAAACTAAATACAAAGCTTGGGAAATGTCAACATGTGTGCATTGATTGGGAGGTCTGATCCAATTCCACCCAGAAGAGTTATCCATAAGAGTTATTTTAAGTCCAAGACTAGCACCTTTCATTCCACACAACTGAATGCTTCCTTGCTCAGTGAAGCGCTTAGAATGGCCCGGCAAACTTTATTGACAAAGCTTTTCAGGACGTTTCCTTTGAATCACCACAGACCCAGCAGTTTTTGGTGTGACACACACCTCTATTGATCATAGCAAATGGTACAAAAGCAGACACCAAGCTTGCACAGTTTCACATCAGATTCAAGTGTTTGGCCAGCCGTCCTCCCCCCTGTGTTCCCTGCCCATGAACTTTTCAGAGCTCATAACCAGAACTCAGCCAGCACAATGCTGCCCCTTTGGCTTTCAGTTCACTGGAAGAGATTACTCCCAATCAACGTTGATTATGACATACAGGCTGGTAATTCGTGTGATGAGCTTTAGGAAAAGCTTGAAGCTATATTGGACTTTAGGCAATCTATCCAGGAGAAGATGAGCATTCTCTCAGAACTTTTATCATGTCTATCATCTTTGATGAACTCAGGGCCACTGTGATAGGTTTACATGTGTATGAATGGGAGGTACTGCATAGGTTGCTTATGGTAGACATCAGCAAACATGCCAGGTCATTTGACTTGGTTTTCATGGGTGTTGATTGTGAGACAAAGTACATTTACAGCAGTTAGCTGACACTTTTATCCAAAGTGACTTACAATTATGACAACTTGAGCAAATGAGGGTTAAGGGCCTTGCTCAGGGGCCCAACAGTGGTAACTTGAACCAGCAACCTTCAAATTACAAGTCAAGTACATTAACCACTGAGCTACCACTGTGAAACCATTGTTAGCTGTAATATGTAAGGGATGTATGAAGTATACATCTAATCTTTTTGCATTGCACTGTTTTAGAAGAGACCATGGTAGGTATATTGCAGGAATTACCATGCCTGAGACCACAACATCACAATCAACCTTCAAATGAATGGAGTAGAATGCAACAATTTGCTCTGAGCATTGAAAAACTGTGAAAGATTTTTTGTTTTTTGTTTCATGATACCTCAAATATACAGTACTGTGCAAAAGTTTTAGGCAGGTTTGAAAAATGCTGCAAACTAAGAATCCTTTCAAACATAAATAACAATTGTTTATTTTTTTAAAATCAATTTACAAAATGCAAAGTGAGCAAACAAAAGAAAAATCTAAATCAAATCAATATTTGGTGTTACTGTCCTTTGACTTCAAACCAGCATCAATTCTTTTAGGTACACTTGCACAAAGTCAGGGATTTTCTAGGATTAGAGTAGGTGTATGATCAACCAATTATACCAAACATTTGCTAATGATCATCAGTTTCAAATGTAGGTTGAAACACAGCAATTAATTGAAACATAAACAGCTGTGTAGGAGGCTTAAAACCGGGTGAGGAACAGCCAAACTCTGCTACCAAGGTGAGGTTGTGGAAGACAGTTTTATGTCACAGGTCGTACACCATAGCAAGACTGAGCACGGCAACAAGACAAAAGGTAGTTATACTGCATCAGCAAGGGCTCTCCCAGACAAAGATTTCAAAGCAGACTGGGGTTTCAATATGTGCTGTTCAAGCTCTTAAGAAGAAGCACAAAGAGATGGGCAATGTTGAGGATGGTAGACGCAGTGGTCGGCCAAGGAAACTTAATGCAGCAGATGAAAAACACATCAAGCTTATTTCCCTTCAAAATCTGAAGATGCTCACCAGTGCCATCAGCTCAGAACTGGCAGAAATCAGTGGGACCTGGGTACACCCATCTACTGTCTGGAGAAGTCTAGCCAGAAGTGGTCTTCATAGAAGAGTTGCAGCCAAAAAGCCATACCTCTGACATGGAAACAAAGTCAAGTGACTCAACTATGCACAAAAACATAGGATCTGGGCTGCAGAAAAATGGCAACAGGTGCTCTGGACTGATGAGTCAAAATTTGAAATATTTGGCTGTAGCAGAAGGCAGTTTATTTGCCGAAGGGCTAACAGGGGTACAATAATGAGTGTCTGCAGGCAACAGTGAAGTATGGTGGAGGTTCTTTGCAAGTTTGGGGCTGCATTTCTGCAAATGGAGTTGGAGATTTGGTCAGGATTAATGGTGTCCTCAATGCTGAGAAATACAGGCAGATACTTAACCATCATGCAATATCAGGGAGGCATATCGTTGGCCCCAAATTTATTCTGCAGCAGGACAATGACCCCAAACATACAGCCAATATCATTAAGACCTATCTTCAGTGTAAAGAAGAACAAGAAGCCTTGGAGTGATGGTATGGCCCCCACAGAGCCCTGATCTCAACATCATCGAGTCTGTCTGGGATTACATGAAGAGACAGAAGGATTTGAGGAAACCTACATCCACAGAAGATCTTTGGTTAGTTCTTTAAGTTGTTTGGAACAACCTACCAGCTGAGTTCCTTCAAAAACTGTGTGCAAGTGCACCTAGAAGAATTGATGCCATTTTGTAGGCAAAGGGTGGTCACACCAAATATTGATTTGATTTAGATTTCTCTTCTGCTCATTCACTGCATTTTGTTAAATGATGAAAATAAACCATTAACACTTCCATTTTTGAAAAGGATTCTTAGTTTACAGCATTTTTTCACACATGCCTAAAACCTTTGTACAGTACTGTATGTGCTTGGTTATTTTACAGAAATGCAAAAGAGGTCAGGAAGGTTTAGAGCTGAATGGTGGTAAGTTGCAAGAAAGAGGCATGAAGTTTCTTCCATGGAGACCAATACAGGAATGAGATTTTTTTTACCTATGTTTATGGATATGTTACTAATTATTTAAAAGGGAAACCTAGACTGTGATCTGATCTTGTACATGACATTAATAGCAGGAGAAACAAAAGAAAGGTTACGAGGCAGACTTACATAATGCTATGAAAGGAACAGGCAATTAACTATAGGTGCTTCTCCTGTTTATTGGGGCTTATGTGATAATCACAACTGGAGCAGACATGGGCAATTGCATAATCTTATACTGATAAACATAGAGGCTACGGTTAAAAAGAACACATACACATACAGATGAGAAACATGGATTGGTACTGCTAATAACACTAACATGATTTTGCAAAAATACAGGCAAAATGTGGTGCATATACACAGAAAACAATGAACTAAACAAGACAGATGCAGTCAGTGATTGGAGGTGGGGTTTGGGTGTAGCCAGAACAGCTGAGGAAAAGGAGCAGAAGATTCATGACACATAAAATACAAATGTCAGACAATTAAATAAATGTTAATTAATGCAAAACACTGTCACACTACTATATGCAAATGAATTAATCACATATTACATTAATGGTTGCAATGGGATTTATAGTGTGTTATGTTTTTTAATGCGTTTTTGAGTGTTGTCTGTTTTCCTGTTTCTGTTTTAGGCCAACAGAAGCAAATGTGGATAATGTGAATGTGGAGTGAATAAACTTTCATTTAACAAATGGTTGTTCTTATCTGTCACAGTTTCCCACCACTGATCTTAAGTGATAGTTACTGCATTAAAAATCCAATTATTTTCTACCACATATCACTTATCCAGTGCTTCTATTTTAAAATCTTACCCAACTCATATAAACTGTAATTTAATTAGTTGAGTTGTGGGGATTTGTTTTATATTGGTTTATTTTATATTTGGATGACAATGCGATAAGAGTTGTTCATCCATCCCTCCATCCATCCATCCTTATGGACAAAAGTATTGGGACACCCACACTTTATTCCTGCAGGAGCTTTTATGACATACTATTCTAACTCCAAAGGCATTAATATGGAGTTGGTCTACATTTTGCAGCAATAACAGCTTCCACTTTTCTGGGAAGGCTTTCTACAAGATTTTTGAATGTGCCCATTTATCTAGAAGAGCATGTGTGAGGTCAGACACAGATGTTGGACGAGAGGGCCTGGCTTGCAGTCTCAGTCCTAGTTCATCCCAAAGTTATTCAACAGGGCTGAAATCAAGGCTCTGTGCAGGCCCATAAAGTTCTTCCACATTTTGTGCACTGAGATACTTTAAAAAGGGCCTTCCTCAGCTGAAAAAAGGGCATATTTATTTAAAGATTTTTATTTCATACATATTTTTTGCTGAATGTTAATGCAAGAGGAGGTTTGGAACTCTGCAGTTATTGAGTCAGCATAGTGATGGTGATTTTCACAAACTATGGGCCACAGCACTCAGCAAACCTGCTCTGTAACTTTGTGGCTATGTTGCTGTGGTTCCTAAACTATTCCATATTTCAAAAATACCACTCATAGCTGATCATCTGGAGGGAAGAAATTTCAGAAACCAACTTGTTGCAACAGTGGCATCCTACTACAATATCAAATCAAGTCAAATTTATTTATATAGTGCTTTTTACAACAGACGTTGTCACAAAGCAACTTTACAAATGTCTGGGACCAAGTCCCCAGTGAGCAAGCCAAGGGCGGCAGTGGCAAGGAAACACTCCCTAGAGCATGAGGAAGAAACCTTGAGAAGAACCAAGACTCAAAGGAGGGGGGGGGGGAGGGGGGCATCCTCCTCAGAGGATTTTCTCCTAAGAGAAAAATAAATAAATAATTCTAAAATGAAAAAATAAGCAATTAATGTCTAGTTTGGTTTTCTAGAGGTCCTAGTTTTGTCCCGATGGTGTTCACGTGTCTGAAACCCATCCTGCAAGAGAACATCTATCAAGGACAAGGAAGAAGTAGTTGGCTGAGGTGGAGGTGTGGTGGGCTACAGCAGGGAACATCAGGGACTGGTGGGAGTAGCCGTGGCAGCCGAGACGTGACGAGTACATGGCTATTAATAATCTACTACAATACCACACTTGAATTCAATGAGCTCTTTAGAAGCACCCATTTATTCATTCTTTAGAATGACCCATTTATTCACTGTTCACAAATGTTTGTAAAGCATAGCTAGTTGATTGATTTTACACATCGTTGGCAATAGAATTGAATGAAACACCTGAATTCAATTAGTAAGAGGTGTGTCCCAGTACTTTTGTTCATATAGTGTATCTATCTATCTCTGTTGAAGAATGAATCCCTGATGGAAACATGCAAAGGTAAGACACTTTTTAATTTACTATTTGCAATCAGTACATTTAGCTTTAAATTGAATTTATATTACCTTAAAATATAAAATTTAAACATTATTCATCTAGATTTTTCTGCTGTCAAGACCCCCTGGGTTAGCTAGCAAGCCAGTGTTATCTAGCTAAATAAGACAGGACAAGCTTTTAAAGCATGATTTTATGTAACTATGATTGCTACCTAGCTCTCTCTCTCTCTCTCTCTCTCTCTCTCTCTCTATATATATATATATATATATATATATATATATATATATATATATATATATATATATATATATATATATATATATGGTCGGCCATTGTTCAGGGTCGGGTTCACATTTAGGTTCATGTTCATATTGTTAATTGTGTTTTTCTTCACTGTTTTTTATGTGTGAGTGCCATTGTCTGCATTGTATGTTAATACCACCAGTGTACCTTTTGCCATATCTTTTACAAAAGGTCAATTTGCAGTTGAAGTCTATGGAGTGTTGTCCTTCCTATAAATAACAATATATTAGTATTGACTATGGGCACACCACTCATGGTCTTACCTTCTACTATGGTTTTCTACTGCATCAGCTTTCCAGTTCTCTATCAGACATCGGTGGTTTCCCCCTCTTTGATGTCGCACTTCCCATGGCGCTAAGCGCCGTGTGTTTTTGTTTTAGTTCTGTAAATCCCTGCCTTCCATTCTGTCCACCTGTGTCTTATTTCATCTTATTTTGCTTAGCATATAAAGCTTGTCTTCCTGTCTTGTTTGACAAATGTTGTTGTAAACTCACTGTTAATTCTGTCTAGCTTCTCCCTTTCGTGTTGTAACTTAGTTTCTCTTTGTTTTTGTGTTCTTGTTCTATGTTAGGTTCAGGTTTTCTTTGCTTAACTCCCAGTTACATGACTTTTGAATGATGTAAGATTCATTGTTTCAGCTTTGACCAAAATAAACGTCATTCAGCTCAACATATGTGTCCTCCCTTGTCTCACTCTCAGTCTCAGTTACAGTCTGGGAACAGAGGCAATCTCTAATCACACTTACTTGAGAGTGCCTTTCAGCAGTGCCTGTAATGTCACTCCCAAGGCAGCGTTTAAAAATGTGTATTATGATATTTAGTTATATTGACATATTTTCCTGCCACATTTGGTCTTGTTTTACAGCATATTTTAAGAAAAAAAATACTAAGAAAAATACTAATTAGTACATTGTGGTGGAGTTGGAGCTAGTTTTGAGGGGAGAACATGTGGTGCTAATAAGTAAATTTTTTCACGAGGCAGTGGCAGCTATCTTAGACTAATTGTATAATGTTCAGACTTGTCAAAATGCTAGCCATGTCAGAGGTGTAACATTCACTGTAACAAAGGATTTTTTTGTGAATGGAAGCAATTAGTGCCTTAATAGTAAACATAGGAGACTTCAAATTGGTGGAATTTGTAAATTAAACTATAATGGTTAGAGGAGATGCTGTTTAAAAGAGCAAGTCAGGTTTCTGCAGCTGTATTAACAATAGTTAATGCCTTTACAAAGGCAGTTGAGAAAGGATAGAGACAAACAATTAATTAAATTCATTACACTGGTCAACAATTGTTATGCTTCCTCCAAAAATACTTGTTTATTATTTTTGCATATTGAATCCAAAATCCAAATGGACTTTTTCTACCACCCACTATTTTTGTTCTAGTAAACTCATATTTTGTTATGTATAGCATGGAAAACTAGTACCAAATAAAGTGTTATGTTGGCTGAGGATGGATGGCTGAAGATGAATGTTCCTGAGGCCAAATAGAGGCAACAATCATGTGCTGTGTCCCTTTCCCTGACTGTGTTTCCCAGCAGACACTAGCCAGCAGCCCATCCTTCACTCCACCCAGTTCCACCAATCGCAACACTCTCATCCGATCTGCCTCCCCTAATTACTGAATGCGCTCACCTGTTTCTCATTATGTCTGTTTTTAACCTGTTTGCTTTCACTCAGTCATTGTGAGGTATTGTCATCTCTTTCCTCACTGATCAGAAACCTGTGCATGCCTTTGTTTAGTGATCTGTTTTGTCTCCTGGTTATCATCATCTCTGCCCAATCCCTCTTGGGTTTCTATGCTCTGATGACTGCTCTCTGGTTTTAGGTTTTGGCCTTTTTTTCAAATTTTTCCTGGTTATTGACCTACGCATGTTCTCTGCCTATGGTTCTGGGGTAAATTCTAAATAAACCCTATTAACCTGCTCTTATCCATGAGCATCTGGTTCTAGTCTGTAGCACATTGTACATTTTTCAAAGTGTGACGAGGCATGGCATGCAACTGTAAAACAAGGCTCCTGATATGTGAGCTGTGTGGGCAGCAGATCCCAAACCTGCATCATTCAGCAGGTGCACATCTGGGGCACAGACAGGGACAGGTGGGCTATGACCCAGAGGTGGAGCCGGAAATTTGTGCTGCCATCGGGGATGAGACATGCACAGTCCATGATAGGACAGGACTAGGGGCTCCACTCTGGGACAATCAGGGAACCAGACAAGGGATAGAGAGACACATGAGTGGGGCCAGGGGAATGAGGACAGTGTATGGCGCAGGAACGGAGACCCTGACATGGACAAGAAGTGACAGAAAGTGATGAATGGGGGGGATTAAGGGCTACACTGACTGACAAAGGGACAAGTACTGTGATTAAGACAGGAGGCGAGGCAGGTGGCCTGGACATGAACAGGAGTATGGGTCCAGTGCTGGACTTAGAGGCGGAATGGTTGGACTCCGTGATGCAGGGATCGATGACTGGTGTACTGTCCTGGGAGCTGATGCAGCGGTCCATGACAGTGAAGGCAGCACAGGGTGCTATGGAGGAGGCACCGGAGTAAGTACCATCCTCGGCGCAGGCACGGCAGATGCAAGGCCTCCCACAAACAGAGTGTCCTTAGGATAGGGTCCTCAGGTGAGCAGGGCATATGTAGAGCACCTGCTGAAGAGTCAGGCCCTGGGGGCATGCCCTCTGAGATGCAGGGTGTGAGGTGGTCCTCTTCTGGCACATCAGGTGCTTTAGCTGTGCCTGGAAAGGGAGAGAGAGAGAAAGAGCAAGTTAAACAAACTCCTGGGCACCCCCCAGGACCAACCAGACCACCCAGGTGGTAGCGAGGGGACCGCTCAGCTCTAGTACAACCTGACCCAGCTGGCCCTAGTGCCCCAAGAAATTCCAGTGAAGCCTCCCTCTTCTGGGCTCAGGTAGATTTTGGAGACCAGGACCAAGGTGGCATAAAGCTCTGGGCTGGAACCAGGCTCAGGATGCTGGAATTTCTCACAATGTGCTTGTCCAGCATATTGGCCAAATGATGCGCCATGCACACTTTGCCTCATGAGCCTGCTCAGTGTCATCAGGTAATTCCATCCAGAACTGGGCTCCCACAATCAGTCCTTTTAACGAGACTTGCTGCATCCGCAGTAGGTAGGTTATTCAGTGATGAGGCAAATAAAAAGGCAGGATGCAAGCCCGAATCCCAATACACAAAGGCATTTAATCGAAACAAAAGTAGCATGAAAACAGACATCAACACATGAACAGTAACCGACAGTTATGAGAGAATAAAGGTATTTATACACATAGTGATGAGTAGGCTTTACTGATAAGGGGAACATCGAGGTGGCGCGGCAACACGAGGAGGATGAAAACAACGCATATGGTTACTCGCTGACAGAAGGAAACATAAACAAAAGCCATGTTGAGGGTCCGTCACGTGAGCAAGAGTGTTGAGGGGAGAGTGACAAGAAGTAAATTTCCACATTTTTTAAGGTTAATAACAGCCTAATTATGATTCATTCATGTATAATTTAATTGCCCTGTCACTTAAAAATCATACATGATAGAACATTTCTAAAGAAGGTAAAATTGGTGCTCTGGCTGCTATGCACTATGGGAGCATACCCATGGTTAATGAACCCCCCTGGTGTGAGAGGATGGTACAAAGCCTGGTGTGGAGCCCTGGTGAGGGGCATGGGTGTGACTCTGGATGAAGACAGGTGAAAGACACCTGGAAAGTGTCATGTGCAGGGTGTGCTCCCTGAAGCTGAAAGCAATATGATGGAAAGAGCTACCTCTTTGTTGTGGTGTGTGGGCCCCTGTAGAAACTTGGTTTGAGACCTGGGTATGGTTGCTGCCCTCAGTGTTTTTCACAAATTCAAATTCATTGTAAAAAACTACAACCTGTTTTAGGGAAGCAAAATAGTTCAAATTTTGCTGCCCAGTGTTATTTTTTTCAACAGTGAAAAAAAAATCAAATAATACTAATACTAATACTAAAGTCAATAAAATAAAATTTAAAAAAATGTCAAAAAACAAATAAGTGTTTTATGCACATCTTTTAAAAGCTTGTAACCACTTACCAGCAACATTGCCATAGTTAACCAATGAGGACTTGGATGAGAGTCTTTTTTGGGAATAACATTTGATAAACAGACTATTAATTAAATAATAATCTAAATCAGCCATATTTGCCTCTGCCTGCCTACAGCCATTAATTTACTATTAATTTAATTAATTTATTATCTTTTAGAATCACAGGCTGAAAAATTCATTTCCAGCACCTTTCAAAGGGTGTCCTGGATAGAACCTCACTAATCATCTCATGAACTTCAAAAGATGCTGCCTAATAACTCAGACAAATAACTTTACTTTTGCTTTGAAACACAATGGAGGGAAAGTCAAAAGAAACAGCAATGATCTAATAAAGTGCAAATATATAATACTATCACTTAAATTCAGTGTCAAATTACATGTGCTTCTTCATTGTTCAGTCATACGTCATTTTGTTCTGCTGCAAAAAGTGTTACAGTGTGCTGATGTGTTGGTGTTTGGATTCAGGGAAGTGTTCAGGGTATGAAGCAACTATGGCACTTGTGTAGTTCAGTGATGGTGTAAGCTGTTCTGACACTAAAGACCTAACGAGGTAAAGAGAAGAAGCAGAGGTGGAGTGATGGAATGCGATTACGCTGAGGGCTATTGGTTTAGGATGGGCACAGCGCGAAGTGAATGAGACAAGCTGGAGTACATTTCACTGCTGTTACACCGGTCAAATGAGAGCAGAAAATTACATCAGTGCACTGGAGCACATGCATGCACGCACCCCCCACCCCACCCCACACACACAAGGAAACACCATAATCCCAGGCCAAAAGTAAAGGAGTAAGCATTGCACCTTTGAGGATGAAAGTCCTGTTTATTGATCCACTATGCTTGTCCTGGGCATAGCTACTACAGGCCTCTCTCTCTCTCTCTCTCTCTCTCTCTCTCTCTCTCTCTCTCTCTCTCTCTCTTTTGTTCCAGTACAATCGATACCAAACCAGGTCTGGAAATTTGGTTAGAGACACTTGGCACAGTTGTAATCCCATCATGCTCAGAGTTTCAGACACACTTTAGCCTGTGATAAATATGGCTGTTACATTGTGTTGAACGATTTCGTTGTCAGCACAGCTGAAATCCCACATCTTTCCCAACTTGGACTGCGCAACAGCAAGCGGCAGCAATGAACCAATTGCGAGTCCCGCTCATGAAGATGGTGTCACACAGGATGTGTGGATGTGATGGAGTGAAACTACACAAACTGTACATTCTCTCTGTCTGTGGTTCTGTTCTTATCTTATTAAAGAGCTCAGGGTTTGGAGGGAGCTGGGGGCAGATGCGTGACTTCCTCCTGTGTGGCATGAGAAGGTGATCAATAGATGCTGATAAGCCTCGGAGAAGTGTTTGAAAGTGCTCGAGGCCATGAGTCCTTAGAGCTGCACAAACTAAGAAAGAGATTCTGGGGGAGCTTGAGGGGGCAGCAGGAACAGAGGCAGCAGAAGATCATCTTGATCATAGATGTCATATTGTCAGGCGGATGGTTGACTCATTCAGAATGCTGTTTTGCTTGGAAGAAGATGCATTGTTTTGGGACTAAGTGTAATGCTGTGTAAAAAACCATGAGTGATATTAAAGCCACATCATGGAAACGTGGGAGCATGCACGCACCAATGCATATGTGAGGGTTTCAATGGGAAAGGTATTACCATTGCATTAAAGGAAATAAAATTGCTTGTTATAGTTCCTGTGAATTCCTACATCAGGTCAAACTCAACTGCGTGAAATTAGCGTGCAGCGAATGGAATAGGATATACTGAGACGAATGCAGCGATTATTCACCATTCTGGGTGTGTGGTGCCCTGTGCATAGTGTGTTTATCTGACCTCTGGAACTGCTTTGCCCTTGCACACGGAGGGGGCTGGGGCAGTTCAAGCAATGTTGGCAAGCCCATCGGTGGCCCCCCACGAAGCGAATGGAAACAAACAAATAAAGGATAAATAAAGTGCCGTTATAAATGCCAGCTCACGCCTGTCGTCACATCACATGGGAAATGAAAGCCCCAGAATAATGAGACACTGTGAGCAAGAGCAATTTATATCATCGGCAGTGAGGAAGGCGTGAGCTTCACGGCTCTATGAAATCTCTGCCCTTCCTGCGCGTCACACAGGTTTATTGGAGAACATGGATCAGGCTGTCAGCCCCCTACCCAGAAGACCGAGCTGCTCCACCACTGTTCCACAATGCTTACATTTTCTCTCCAACACTGTTGTGCAACAACATGGCAGGCCCCAGCTGCTGTGGCTCTTGTCTGGATGCATTAGCAGGCTGGCTTACAACATGCGCGCAGCCAAGTGAGCTCCACATTCGGCCACTGTAATTTGTTCTCCTGGCTTGTGCAGTTTGAGTAATGGAAATAGAAATGCCATCCTGTTGTGCACCCCTCACCACCACCACCACCAGCTTTCCAAGCATACCACAAACTTCCTACATAAATTATCATTCCCAGAGGCAGCCTGCGGTTTCCCTTGGCTCGGTAAATGTCAGACGTGTCGTCATATTGTAACTGCCGTGTTGCATATTGTAAGTGGGTGTTTGTCGGCTGAGGTCGAGGCAGCTGTCCTGCTCCGCCCCTCGTGGTCTAATTGAGTGAGTGTGAGAAGCTGTTTTCTCCGCAGAAGATCCCCCATTGTTTTAGTTCTGTCTCTTTCTGCACAATAGAGCACCTTATTTCTCATTGTGCCTGACAGCGTGAGCTAAGAGCGAAGAGCTATTTTTAAAAACCGTGTGGGTGCCCGCACCAGCTAATAAACGCTCACATTACACCAGCCAGCGAGGCAAGAGAGCTGGGGTGGGATGAGAAGGGAGGAACAGGGAGAGATAGAAAGAGGGCAGGGAAGAGAAAGAGAGAGAAAGAGAGGAAGGAGAAAAGCAAAAAGGGTGGAGGGAGAGAGACAGAGGGCGTAACAAACTGCACACGCAGTCAGACGTTCATAGCTGCAGAAGCCTGACTTCTCATTACATGGGAAATTCACTCACATCAGCTGTGACGCTCCTTGAAACACCATCTCCTCTGTTTTATTTAAAACTCTCTATGAATAGTATTACCATTCAACACGGAGAAACAGGCCGGAATCATTCTGGCGCTAATGCAGCGGAAGATGTAGTCGCTTACCAAGGCAGGAGAATCAATTCTGTTTCCCTTCACTGCTGGTTCCCTGTCCTCCTCCCACAGTTAACCATATCGGATGTGATTCACCACTCATGGCCGTTTAGAAGGATGCATTTGACTCTTGCTGCTGCTGTCACTTGGAAAAAAGAATTTTGTCCTACATTTCTGGACAATTCATTACTACTAGCAGATTGTTGATGGATAGTTTTGGATGAAAAAATTGAGCATAATTGGGGTCTTTTCTCCATATCTATAAATGTATGGCTGTTGGCCAGTGGGTCAAGCTCATTACCTATTGTATCTGTAGCACTTCATTTATTTCTCAGTGCTAATGATTAGCTGTCTAGGTTAAAGGAAAACTTTACAGTTTAAAAGCAATAGAATTACTGGCTCACTGCTTACCCTGCTGGCCAAAATGCAGAAACAAGAAGAAACGCTCCACTGCGAGAAACAAAATGGAATTTTCCCAGTGCCCATATGCCTCTTTGGAGCTTCACGTCTATGCTACATGCTTCTGCACATTTTCTTTCCACTTATTTTACCTTGAAACATACTAGCAAGACATTGGAAACATCTTTAGCAAAGTAGTCAGTATAGCCCTTTAAGCAAATTGCATATTTAACATTTTTAAAATCTTATCACAAGTCATGTAGCCAGCCATATGAGTAGCAGGATGTAAATATAGAGCTGAAGCTGTAGTATCCGGATGTTCAGTTGTGGATATAATATTTGCCTGAAAAAACTGAAAATAATATCTTGCATTTTTTGTTTGGTTTTGTTTTATGGTGGCCACTTCATTTGTTACAGTCCATTTATTTCCACTCCCACTCATTATTTTACATAAATTGTTTCATTTAGCAGTCAAAAGTAGAAGATTTAACAACAACAGGGCATTTCTGCATTAAGAACCCATCAAACTCAGATTAACACTAAAGGAACTGCAAATCTCAACAGGGGTGTTAGTGTCTACTGAAACTGTTTAATAAAAGAAAGACAAAAGAAAGAAAACCAAAAGAAAGAAAAACAGCAAGCTGTTTTATGATGTAGCTGGAGAAGTACATACTTTTTCAAAGTAAATTATGATAAACCATCTTAATAGCAAGTTTAGGACCAATGAAGTAAGACACTGTATCAACAGGTACCATTTTTCTAACAGATTAAAATTACACATTAAATATATTCATACACATATTTTATTTTTATTTTTTACCTTGACTTATTGTTGGATTTTATGTTTGAATTTGTGTGATATAAATTGTTTCTAACAAAACATATAGGTCAGCTTCATGACAGTCTTAAAAGAAGCTATGTTTTGAAGGTACCCACCCGAAGTAAGGCCTTTTACCCATGATATTTTAGATGATTTTTAACCAAACAGTTACATGGTAGAAATCCATTATCTTATTACCTGGATGCTTTCATTAAGGGACATCAGATAATCTTTCCTACTGCCATTACTTTCATTGGCAAAGAAAATGCAGATCAGAATTGAGTAAGTGAGTGAGTGAGTATGGTTGACAAGTGAGTGAATAAATGAGTGAGTGAGTATGGTTGAGAAGTGAGTGAATGAATGAGTATGGTTGTAAATGAAACATCCTGCAGCTGCAATCTTCAGAATGGTGTTGCATGTGGAGCTGGGAGTTTTTATTTTTTTTTTATAGTCTGTGTGCTTGCAATTGCCATTTGTTAGAAAAGAATGCAGCTAAGCATGGCTAGAAGAACCTTTCCCGTGATTTAGTGCCCGTTAGTCATCAAGGGTGAAACGTGAGTGAGCTGAGGGCCTGTTTGGAATTTGTAGCAACAGGCTTGAGGTGGTGTCATGCATCCAACAGATGGCTTTCTTTAATTACAGCAGTGAAAAAGCTTCTTCCAAGCTGACTAGGAATGAAGACATCTATTATTCAAAAAGAAGATGGCAGCTATACATGACAAATGTAGGATTTTGAAAAACAAAACTAGAAACAAAAGTGCATGAAATCTGGAACAAACTCAGGTTTCAGTACTTAGTTTCAGGTATCAGACAGCCTTCAACCAGCACATTATCAGATATTGAAGACTGACGTAAAGTGGTGATTGATGGTGAATGACTATTTAATGAGTACTGCAAATTGAAACAGGTTACCGCCAGCTTTAATCCAAATAATGAATTTTCAGTGTATGAGAAATTTGTTTCATTCTTTAAAAAAAAAAGGGGAATGTGAATATTTTGTTCATAAGTGGTAAATGTGTTGTTGTAATTCCTGTGAGCTGGGTGTTTGTGGAGTTTGTATTCAGTATTTTTAAAAAGGTATTCTGAAGAGTGAATCAACACCGACACAACAATTATCAGTTGGAATACACGTTAGACGTGTAGTGAACCATTATTGCCCAATCAACATGTCTGGACTGTGGGCTTATGGACTCTGGTCTCATGGACTTTGGAATTATGGTTTTGATATTTATGGAAATAGTCAACGGCATCATGTTGAATCTGCGAGACTGCATAATCGCAAGCATATAAAAAGTGAGTTTTACTATCTGATCGCATCGGTGAGGCTCTTGCTCTCCAAGTTAGAGGTATACAATTTATCATAATACAGATGAAAAATAGGTCACGCTGTCATAGCCATTGGACCTATTGTTCAAAAATAAAAAATCTGAAGTTATAAGAAAGTTTAAAAGTTAGAATTCCAAAAACCTATCATCTTGAATCTAATATATGCAAATTAATTTCAAATAAAGATCTGCAATCAAAACAAGTCCTCGTTCATTTCTGTCATCACATTTATGTTTGGGTTATTCCACAAACAAAGTCTACTGAAGCCTGTATCCATGCCGACTCTAATGTAATATTGTAAAAAGTGGGCTTTTCCACTTTTACCCCTAGATAAAGGGAAGAATCAGCCCCTCTATAGACTTTCTTGGTAACACGCATGTCCACAAGTCAGTAATTCCAGAGAAGAACCAAGATTTAGATTTGTGGTTTTATTTGTTTTGTTTTTTGTTTTTGAGGGGAAGGGCTGCAAAGGTTGGTTGGTTGTGAAGATTACAACCCAAAGTAACAGGAACATGTCAATTCCAAACGAAAGTGGAAAAAAGGCTTAAAATCCATTTAAAGCAGTCGTTTAAACTTGCTCCAATACACCTGCATCAACTCGTCAGGTAATTACCAAGCCCTTCATGAGCTGTGTCAGGTGTGTGGGTGTAAAGGTGTGAGTGAAAATGACACGGATTTATTTTTTTTAAAACAAAGGTCCTTTGTTCAGCAAAGTGGCCCTGTGTCACTTGTCCTAACACAGGTGCAAATTTAAAATTCTAACCATAAAAATCTAACCTTAAAACTCAAACATTGCTCTGTCTAAACCAGATATTATATAACCAAACCACTTATCCCAGGTAATGGGACAAGTTGTTTTAAGTGTTTGCCACTGCATTAATAACTTCATAAACTAGATTCAGAAAATCAATTTATAAATTTGTTTTGTAACAGCATCGTTTATTTTTGCAGGCGTGCTAATCAATAGGAAAGCGATTAGTGATTGTTACCTCCATGTAAGAGTTTCCCCAGTGTGTAAGCAGGACATTGACGCATGCTGGTTATCCCATGATCATGACTATGGCCATTTGTCTCAATTAAGGATGACAGCACCTTCTGTGTTCATGTCATCCACCGTCCACTCCTTCTTTGACTGTGTGTGTGTGTGAGTGTGTGAGAGAAAGAGAGAGAAAGAGAGAGAGAGAGAGAGAGAGATAGACAATGAGAGACAGAATGAGAGAGGTAGGAGCTGATGGTCCATGCACACATACATGCATATGGTGTCACTTATGAAGCATGCAGAGTTCCAGTACGATTGTAAATGTTTTGCATGCCAGAATCATATTCATGGGTGGCAACAGCACAGTTGGTCAGAAGCACTAATGTGGCTTTGAAGAAGTTATGTTGTATCAGCAGATGCAGCGGACGTTTTAGTTCCCCCATGATATGCATACATGCATGGAAAGAGAGAGAAAGAAATGAAGGGAGGCAGTGAAAGAAGAAAGAAAGAGTCAGAGAGAAATGCTGTGGGCAGCAAATGCTTGGATCTGCGTTGATCCAAAATGTGTTTTTACAGGAGAAAAAAAACCCAAAAACACATATATATATATATAAATATATAAATAAAAGATTTTTACATTTCTGATCAAGCACAGGTGGATTTGCAAAACTGCATCAGTATATATCACCAAACACAAAAACAAACACACACACACACACACACACACACACATATATATATATATATATATATATATATATATATATATTTATATATTTATTTTTTGGGGGGGGGGAAATGGTCAGTATTTGGTGGAAAAGCCAATTTAATCCAAACTTTATCATATCTGTGAAATTTCAGACTAATATGTAGTATGCTGAAATGCAAATGTGTGTCCAGAGGCGAGAGAGAGAGGTACATCAATTGACTCAGCACAGTTGTGTCGTGGGGGAGCACTCTTCTCTTTTGGAATGTTGCCCTGCCTCAAAAATTGGTTCTGTGACAGTTGCCATGGAAACTGGGAGACTCTGACTCACCCCAAGAAGTTTGTCAATGCGTGACTGTGAGCGCGTGACTACTTATGTGTGTGCATGTGTGATGGCATGCGTGTTTGTGTGTGTGCACACGTGTCTGAGAGCATTTTTGCATGAGAACTAGACAAATATGGCGACTGTGCTTGGATTAACACTTATAATCCATCATGCTGTTCCTATTGTATGTTTGCTGAAATTAATGTGCGTGCAAATGTGTGTTTGTGTGTAAGTGTGAGAGAGATTTAGAAGGAGAGAGAAAAAGAGACTGATAGAGTGGTAAAAAAACACAGCGGTGCTTTTTCCGAAGTGCTGATGGGCAATTTCTACTTCTTTTCTCAGCGTGAAAATTTAAATGAAGCTTTCTCCTCTCCAGTGTAATACTCATTTAAAGAGGCAATACAAATGGCAATAAGACAGAGTTCTTCCTCCCTAAAGACTTATCAGGAATAAGTTATTAAATAATGGTGGTGGTGATGTTGTTGGGAGGTCTACGTCTGGATGAGATGGGTTGCTATGGCAACAGGAATAGCCGCTGAGGCTGTAATTTGAGGAATGCCGTTTGTCGCTATTGTCTTCCTACTCTATAACATGCTCCAAACTTTGGCCAGCCACACTGGGCTGCTTGACAACATAACAAAAAAAAACAACCCTTTCTCTCACTTTTCTTTCCCTCTCTCAAAACTTCATCTTTTTGTGGAGAAGGAAAACTTGCAAAGGCAGTGAGTTGGCACTGAATGGCACAGCAGAAAGAGTGACACACACACACACAGCAGTGTTACAGACACAATTTGTGCTTAGCATTCAAAGATACTGGTTACACTCACATGGTACTATTGCATGCTTAGCTGAAGCAAATAAGCTTGGGTCCCAAAGACTGCCGTAATGGGACACACAAATATTTGGCAGACATTCTTAACCACAACCACTTACACATTCATCAGTATGACAGTATATGTGCACCGTGATAGTTGAACCCACAGCCTTAATGTTGTGGGCATGTGCTCTACCAGGTAAACTACAGATGACATTTGAAAGGGTTCATAGCACAATGCATCCAACGGTAAGCCTGATTCATGATTGATGTTTCACAGCAGAAAAATTTACACCTTCCCTTCTGAATTCACCAAAACCAGGTGGAAGGCATTTTCTGATACATTCATATCCACATCCAGTATGGTATATATGCATTTGAGTGGGGCTCTACTGTGGTAGCTTAAATTAGCTATAAAAAACAAACATTAGCTGACAAATTGCACATTTTGATCTAGTCAGGAGTTACAACTTCATAAGGGTGTGTGTGTGTGTGTGTGTGTGTGTGTGTGTGTGCTATCTGCTGCTGAACAGCTGCAGGAGGGCAACTTTCTGGGAGGGCAGCTATAGGGAGGGTAGTTCTATGGGAGGGCAGTTCTTTGGGAGGGCATCTCTAGGGAGGGTATTTCTATGGGAGGGCAGCTCTAGGGAAGGTAGTTCTATGGGAGGGCAGCTATAGGGAGGGCAGTTCTTTGGGGGGGCAGCTCTAGGGAGGGCAGTTCTTTGGGAGGGCAGCTCTAGGGAGGGCAGTTCTTTGGGAGGGCATCTCTAGGGAGGGTAGTTTTATGGGAGGGCAGCTATGGGGGGCAGCTCTAGGGAGGGCAGTTCTTTGGGAGGGCATCTCTAGGGAGGGTAGTTCTGTGGGAGGGCATCTCTAGGGAGGGTAGTTCTGTGGGAGGGCAGCTCTAGGGAGGGCAGTTCTTTGGGATGGCAGCTCTAGGGAGGGCAGTTCTTTGGGAGGGCATCTCTAGGGAGGGCAGTTCTTTGGGATGGCAGCTCTAGGGAGGGCAGTTCTTTGGGAGGGCATCTCTAGGGAGGGTAGCTCTCAGTGAAGTTCTCTGGCACTGCAATTCATTCAGCATAATAATTCGTTTTTTCTGTTCTTCCTCTACTTCTTTTTCTTCTTCTTAAATGCTAGGCTCTAAAAATTTGTCATTTTCTCTTAGCTAGCTTAAAGCAGCATTTGCCAAGTACTATAGGCTTGAGTAGTCTCTGGGGAGGCATAGTTCATTTGCTGATTGGGATTTCAAAAGACCACAAATTACAACCTTTAACTTATAGCATGACTAAATGCATGTCTCCTTTTATTTTACTACTGTTCCGTCTTTCTACTTGCCCAATTGCAGGTATGCACGCTCACACACACACACACACACACACACACACACACACACACACACACACACACACACACAAATATAAGAGAGAGGAAAGGGGCACAGCTCGTGATGCTGGTAGCTCTCCCCCTCCCTGAGTCTGGTGTGTTGATTGGAGGATTTTCTCTCTCACGTCTGCGCTTCTCTGAGAGTAGGCCGATAACAGAGTGCGTGAAGCTTGCCAAATGACACAAGCTGCATCGGAGCTAAGGAGAGCTCCACGGAAAAGCCGGTTAAGAGGCTGCTGACGGCACCCAGCCTCCGGCCGATAGACAAGCTTTTACACAGACTAACGGCACCAGCACACAATAAGGCCTCAACCCCAAATCCATCATCCTCCAGAAGCTTCTGATGGGGCTGCAGTTCAGTCTTCTCACCTGCAGAGATTGCTGTTTGCAGACTCCAGCTATCATGGAGAGGGACACAACGGGCCTCACGCCAGAACCTTTTCTTATTACATCACCTTCCTTGTACATTTCTCTTGCTGTGAGTTCATGTGACTGTCACCTCAGATTCAGCGAAAGGGCTCATAACTTATGTAAAAGGCATGTCTAAACAGGATGAACCTGCTTGTACATGAGAGTGCATTCATGATGACTGTGAATTAGTATGATTGATTCACCATGACTCATGAGCCTTCATGAGTCCATGAATCCAATTTTGTATAGGTGTCATTCGTCATATCCAAGTAAAAAGGAGCATAAAGAACCACTTTATGAGCTTAGGAATATAAGTAAATATAAGTAAATGAAAACATATAATTTTAACAAAGTAGATGGTCTAATTAGTTATGTTAAAGCCAGGAATTTTGAAAATAGTAATAATAATAATAATAATAATAAAAGCTGTTTATGTTATGTTATGGTCTGTACCTCTAGAATAATAAAGATAAGACTTGATATGATGAAAATTGGATGAAAAAAGTTTTGCCAAAGAAGGGTTACGAGGTACTAAAACGGTGATTAAAACAGAAGAAGGGAGGGATGTTAAGGGGAAGTCTCTGTCAGGAAGATGGATGCTGGAATCCACGCCATGATACATGATCTGACACTGTCAGGCACTGCAGTATAGGATGTCTTCCAGCACAACAGGAAGCAATTTCACCACCACAAGCAGTCAAATGACTCCATTAATTACAAATACTAATTGAAAGTAAATTTGTGTCCATATATAAAGTCTACGGGCAGTGTGGCCGTGAGCAACCACATGGCTTACGTCATTCTTAAGAATGCAGTGGTGCAGCACTTGAAGAGAGGAGACACGGATGAATGGCTATTGTCACTGGCTTAGATTAAGATGGACTGTGGGTTAGGAAATCTGTAACTTGGCATATTAAAATTTAAACACAATAAAAAGTCAAATGCCTCTGTCAGTATTATTTCAATATAATTATACATCATTAATTTAATTACATTTATATATTTAAACTTACATTTTCTTTAAAGTAATGAAACACAAACTATCCATTAGACAAAAACATAGATTTTTGTTGTTGTTGTTTACATGGCTTGTTGGACGGATCTGGTCAACTTGTATATTTAATTCCTACCTAAGAGACAATTCCAAAAGCAAGAAAATTTAGCAAATGTGGCAAGTTCTCGTAAATCAATTGTAGAAGCAAATGAAGAATTAATCTGTTTGCGCATGTTCGGGCAAGAAATGCAAGCTGTGGACCGTCACCAATTCTGCCATAGAACTGAACTATGGTGCAGTCAGCAGACTTGGTTATATATGGATTTTTAGGAAACCTTATGGAGGTTGTGTGAAAAAGTAGAGTAAACAAAACGATCATAACATTTTATATTTGTAGATTTATAGATTTTGGGGTGTTTCCATGGAGGCTCACTGTAGATTGAGACCACCTGTCAGAGCGCCTGGAGCCAAACACATTAGAAAAAATAAAGCGAAGTTAAAAACACAGCATGAGCAAAGCCTGCACAAATGGACATGCTCGATGACCAAATTTGACAGAGAAAAAACATACACTTGTAACAGCTTTACTGGCTTTATCTTTTATGAATATAATGTTTATTTTGCATTTAAAGAACATTTTCTAAACCCTTTGGCACTGCTAAATATTTATTTAGTTATTTAGTGCTCTCATTCTGAGAGTAGTGATGATCGGAGTGGAAACCTACAGTTGGTTGGAAAACATCATGACTGTCTGAATATCCCTTCTGGCACAGGGCTACATTTTGGGCTGGCTTTGAGGTAGGATCTGACTTACTGCCTTCCAGCAAGGTTGGATTCTGATGCGTGAGTTGTGCGACTTTTAAAGCCATCATGCTTGGAGTCTCCCTGGTGCCTTGCACATTCTAGTGTGAGGATGCTGAATACTGAAAATTCACCGTTACACTCTAAATAGCTTCCAGTAGCATGCTGCACAGACACGCACACAGTGGAACCTGATTCTAAGTCTGCAAGTTTCCTGGTTACAAATGGATAACAGGACTCTGACTGGTCTCTGTTGCACCAGCAATAGACCAGCCACAAACTTACACTAGGCATTATGTTACTGAATCTAAATCTAGCTCATCATTTTCTTGCCAGAAAGACAGATTTGAGTTTGTCACAGTAGAGGAATTATTGCTTTAATTTATCACGGCAAATGAGGGAAGCACCCAAAACAAAACCTTGCGTCCTTGGACAGGTAAATTAAGATGTCAAATCTTGATCTGAAAATGAACTAGTAGTACTCATTTTGAGACATAACATTTTTTCACTACTTGTTCACTGCTTGTTAGAACTCAAAGGGGACTGTACAGTACGTGCCATCACGGGCCTATAGGAAGGCTGAAATGTCCTATACTAATCAAGTGTTGCGAGTTACAAACAACAAGGGGAAATGGAATATTGATATACACAGTCCAGCTCTCAGTCTGGCTCTAGCCTTTCGCAGGAGAAGTAGAGAGCAGGGGAGGGGAAAGAGTGACACACTTGAAATCAAGAGAGAGAAAAAAAACTACATTCACTGAGAGAGAAGAGCACTTCCATGACTCTGCCTCTATATCAGAGCCCTCAACAAAGCCACGTGTCAACAGTATTGCGGGTTTGTAATTACCTACCACTTCACCTGTGCCACACACACACACACACACACACACACACACATACACGTACGCACACACACACACACACACACACACACACACACACACACACACACACACACACACACACACACATACACGTACGCACACACACACACACACACACACACACATACACACGTACGCACACACACACACACACGTACACACACACACACACACACACACACACACACGTACGCACACACACACACACGTACGCACACGCACACACACACACACACACACGCACACACACACACACACGTACGCACACACACACACACACATACACACACACACACACACACACACACACACACACACACACACACACACACACACACACACAAACACACACTACATTAGAAAAGACATCCACAGTTCTCATCTTGGGTTGCTACCTTTTAATTCTGTTCTTTGCTTCATGTTTGTTGTGTTTGCACTTTGAACTGCATTTTTATGTATGAAACAATCATTCTTTTCATTTTTCTTTTTCTGATTTTAATTATCATTACTATGTAAATTAGAACTTAGCAAAAACTGAAATTACTTCTTACAAATTTACCAGGATGACTTCTGAGTGCACATCTTTATAATGATCATCATCACTTCTTAGTGTACGTCACTCAAATTTATGGCACACCCCAGTATTTTACTCAGTGAGTGTTCAAATTCGATTTATTTAAAAGCTATTATTTAGGGCAGGCCAAACAACTCCCGCAGAGTCAATGCATGTCATTGCAGTTTGGCTTAGGTGATCCTTCACAGTGCAGATACCCTTGCACACAACTAGCTGGCTCTGCTGCAACTGTTAATAATTTATCACTTGGAATACACACCTAGCTGACAGTTTTTCACGCCAGCGTTTGAGTTGGAGGCCTCCATGATATCTCCTGCGTGCGGAGGTGGATGTTTTATTTTTTCCAGGGAATATGCACGGACTAAGTGGGAACGGGCAAGGATGCAGGCATGGGGTTATGCAGAGCCTGGGAAGGGAAGGCTGGCAGGCGAAAGTGGCAGGTTAGTGGTGGCAGCGAGCTCGGCCCGGACCCGGGAGCCACTGTCGGCACCGTCAGGCTCTACTGCAGTTCTCATTAGGGCAGAAATGGAACATAGAGATTGTGATGGCAAGGGGTTGAGGGACTCTGACCAGCTGGACCTTACCCCAGCAGGCAATGCAGGTCAAATGTCAGAGGGAGAGGCATTTTCTTCTGGTTTTAATGGAAGGGCGAGGCAGAGTAGGTTCCGTGCCAGCAGATATCTGATCTCGGGGGCCCTGTGTGTGAGCGAACAAATAATTTGGGGACATTTTATATACGCTGCACGAATCCTCATAGAAACTCAAAGATATGTTAAATATGGGAAAGCAATCCACTTAGTGCTGAAATTTCGTAATGCGACACGTATGTTTGTAACAACATATATGCGTGTGTAGGTGGGTGGGTGTGTGTGCATGTAACAGAACTAAAGTGTGTAAGACACTGGCTTTTCTCACCACCCTAAAAATAACCATGGATGACCTGGGAGAAAACCAATCCACTCATCCAGTCAAGGCGCGGTTGCTCTTAACTACTTCGAGAGGCAGCAGTGATGAGATTTCAGCTGATCGATACAGTGCTGTGGACTAGAACAGCCGTGTCCCTCGCACTCACCTCGCCTCGCCTCCTGCCTCTTCTGGCCGTAAGCGCCCATATTGCTATGGTCCTCCCCTCCAGCTACAACCAGCCTAACCTTAAGACATCTGCCTCAGGGATTTTGTAAGAGTCAGAAAACTGGCTTTTTCTTTACTCTGTTTGAGCCTGGAACAGGTAAAAATGTTTAGTTTTGAAAACAAATGCAGCATTTCGTCCTTATGGGGGCAAAGGGAAACATTAGTTTGATTAGTGAGAAATATAGAAGTTAAGTAACTGTTGTAGATGGCATAAATGACATTTACCTATTTTATAGTGCAAAGTAATGTGCAAGAGACTACTCCACATCCTGGGCAGGTATCCAGACTCTCTTTCCCAATGGGCTGAATGTCAAACTTACACATTGTTCACTACATAAAAGAGACAAAGGATGCAGTTAATCGGAGGATGAAATAAGATTTTATTTCAATATTTCAAACTTATCTGGGTTTAAGGCCTTGGTAAGAATGTCTGGTTTTTATCTTTTGCAATGGCTGATGTTTCAGCTCTGAATGAATTGACTAATTTGAACTTAACTAATTGTATATCTCAATTCTGTGACCATCCTTTCCATAACCGTGATGACAGTTTGAAAAAAAAAGCAAGTTGGGTATTAATAATGATATTTCAAACTATTATTTATCTGAAACCTCTCTGTTGATTATAATTTTCATGGCTGATGTTACTCCTGCAGATCTGCATATTTACAGGCAGAATATTTTCACTGTAAAAACAAGAAGATATTATTTGCCCATGATTTACAATGAAATACCTCAACACCTTTGAATTGTAATAAATGAAGTGAGGCAGGATGCATTTGCTGAGTAGAACAGTATTTATTAAGGGCAAATCCAAACTCATTAGCCTTATAACTTTCCAATATTAGGTAGCTGGATGACACAGAAACATAACCAGAACGTAATATGATAACAATCAGAACTATGCAAAAACAAAACAAAATACTACAAAGCAAAATCACAAAGTTACAAACAAAAAAATGAATGACAATTAATGACTATATATATATATATATGTGTATATAGTGAACATAATGAGAGCTGGGGATATACACAACATGAGAAATAGAACAGAATGAAAATAAAAGCAAAAACCACATGGGAACCACAATGCAAAGGGGGAAAACTGACAGAATACAAAAATGCACAGCTCCTAAAGTGTGTCAAGGTAAAACTGGGATCCTGGACACAAACATGGCATTGAATCTGCCATGGGGACCACCGCAGGCCGGTGTTTCCCAGGAGGAGCAGAGGTAGGGGCAGGAACAGGCCAGTAATCATGACAGGAGACCCAGTGGGGGCAGGTACAGGCATAGGGGCCCGTGAAGTAGACCGAAGGAAGAGGGACTTGTATTTAGTTGTGTCTCACTGATGATGCTGACTTGGACTTAGTTTAATTAACAGCGTTAAGAAGCCAGGTGAGCATAGCCAACCTATAGGAGCAGGAGCAGACACAAGAACAGGTTATAGGTCAGCAGGGAGGTCTGTGAAAGCATCAGGCGGGTCTAAGAGACCACAGGGCAGCTGGTAAATGAAAGGGAATGGAGATCCACGAATGCAACATCTTCCGTACAGCGGGACGAGGAGTTGACATCCTAAATAGATGATGATAGATGATTGGTGCCTTCCACATCACAGGGTCAGCATCTTCTATGCATCTTCAGCTAAATGCCATAAATATTCTATGACACAGTCCAATATAGAGGCACATAACCCCCCCCACCCCACCCCAAATCCATATAAATCCTCCCCTCCTGAGGACAGGGCATCAGGGGTAGTGAGGTTAGTGCATCCGGGCAGAGGCATCCAGGAAAGCAGGAAAAAGGCAAGGACAACGGTATGGGAACTGGAATATAAACATGGTATGGGAACAATATACTCTGCCAACAAATAAAGAAACCATCCCATTTGTCTGCCAACTCGTCTCCCTGCACAGTTCCAGCCTACTGTTTAGCTTACCCGGTGATGCCTCTTTAATCATGAAGTGGAAAATGCACGATTTGGCACTCCTTAATATAGTGCTCGTGCCGACAAACTCTGGGAACTTAGTGAAATTGTAAGTGAAATCCAGTGGGGGGTTCCCGATGATGGACTTACTGGCACGAAGATGAGTCCTTGTTCTCATGGAGCTAAGGGATTTGATCTCCCCAGTACAGCAATATTGGAACTGGCTGAACTGCTGCAGATTCATCCCAATGATACAGCCTTAGATCGGTACATTCTGCGTCCTAAGGTGGTCGATCGCTATGTAACATAGAGTGAAGTGCCATGGGAACTGTGATGCCGAGGGGGAAACTGTGACATCATTTCCTGCAAATGGCCTCTAAATTCTCCCAGGCTTTAGCTTTAAGGGTATAAATGTAGCACAGGAGTATGGACAGAGGGTCTGATAGGACTGCAGTAATCTGACAGGTCCTTTAGGGTCCCAAAATTGGTGCAGAATTGAAGCCCTGCTGGTCTTCTGAGTGGAGTCATTTAATACCAAACTGTATGCATTTACTCAGTCTGTATTTGCAATAATTAGATTTTTGATGTATGTTCTAATTGAACAAGCTCAACAAAAACAGACAGACAGACCAGTAAGGCTTAATAAATGGTTTAGCTGTATTTGAACAAAAAGTTTATTTATTTATTGTTACCTGACTAATAGTTGAATGACTATTAGTACTACACTTCTTTAATTATAATTCTACAAAGTTCCAGTAATCTAATAACTAAGACAAAGTAACCTGACATATGGTGACATTAATGATTGGAAATCAATTCAGCACATGGTGACATGAATTATCATCCTTGCTTTTGATTTGGATTGTTTCAGTGGATTAGTTCAAGGCATATAGCACTTGTGATGGATTAGCTAAAGCCTCTTGTATGGGCTGGTGTCTGTCTGACTGTGTGTTTAGTACAGTTTGACTGCAGTGCATTCATCGAGGAAGGCTGTAGATGGAGGAAGTGCAGGTCTGTCTACAGCGATCAGCCAGCACTCTCGACACTGATGTGTTTTTATGCCAACTCACTTAGCTGCAGTAACAGGAGCATAATTTGCATGTCTGCGTTATGATCTCTGCCTTGTATAGCAGAGCAGGTATAATGAGAGAAACAAAACTTTCAGAGTATGATGTATTGCTAATACCGCAGATATTGGATCATGCTGCACATAAGCAGAGTATCTGCCACATTCTGCAACCCATAATTTTACGATGATGAGTGTTATAACAGCCATTATGTAGTATAAATAAAAATAGCATGATGAATATTCTGTTATATTTGTTTATAAACCAGCGAACCTGTCGTTGCCGGTTACATTTTTACACATCTGAGAGTCGTCAAATCTCACCAGAGATGGTGTGAGATAGGCCTAAACCTTTTAACCACTTCCTACTGTCACTGAAATTACCCTCACCAGTGAAATGGAAAAAGACAAAATGAGAGACAAAGAAAGTGTCACGGTATGGCCCCTCCTCCCAAATGTCTTCCTGTGTGTGTATGTATGTGTTCGTCTGTATGGCCATGCCTTCCTTGTGTTAGTGCATGTGTATCTAAGCGTTTCGTCTAAATGCGAATATTGCCGATGTTTACCAGACAGCCTGCGTGCTACATCTTGGTTGTGCTGATTTGTGTAGAGTTGTGTTGCGTCGTAATAAACGTATGATTCAGTTCTATGTGACTTGTCCCCACATCCTGCTATAACTCCTCATCGTCATAGAAAGAGAGAGGAAACAGGACAGAAAAAAAAAACAGATGAGTGTGGGAGAATGGAAAAAAAAAGCCCAGTGTTTTATCAATTGTTATTACTTCACTCCCTCACACTCATTTAAGCATCCTGCAGCACACATCCACCAGCACTGAGCTCTGCCATCATCTTCCACTGAAGCCCAATGTCTGGGGATGTGAGGCTCAACTGCAGTCCCTCTTCAGGGAGGCACCCCAGCCACGACAGTTGCTAGCCCAGGGGAAAAGGCACGTGCTGTACAGAGAGAAGTCCTGGAGTCTGGGGACTTTCTGACATGCTGTCCTGCCACTGCTTTTCTTCCAGTCTGCTTCCCTAGAGAGAAAAGTTGCAGGGACCAGCAGAAGGACAGCAGCATCTCTCTCTATCTCTCTCTCTCTCTCTCTCTCTCTCTCTCTCTCTCTCTCTCTCTCTCTGAATTTATTTACATGGGATATAATCAAACTGTTTTATTTTATATTTCTGTGAGCATGGTGTAATTATGTCAGACTCTGTTGGTAATTACAGTGATTTTATTCTTCCTTTCTTTTTTCAAGGTCGTGAACTATGCTGTGGTGGGATTCAGACAGGGCAGAGTAATACACTGGGATGGAGAGAGAAAGAAACAGTCAGCTGAAGGAAACTGTTATAATGCACACACAGAGTTAGATTTGATTTGAGCAGTAGCTCTGCATCAGCATCCTCTCCTGCACAGGCAAGCAGCCTATAGATTAGAAAACAAATGATTTTGACTGAAAAAAACAAAAAACAAAAAACCACGAGCTTGCAATTTTATTGATTTGTTTACTTTTAAAATCAACATGGAAGATAAATCAAATGAATGGCATTGTTTCACATCAAACCAATCTGATCCTAATCAATAATGCCATTCAATATCCTTTGTGCTAATGACCCTGTCTCTCTCATGCCTTTTCTAGTCAGTGAAGTGCTTTCCCTTTCTCTTCAAGCCAGTGAGCTGCAACCTGAGGGCTATACACCTATTCCCCAATCACATTTACCACAGAGGCAGAGGGCTTTTATAGGCATGCTAATTCAAACCCCGCCCCCATGGGTACCCATGATGCTCTGTTTGGTTTCCATGCTGCAGGGAAAGATTTGCTTTTGGGAGCTGTGATCGAATCAAGTGCTTATGGGAGAGAAAGGGAAGAGGTAGCAAGTTACTGAATCACTACTTGTGATTCTGCCTGCTCTCCCTCTCCAGTAAACCCCACAACGGTTTTTGTCAGCTATTTTTCTGTCTTGTTTAGTTTTCCCTTATTCTTAACTCTGTAGGTTGAAAAAGGAACTAAGATATAATTATTTTTTTTGTTGAAGGGACTGCATTTCTTAAAGGTAGGATTATTCATGAACATATCTGACCTGGTCCTTGAGTAGATATGTGAGTGAATTGTTATTCAATCATGTATTGAAGTAAGGGGAATAGCATTCATTAGCTTAAATTATTGTATTTTTAAAGGTATACCCCCCTGCCATATGAATTCTTCAGTAAGCTAGTGTACACACCTCTGCAAACTAAACATCATATATTGATGTATATTTAATTGAGTAGGGAGTACTACCACAATACAACCCTTGACTCTGATTTTCTAATTCTGAATTTTACCAACATAGTGAATGCTGCAAATACAGATACGCATGAAAGTAAAGATGCTATGCTTTTAAAGAGTGTCTTTATGTGCATTGTGACATTTTACAAAGATAAGTCCTTTTATGAGCTACAGTATGTTGCCATACAGCTATTTCACATGAGCTTAACATTTATTACAGTATGTTTAATGTGTAATGTGTAAGAATTCAGTCCCCCGTGATGTGTGCATATCAGAGAACCATGTGACAATGTTGACATTCCTTTATCATACCCATATTATACCTAGATTTCCTTTTATGATCATATTTGATAGTAAAGTACTTCCCTTCAGGGGAAAAGAAAAGAAAAAATCAGCCGAAGGTAGAGCCACGTATGATGGTGGGGGAGCGATAAACAGAGCGTGTGAGAACCCAAGCAATATGATAGGTGACATGCAGCGAGAGGTCCTGCACTCACATATCTGCTGCACAGATCACCAGCAGGAAGACAGGCCTTCAATGGCACCCATTACCGTGGCAAAGAGTGGCAGATACCATCACGGCTCTGGCCAGGAAGCAGGGGGGCTGAAGAGTTGGTGGTTCTGATTCAGGACTGTTTAGGGATGCATTTGATGGACAGAAAGCCTGTCCTGCTTGTCTGCTTCCGCTGGCAAGCACTGTCCGATGTGGGCATGAAAACCCGATTTCACCATGTTATACGCACATATGCACACACTTCTTGGGGTTGTTCAAGGAAACGTATTCTAGAGAGATGTTTGGTTTGTTTAGCAGCATATGAAAGATGGCACTCCTTGGAGGCCTGCGGTAAAGAATTGCAGCCAATGAATTTCATTTTCTGCATCACCAAATGCACCATCTTTGGCTGTGTGAAAAACTTCAAATCACACCCCCCTAGACTGTACAATTTAATAATTCTTGTATTCATCTCCATATAAAAAAGTCAGAAAGGGTGATATCCTCCACAGAGCTGTTTGAGATGCTACAGATCATGTTTTCATGTTTCTCATAGAGAAAATAACACCATCTATAACATTATTACAGTTTTTGCAAATACTTACAACATTTCAGGTAACAGTATCGCTGCTCTAAAATGCCCAAACACATTTCTCAAATACACACATTTTCCTCCTATATTGTGGTTGCGAAACACAGACTTCATAGCCTTGTACATTCTCCTCAGAATGTAATATTCACATCAAATAAGCCAAACAGACTTCATATCATATCATATCAATTCCTACAACAAATCTTGTATTTAGCACTGCACTAAGTGGAGAACCCAGCTGTCACAATGCATATGCTGTTACCTTTGTTGCATCCACAGGGAAAAGACAATGGATAGAAAGTTACTTCATTGATGACTTATTTATAGCTTCGCTTATTTATAGGATTTCACAATTATCTGGACTGTAGTCATAGGCCTTGTTCACACCTGGCATAAACATGCATCATGAGTGATCGGTTCATAAGAGGCCAGTACTAAATGCAAGTGTGAATGGTGTACAATGAGTCTTGGACATGCATTGTAATCTGATCACTCAAAGCAGTTTCGGAGGTAGCCTTGGATGCATCAGGGCATAGTACAGCTGTAGTGTGAGTAGTAACGCGTTCTCGACAGCAACAAAGTACCACCCATATCATCAGCGTCATTGGAAAATGTGAGTGTGTTGGGAAATTGCTCTGAATTTAGTTAAGCAAGATGGGTTAATGGAGCATATACGAATGCAGATGATTTTCGTAACTGTTCATTCATAAGTTGGCTTAGCATACCATGCGATCAAAATATTTATAACAGACCATACTAGAATGAGATTCATAGGTTATTTCTGTCTGAAAACAATTGCAGCTGAAGAGGGGCATAGTAAATGTGTGTGTCATTTCCTTCAGTGGAAATGATGTAAGAAATCTGATCACAAATGATCATTATAGGTACGTTAAAAATGCCAGGTATAAATAGCTATAAATAGCTATAATTTTGACTGTCCCTTATGATCACCTAAGACATGTGTCAGGTGTGACTAGGGCCATCGAGCTTTGTAAAAAATAAATAAATAAATAAATAAAAGTTAGCATGACTCCCTAATTTTCTCAAAACTCTAAACAATACTCAAAAGCACACTCAAAAGCCAATCATTATATTCAAAACTGACATTTGTTCTTTCCAAAATCAAAAGTGTACCATTTGAAGAGCCCAACTACACATTGATATGATAACTATATCTATTATTGACAAGGCATAACTACATAGCACCATAGGTCAGTGAGTCACATGTTTCCTTATTCTAAATCTTTGCATTTTCTTGGGCTTGCTCTGTTGCAGAGAAATCAAATAGAGCACTGCAAATCTACAAAAGGGCTGCATCCTGCCTGTTATCTGATGTACTAGCGTATCACAGCATACAGCAAGGACTTTACAGTGTAACGAGTAGATCACTTAACAGTTTTTATGTCTAAATGTCATTTCCAAGCTCCTTACCTCTTCCTTGAAGTCTAACCAGAACACTGGCTTCCTCTGTTGCCCAATACAGGAGAATTCATCCGTTTCTTAAATTTTGGTGCATTTCTAAATCAACAATTAGACTATCAATGCTATACCCCCAGAGTACAATTACATATGTAGTCCTCATTTAAATGTCTGACAAGGAGACCTAGCGACCATTTAAAACAATGCTGTAGGCATTAATCATAAAACAGGTTTAAAATCCTCTTCCTTTGCTTTTTTCCTCAGAACATAACTAATTTATCTACAGATAAGAAATATTCTCCGTCATTCTCACTAATTACTATTAATAGGCCACCAAGGTCTTACTCTGAGTTCTTACAAAGGTTTGCTGACTTCTGATCAAAATTAATAATCTATGTGGATAAAATAATGCTAGGACATTTTAATATTTACTTTGATATAGCAAATGTCCCACTGACCAGATTATTTACATCCATCCTAGATTTTATTAGTTTCACACAAAATGTAATTGGGCCTAATCACTACTGTAATTACTGATAGTTCTTGAAAGACATTTCACTGCCAGTTATACTGTGTATGACAATGTATGTCAAAAATAAACTTTGAATTTGATTTGATTTTGATCTCTCAGCAGCTTTTGTCATGGTTGACCACAAGATATTCTTTCCAATCCTCACAATTACAGGCACATCTTGGTGAATATTTACATCATACCTTGAGGGCTGGTCATATCAGGTGATGTGGAGGGGATTTACATCTGCTCCATTCAGACTCTCCACTGGTGTCCCACAAGGCTCAGTGCTTGATCCTGCTGTTCTCTCTCTATTCCTGCTCTCTTAATTAAGTTATATCCTTGCATGGTTTCTCACACCACTTCTATGCTGATGATATTCAATTGATTTTTCCTGACACTCAGGCTTTCATTCCATTTCAGCATGCCTAGCAGACATCTCTTCATGGATGGCATCTCATCTCTTGAAACTAAATCTCAGCAAGACTGAGGTGCTATATATCCATGGAGATCATGAACTTGGAATCTCACCAGAGAACTCTTGGATCACACCAAATGAAAAGGCATGCAATCCAACTACTGGATTATCCACATCATTATTTGCTCCTCATATTGCTAAATTCAGTCATTCAGGCTCCTCCACAGCAAAGTCATTTAAAATCAGACCTTTTCTTTCCACAGAAGCCACTCAGGTGCTTGTTAAGTTCCTTGTCATCTTGAGATTGGACTACTGCCATTTGCTTCTGGCAGGCTTTCCCCTCTGTGCTATCGGACCCCTGCAACTAATCCAGAATGCAGCTGCATGTCTTATTTTCAACCTCCCAAAGTTCTCCTATGTCATTCCCTTGCTGCATTCCTGTTACTTCCCATGCCCTATAGTGGCTCACATCTGATTTAAAACACTAAGGCATGCCTACAAAGCCATAACTGGACCAACTTCTAGTACTGCTCGACTCAAACTACCATCCCTCAAGAGACAAAGACGACATGCATCAAGACTCTTCTCTTTCCTGGTACCCAGGAAGTGGAATGAACTGGGTCTTCAATTGAAGACTGAAGACTCCCCTCTTCACTGAGTCACTAAGTACTTATATTCAATATGCATTTAATGTGCACAATGTGAATTTATATTTATTTAACACTTTTTACTGTCTTCTTTTCAGCCAGGGCTTTAGCTAGACAGTATCGTTAACACAAACCTATCTCTGATCACATGAGTATATATATTTGATGGAGACTCTGACAAATGCTGTAAATGTAAAATGTAATAATCCTCATGATTTAATTTTTACATTTGGTGTCACCATAGATAAAATTCTTTCTACAGCTAGATTCTGACCATTTCCTTGTATTATTTAAAATTCACCTTGTCATGATGTACGTAAGGTATGTAATGAACATTTATTCTCTTGCTATATTGTCAAACATAACATATTCCACAGATAGTAATTTTATTGAAAATCTTCTAGATTTAACTACATTTTATTCATCAACTAATTTCAATGTGCTTCAGAATATTATGGAACACTTAGAGTCTACTTTCTATTTAGAAAATAGACAAAAAAACCTTGATCCTTGGTACAGTGATGATACATGTATGTTAATACAAACTGTCAGAAAGGTATAAAATAAATGGCATCTGATTAATCTAAAAATATTATAGTCTGCCTTATACACTTAGCACAGCCTGCACGCCACTTACTACAGCATGCAACATATTTTTAATCTTTGATTGAAAACACTAAAAATAATCCCAGATTACTATTCAGTACAATATCTAAACCAACTAAGAACCAGTCAACCACTGAATCTCAGATCCAATGAGCCTGCAGTAGTCATAAGTTCATTAACTTTTTCAGTAATGAAATTAAAACTATTTAACAAAGAAACTGTCTAACCATGACAGAACTGCCTAAACTACAAGTGTAGATATTGTGCCCAGTGTAGCTATAGCAGAGAGGTTTGAATTTTGTACTCTACTTTAACAGTTAGAGCTAATTGTTAGTACCTCCACTAAATTCTTGATCCCACTCTTATGAGGTTAGTAAAGGCAATGTTAACAGAAATAATCAAGCCTCTTTTAACAATAGTAACTCTTCTTGCTTGGCTATATCAATCTTGGCTACATTTCAAAAGCTCTTGTGTTAGCTGTAATCAAGTTTCTTATCAACAAACCTAATCACAATCACAGTGAGCTTTCAAATTATAGAACTATTTCAAGTCTGCCATTTATATCTAAGATTTTGGAGAAAGCACTGGAGCAACAGTTAAGCTTGCTCTTGCATAAGAATCACAATCATGAAAAATGTCAGTCAGGATCTGTGCCATATCACAGTACAGAGACAGTATTAGTGAGGATTACAATCCTCCGATCGAGGATTACTATCCTCCGATCGAGGTTACATATCTTTGCTGGTGCTATTTGATTTGAATGCAGCATTTGATAGAATAGATCACATTATCCTGCTAGAAAAAGTAGAAAATCATACTGGGGTTTCAGGAAAAGCCTTTCTTGGTTTAAATCCTACCTAAGTGACTCCTATCACTTTGTAAAAGCAAATGGTGAAGTGTCCATCCAGACCAAAGTAAAATATAACATACCTCATGGTTCAGTGCTTGGGCCTTCATTCTTTACACTATGCATATTACCTTGCAATAGTGGTATTGGTAAACAATGATAAATTTAATAAAATTACTAGTTCCTTCGATCAACCTATTGTAAACCTATGAAATGCACTATCCATACATGATGCTGAAAAATTAGTTCACACTTAGTTCACACTTTTATTATATTTTATTTCCTATCATGAACTGTCACACCCACTTACGGCTGTGGCCAAATGTTTTGAGACTAGCACAAATTTTGATTTTCAAAGTTTGCTGCTTCAGTTTTTATGGTAGCAATTTGCATTAACTCTAGCTTGTAAAGAGTGAGGAAATGAATGGCAATTAATTACAGTTATTCCTTTCCATGATAATTAACTTAATCACAAAAATTACTGCATTCCAGGCACTGCATTTCAGCCCTTTCACAAAAGTGCCTGCTAACATCTTTTCAGTGATCTTGTCATTAGCTCAGGAGAAAGTGTTAACAAGGACAAGGCAGCTGATATCACTCTGTTATGCTGATTAGAAGAGCAGACTAGTTGTTTTAAAAGGGTGGTGGTGCTTAAAGTTTTCTTCTGTTAACCATGGTTACGCCTAAGGAAACAATGCAAAGATGTGCAGTCATCATTGCATTGTATCAAAAGGGGCTTCACAGGCAAGGAAATTGCTGCTTGTAAGATGGCAACTAAATCAACCATTTATCAAATCATCAAGAACTTCAAGGAGAGACGTTCAGCTGCAGTGGAGAAGGCTTCAGGGCACCCAAGAAAGTCAAGCAAGCATCAGGACCATCTCCTAAAGAGGATACAGCTACAGGATCAGGTCACCACCAGTGCAGCGCTTGCTCAGGAATGGCAGAAGGCAGATGTGAGTGCATCTGCATGCACAGTGAGGTGAAGGCTTTTGGAGGATGGCTTGGTGTCAAGAAGGGCAGCAAAGAAGCCACTTCTCTCCAAGAAAAACATCCAGGACAGAGACATTCTGCAGGAAGTATAGGGATTGGACTGCAGAGGACTTGGGTAAAGTTATTTTCTCTGATGCAGCCCCCTTCAGACTGTTTGGGACATCTGGACAAATGACTGTCTGGAGAAGAAAACCATGAGTCCTGTCATGCCAACAGTGAGGCATCCTGAGACCATTCATGTATGGGGTTGCTTCTCATCCAAGGGAGTGGGTTTGCTCAGTTTTGATTAAGAACACAGCCATGAATAAGGAATGGTATCCAAATCCTCCAAGAGCAACTTCTGCCTACAATCCAGGAGCAATTTGGTGATGAACAATGCTTTTCCAGCATGATGGAGCACCATGTCACAAGGCAAAATTGATAACCAAGTTGCTCGGCGAACAAAACATTGAAATTTTGGGTCCATGGCCAGGAAACTCTCCCAGATCTCAATCCCATTAAGAACCTGTGGACAAACAACTGTGATCAACTCCAAGAACTGATTAGACAATAATGGGTTGCCATCAGTCAAGCTTTTTCGCAGAAGCTGATATCAAGCATGCCAAGGTGAATTACAGAAGTCTTAAAGGTCAACACTGTAAATATTATATCTTTGCTTAAACTGGATGTATTTGTCAATAAAGTTTAAAAAATTGAAATGCTTGTGATCACTATACCACAAAAAACATGACAAAAGTATCTCACCCCCCCCCCCCCCAAAAAAAAAACAAAACTCAGGCAGTAAACTGTGAACCCAAATTTCTCAACTTTTGGCCATGACTGTAGCTCATGCATTGCTTGGTTAACAGGGGGAAGAGCAGTTCCATACAAATCCCCCTCCCCCAGCTTTGAAATAACCTTTCAATGTTGGGGATAAGATGGTGTCTGTTTTTTAAGTCTAGGTCAAAACTATTCGTTTAGTCAAGCTTTCATTTTAGAACAGAATGTATATTTGGATGTTCATGAACATAGAGACTTAAGGCAAACTGACACATTGGTGCTGCCTTCCTGCTGTTCTCACACATTCACATAGGTTTGTTGACAGTGGAGCAGAAGGTGGCTGATGTCTCAGGGAGCCCTTATGTCTATGCTACCTTCTCGCGCTCCCCTTTTAGCTAAGCTGCCATTGCTAGTTTTGTCAAAGTCTCTCTAATCATGTATAACTGTCCAGTACATTCCATACAGTTAGCCATCTCTGTGTTTCATTTCTCTGGCGCCTCTTGTCTGTTCTGATGCTAATGCAAGCTCAACCCTGAAGGTGAATTTCTGCTTGTCTGCCCTTTATAGCAGCCTGAAAACTATGGATCCTCCAGATGTTCCTGACTGGTTGCACTGATGAGATTAAAGCCAGTCACTGAGACTTTAGTGAAGAGTCCAACATCAGTGCTCATCAGCTCTCTGGTTAGACTGTGTTTAGTTAGACTGTGTGCACTCTGACAAGAACTACTTTTTTTCCCCCCACCAAATAATCAGAATACCTTCCTAAATATTTGATAGTCATTTATTAAGCATTATAAAATATATTATAAATTAGATTTAAAAAGTAACTTTATTCTGGTGTTGACCAGAGGAGGGTGTTTATCCCTTCTGAGCCTTTGTACTTCTCAAGGTTTCTTCCTCTTTCCCTCAAGGTGTTTTTCCTAGCTGCTGTCTATTTACTTTGCTCTTTATGGGTGTGGACCCGGATACTGTATATGGATTAATTCTTTAAAACAGGTTGAAAAATCGTTATACTAATACATTTGAATCGGGGTACTTTAAAAAGCAGTGATAAAAATTTTGATAGATTTTTTTTTTAACATTTTGTAGCTAGTATAGAGTTGCACGTGTAGTGTTTTGCAAAATGTTGTAAAATGTACAAATGGAAATGTAACTTGCAAACGAGTAAAAGGCGGAAACTCGGCGCGTCCCACGGAGTTACGCCACGTGTTGGTGTTGGGTTATATTGTTTACCTCTGGTGTTCAGGTTAATTTCCTTGTTTGTAGCCATGCCCTAGTGTTGACTTGTTACTCATTACACCTGCACCGTGTTTCTCACATTATTAATGTATGTATTTAAACCCTCGTGTTCACCATGTTTTTTTTTTTGTAATTGACTTTTCTGTTCTGTCTCAGGTTTGTGACACTTGTGGCACGCACTATTGTGCGCGTTTGTAGTTCGTCCTTTGTAGTTCGTGTTTTACTCCCGTTTTCTCAGTAAACGTCTTTTCGTTTACCAGCTCGCGTAAGCGTCCTATTCCTCGCTCTCGAGGCTCCCCAGAGTCACACTCTTGCATTTTTAAGAACTTGTCTTATGGATATGGTAAATGAGTTCCAGTTGTTGTGTGTAAACAGAGACTATGAAAAACCATAGTTTAAAGACCACTGTAAAACAAAAAGATGCACACTCACCTTTAGCAAGTTGATTTACTAGTGTAGCATATTCTTCATTTGAGATTTTATTTGCTATAGACCTTTCTGCTACTCTTCCTCTTCCTCATCCTCTACTTCTGTGTGTTTAGAGCTTTGTGGCAGTCTCCTAGGCAACAAATACCTTTGTCTCAGTTAATGAGATTTGTGTGCCAGTGTGCCAAAACAACGTGTTAAGCATTCAAGACAAAAACTAATGAACACCTGTTGGCACAGTATTTAACTAAACAGGCTTGCTGTCAGTGTAGTTCATGAGCCAGAAGTGATATTGCTCTTCTGACTAAGAGGTGTTCATCTTTTAGATTCTCTGGCATTGATTTTTGGTGCTGCTTCACTCTAAGACATCATGGCTTTCAGCATTCATGAATGCTTATCCATGGTAGGTATTCTGTGTGAGCTTGTGTAATGCGAATAAAGGTAGAGGCTAGCTGCTGCCCACAGTGACTCTAATTAGCTGTTGGGGTGGGTCATGACTGGGTGGTATTATGGCAAATAAAACTGACCTTTTAACTCTGATTAAAGGCATCTAGTATTGAGACAAATTCAGAAAATAATCCTACATGAGCATGCATACATGTGTTTGTATATCTATCTATCTATCTATCTATCTATCTATCTATCTATCTATCTATCTATCTATCTATCTATCTATCTATCTATCTATCTATCTGTGTGTGTATATATATAGATGTATATATCTATATCTATCTATATAGATAGATAATCTATATAGATAGATATAGAGATATAAATATCTATCTATCTATATAGATATATCTATATCCCATAGCTTATAACATTTCTGAGCTTCCACATACAGATTTATAATGGATTAATCTGTTGGATGGACCCTTCCATGGGCCAGGAATCAGACTGCTGGTGCACCTTGTTAGTGGATGAATAGCACAGAAACACACACACCAGCACACTACACAGTGTTGTGGAGCTCCCAGATACAGTGTGGAAGTGGTCCCATTTGTGACTGTAGTACAAACAGCCTGTAAAACACCATACATATAGGTTTCTTCCTATTATTCTTGTCTCTCTCCCCCTCTTGCTTACCCCCCCCCCCCCATACATAAAAATGCACTCCTCATTTCCTATATATAAAAAAAACAACTCTGAGGAAGAGTTTTAAACTTTATAGACATTTTTGGAGAGGTTTTTGTGGCATGACTGTTTCAATCATCAGCAGTTTAAGCTCTCTGTAATGCTCCATCAGTGAATGGCTTTGGAAGCCTCTGGAAATAAACTGTTCCAAAAGGGGGCAGATGTATCACCTTTACACACCTAGTCAGTACTGAGACATCCACTAAACAATATTCCTAATTGCAGTCAAGTAGATTAATCAGCACTTGTGCATCCTCTTAATTTTCTATCTCTTCTCAGGCACTTTGTAGTTATTCAGAGGTGTTTCATGGAGACACAGGCTTCTGTGCCTCTCCTCAAGCCGCCGTTTCATTAACGAAGCATCCCACTATAGACACTACTCAAATTAAAGACCTACATTTAGCATCAATTAGTACTGTATAAATATAACCATTCATTTTCCTTTAATATTTTCCTTTCTTTGTTTCTTTCTTTATTTCCTTCTATATTTGTTTGTTTGGTTGTATGTTTCTTTCTTTCTTTCTTTCATTTAAAGCTGCTCTCATTTTTTGGCTCAAAAAACATGCAAAGACAATTTTAATTACAGACTGGAAACAGAGAGAGAGAGAGAGAGAGAGAGAGAGAGAGAGAGAGAGAGAGAGAGAGAGAGAGAGAGAGAGAGAAGTAAATCCTTGAGGCACAGTGCCCTAAGAGTCTGCGTTCCCTTCAGAGTGGTGAGTGTGTTGGGGGGGGGCATGACTGATGGGGGGATGTGTTGGTTTATGAAATCATAATGTGGCAACTGCAGGCTAAATTGGAGCCAGAAAGCCGGAGGAAAGGAAGAGCAAGGGACGAAAGCAACCACCTGTGTCTCACTTCTAGTCTAGTGAGGTGGTATTATTCTAGTGTTGGTCTGAGAGAGAGAAAACAGATATGTTTGCAACACTTAAGCATCCTTGAGAGTCCAGTTCCTAGTTAATCAGTTGGCTCTGGTTCTGTAGCAAACAGGTTCTGAGGATCTTCACTTTCAGAATCAAGTTCCATCAGTTTGAGGACAGTGTGGTGAATTGTTGAGCTCTCTGTAGAACAGTGTGATCAGTTCACTCAGATCCTCACCCCTCTGTGCACTCCCAGTGCAGGTGTCTGTCTGAATACTGACAGATAGACATGACCTTCTGGAGCCCTTCACTCTGTTCAATGAGTCCGCTGCATACTGATTGATGAAGTAGGAATGGCAATGCTGTCTAAATGTGTGTGTTTGTGTTAGAGAGAGAAAGTGTGTGTTTGTTTTTGTATGCTTTCAGGATAAAAAAAATATTCTGACTATGTAGGAAAACCAGAGAAAAACAGCAGTAACCTATCATGTCAGAAACAGCAAACTGGCTTTGAGAAGGCAAAGAGGTTTATACAGAAGCTTCAAGTTTAATTTTTTGAACTGAAATGGGGAAAAATCTTTTTTGTTACTGAGGATAAAGTTAGGGCTTAAGTTTAGGCTTAGGTATTGTTAGATAGTAAACTATATAATAATTAATAATACATTATAGGACTCCAGGTCCTGCTAAGGTATAAAAAGAAATGTATGTGTGTTTGTAAGTGTGATGAAAGAGTCATAAAAATTCAAATGGTATAGTGGCATAGAAACATTAAGCAGCAACCCAAGTGGAAAAAAATGCTTTTAATACAAGATGCAGCTTTTATTTGGTGTAACATAGCCCTTTTAAAATCTCAGTAGAAAATCCCCTAAAAAGATAGTAAAAGGTTATATAGTGCATAAGGGTATGTGCTTTAGTAAGAATATATGATGCATGCTTACTTGTGTGTCAGTGAATACACAAGGTGTATATTAAGGGCTTGGAACCAGAGGGGGGTTAACATATAACAAATTTTACAGGAGACCATATAAATTTCAGCCATTCTATTTCCTATCTGTGTTTATTAATATATAAACCCACGATATGCATTTTGTGTGTGTGTGTGTTTATGCACATGATGGACTGGGTCACGACTTGCAGAGCAAGGGGGGTACTGGCAGGCCCATCTGAGGGCAGGTGCGACTGTCATGGCTGACTCGTCAGTCTCTCACACCTCTAGGATCCATTTCTGACTCCTGCGTCTTGTTGACTTGTTTTATTTACCTGCCCTGCGGCAAACATGCACACTCAACAGACCGCTGCGCTGCAAAGAGGAAACAGGAAGAGACGTTTAACAAGCTGAGGGCAGCCCACATGCTCTTCTGCTTCCTAATGCGGTTTGGAGCCTTTGAAAAGTTTCCTGTTGAGTTTTGGGTGCTGTCACGGATATTTGTTCAGTCAGTCATCAAGCCGCCTCTCCTGCCATACCTGCCCAAGAGAGTCTGTAAGAAAGAGAAGTGGCTTAAAAAACCCCAAAACCTAAAAAAAAACCCCCCATATAATAATGCATTGAAAGCAGGAGGGCTCTGGAGTGGCTAGCAGCTGGGGGGTCCCTTTTCTGAGCAGTATGAAAGATTCATAGGTCTCCATCACTCACAGTCTGTGTTTGTCAGACTTGCCACGATCAGTGTACTGGCCTGCTGTGTTCTCTCAGCAGGCCGCAGGAAGACAGAAGAAGTGAGACAAAGAGGGAGACATGCGATAAAGAACCCAAACGTGGCGACTATGAGAATATGTGGGAGGGTTTCTCATTTCTGCACTCACTTTTAGGTATGCTGCAGTGACTTTGCATTGCTCATACATAACTCAGAACTGCTTCATCGGTTTCTTAGCATGCATTGCGTGGGCTAGAGCAAAGTTAGTTTAGCACCAATCGAGCTTACAGTGTGAGTGGCATTGCCTGTTTGGGTCTTGATATGCTGCATGTGTGTGTGTGTGTGTGTGTGTGTGTGTGTGTGAATGTGAATGTGTGTTTTTGTGATGTGTTAGTAAAACCCATCAGTCACCAGTGATAGGTAAGCTCTTTAAAGTTTATAGCGTGTGAAAACAGCGTCTTTTTAATCCTTTGATGTGTTTATTTATAATTGAGAGTTCCAGTGTCTGTAAAATTCTGTACCCACTGTGATAATTCTAAAATGTCACCCCCCTCCCAAAAAAAAAAAAAAAAAAAAATTCAATTACACAGGTGTTATCAGGACTGACTGGTGTCTGTGAAGTATGACCACACTGGTGTGATTAAAATGTCAGAAAACTGAAAGTTCTACATCATGATACACCAATCCTGTTCAGCAGTTTCTAAGAGGTTAATGAACCTTGGCAGTTTCACTGCAGAATTTTAGAATGCTGTGAAAAATAATCATTGCAGAGACCATTGAGATATTTAATAAAACCCATCTCTGAAAGAGTTAAAAGAGTGAATAGGTAATGCCCAATAAACCAGGAAGAGCACAGATTTGAAAACAGCTTTAAAACTCATAGTATGGAAGAACCTCTGAAGGGCCTAATGAAATATATATTATCAAACTCCCTGCTGGAGTGTTGTTTTGGGAACATCTCAACATGGTTCCACAGCCCAGATATGAAGAGAGGCAGAGTGGAGAGACCTGTGGCAAACTCGGCTATTGTTCCGGATCTGATCAGAAAATATCAAATCTTACTCTCCTCAGTGTTTGTAATTCAACAGTCAAGTAGACTGTCTGTTCTGTGTATGTGTGTATTTGTATATGTGTGTGTGACAAAAACAATTATTTCGTGGGGTTTACACATGATAAGTGTAGTGGGAGATGCAGAACAAAAAATCATGGCTGGTCAATCAACCAAATTCAAACCAATACACATTGGTGGGAAGTTCTATTTTCCCAGATGATGACAAACATGGACTGCTCTGGTCTACTCCAGCTGTGTACGGTGTCAAGAAGTCTGATTATGTAAGCAGTATTGCAGGGACCAAGAGTGGAATGGTGTTACAAGACCTCATTTTGCCTAATGGCATCACTGATAATGGCACATTGCCCTACAACGTTGTGTTTGTTTTAGCCAAGTTGAAGCATGTCTCATCAACACAGATGTACTCGCCATGCCTTGCAGCAGCACCTAGCTTCAAGATGATGAATCAGAAAAGACAAGACAGTATTACAGAATATCGTAAACAGATGTAGAACGATCAATATGGTAGAACACAATGCACTGGAATACAGTACAAATGACAGCACTTGCTTGGACATATTCATAAGGCAGTTGTTTCCCTCTATCAGAGTTTGTCTCTAATGGCACTGTACAACTGCTTCATTTTTATGGGATGCTGTTAAAGGACACGGAACAGTGGTGTCAGACTGACCTGGCAGATATTATTGAAGCCTGTGTTGCCTGTGAGAATGTGATTTTGTAGTTCTCGAAATCGAATGCTGTTGTTTGCCATGACCATTTTCACAATGCGCTCCTCCTGCTGTGGAGAAAAGTGCTGCTTTCTCCTAGCAAACAGTACAGCAAAGAGTTTCAGCACAAAAACATGATTTCTTGCAGCCTACCATGAAATGTTACTTTTACACTGGCTAAACATCATTATCATTGATCTGCCATATATATATATATGATAATGAGATTCAGCCAATGTAAAAGTTACATCCAGTGTTGTATTACAGTCCACTATGTAGTGATATAAATACAGTAGCATATAGTAGTTATGTGTTTTTATTTCTGAATGATATCACCTACCATAAAGTGGCTGACGTTTGGCTGGACTCATTTCCGAGCCTCTATCATATTCAAACCATGGTGAACCACATAATCAAGCATCATGACTCTGATTTCATCCATGATGGTTATCCTTTGTTTGCTCCCATAGCTTAGTCTTCCTCTTATCCTTCAACCCTTCCTGATGTGAGAAATATTTGTCTCCAATGTCCAAGCCAAGACGACTACCCTTTTGGCTATTTATAGTGCTCATACTCTGCTTTCTCAGTGAAGAAATTAGTGTGTTTTCACACTTGATAACTGGGTCTAGGCAATTGGCCTGCGAGAGAGAGTTTAGAATGGCAGTGATTTCCAAACTAAATAAAGGAGATTTCAGTTTTAGTAAGTGTGTAATAAATAGAACTGTGTGTAATGTTTTGTAAAATGTGCATTTTGAAATTGCAAACTGATTTTGCAAATATGTGCTTGCAGTTCTGCAGATATGCTAAAAAGATTTGATACACGAGTAAATGCCCTTAGGGTACCGGTTTTATGTGTTCACATATCAGAAAAAGACTGTAAATGTTGCAGATGATGAGGAAGGCAGCTGCTAAGTAAATTCTGCATGAAATGGAATTATTAAAATATCACATTGACACTCAAGATGCAATTCATTTGATATTAGAATTTCTTAAAGGCTATGATGCGTAAGTTTAGGAATTTGGAAATCTCTGCTAGTTATACTGAATGCTCCACCCCCAAGTGGGTTAGGCGGTTGATTCTGTGTGTTTTTGCACATTTGGGGGTGTACATTTACATTTGGGGAGTATTCAAGGAGAATCCATTCAAGAATTGGCAAATGAAATGACCTCAGGGGGTGTAATTAGCTGCTGCATTATTGTAGCCTTCTCAGTATGATATGCTATGAAAATAAAAACTTTACTGTGCACATCAAACACTGATGCATCATGGTTACGGAGTAGTAGGTGAAATATTTGTGACATAGAGAAGGGTACTTTGTTGTTGTGTGTTGTTGTGTGTTGTACTTTAAAACCTGAAACACTTTGATGTTGAATTATGAAAGTAATTTAATTTGGGCTTTAAGCAGTGTGTGTGGGTGTGTGCAGGCACGTATGTGTGTGTGTGTGTGTGTGTGTGTGTGTGTGTGTGTGTGTGTGTGTGTGTGTGGTGTGTGCAGGCACGTGTGTGTGTGTGTGTGTGTTTTTGTGTCTGTTTGGAGGTTGTGTGTGTTAAGCTTTGTATATTTTGCTTAATCTGTGTGTGTGTGTATGTGTGTGTGTGTGTGTCTGTGTGTGTGGGTGTGTGCAGGCACGTGTGTGTGTGTGTGTGTGTGTGTGTGTTTGTGTCTGTTTGGAGGTTGTGTGTGTTAAGCTTTGTATATTTTGCTTAATCTGTGTGTGTGTGTATGTGTGTGTGTGTGTGTGTGTGGGTGTGTGCAGGCACGTGTGTGTGTGTGTGTGTGTGTGTGTGTGTGTGTTTGTGTCTTTTTGGAGGTTGTGTGTGTTAAGCTTTGTATATTTTGCTTAATCTGTGTGTGTGTGTGTGTGTGTGGGTGTGTGCAGGCACGTGTGTGTGTGTGTGTGTGTGTGTGTGTGTTTGTTTGTGTCTGTTTGGAGGTTGTGTGTGTTAAGCTTTGTATATTTTGCTTAATCTGTGTGTGTGTGTATGTGTGTGTGCAGGCACGTGTGTGTGTGTGTGTGTGTGTGTGTTTGTGTCTGTTTGGAGGTTGTGTGTGTTAAGCTTTGTATATTTTGTTTAATCTGTGTGTGTGTGTGTGTGTGTGTGTGTGTGTGTGTGTGTGCGTGTGTGTGCGTGTGTGTGTGTGTGTGTGTGCACGCATGGGTGTAAGTGGACATGTGTTTAAGTGTGTCTGTGTGTCTGTGTGCATGCTGTCAGTGGTTGCCAGACCAGAGCTAATCTTCCTACTGAAAGCCTATTGCAGATTTACCACGTAGTGTGCTGGGTGACAACATGGCCGGCATGCCCTCTCTCCAGGCCTGGAGAGGCTTACACTGCTGAGCCCCGCTCCCAGCCCCGCACTGGGGACTCCTAAAGCTTCCCCCACCTCTCCCTCCCTTCACGCTCTGTCTCCTCCCATCTCACGAAAATTATACACCAAAGCCCATTATCTGTTTGTACAATTACCTATATTCTCTAACAAACACCAATTGGCATGGATCCTGTGCCAAATCTGTTAGTCTCCCTGCCTGGCCACACCCCCAATCACTGGTTTCTCCTGCGTATAGTAAGTATTTGCCTTTACAGTTCCAGTTATTTAAATGTACTGTTGAGCCATGTCTCCATGTTTCCTTGTTGTACTTTGTAGATTTTTTGCCTAACCTATTAATTCTATTGGCTTGACAAGCAACCGTTCTGTCTTTAGCACATTATTTGTTTAATTCCCACTTAAGTTCCTTGTACTTTGTGCACCATCCTGTCAGTGTTCATTTTTCCACCAGGGACTCTGACCGTGCATTGCCAAACCAGCTTTTTTCCTTTCCCGTTACGTTTGCCATGATAGATCGACCCAAGCTAACCCTGTCAGGCTGTGTCTTCAAACTATGATTATTGGAAATGCCCTAAAAAACATGCTCTCACTTGATTTCGACCATATTGAGCTTGAACTTCCAAATGTTATACAATCTAAATACTAGCGGTTGAATTTAGAAAGAACTGGCAAGCCAAATAGATGAATGTAAATGGGGGAGAACATCCTAGCAACTGCCCAACAAGCACACACTCTCATAGCACATCGACCCAACATATTTTGTTTTTGGACAATGTTTGGTCATTATGCTTTGTGCATAATTGTTCTACGCTATTCTATTCTATTCTTCGTACTCTTTTGGCTGCTCACATCTGCACCCTCTACAATTTGAGTGCTACTGAATCTTGAGGAGCTCTTAAATGAATGTGATGATTGACAATGTACTCCAGAGAATAGTTTGATTTTCTGAAGCTGTAACTGACCTGAGACTGAGCTTATTGTAGCTTTAATTTGCATTTCAGCTGACAGTCAAACAGAAAACATCACTTCAAACTTGGTGCTGTGGACAAAGTCATTGTCAAATGTTCTAGAGTACTGGTTTATGCTGGGTTACCTTGGGGAGATCAGTGCTCCATCTGTTGTTTACAACTCCAGGTAAATGTGTTTTACGTGCTGCACCTGCAACTGGTTGATGTGTCAAATAAGCAGAAAGATGACCACAACAGCAACCCCTTTTATTGCTCCTAAATGTCTCTCGCTCCTTAGACCCCAGTTGAAGACTATCGGGCCATCTTAGGCTGAGCCCCACACTAAAACAGAATATCTGGCCATTGGCTTCAGTAACTTTGAAAGTTACTTAGTGACGAGGCAGTCAGAAAGCTAATCAAAATCTCTTGCATGCATTACACGTAGCGGGTGCATGAGGAAAAGCCTGCGTGAATATTCATGGGGTTGTCGAGGAAGAAAGATGCCAAGAGGGAGGGTGGGATGGATGGATGAATGGATGGATGGATAAAGAAATGGTAGCAGAGGTGAGGAGATTCTTGGGGGAATATGCAAATTAAACCACAGCCAGCCCCTTTTTGGTGTAAACTTTTCTTTGTGTTTAGTTTTGAGAGATATTATAATGCACTTGCCACAATAAATATGGGGAAGTCATTCCCGGTTGACTTTCACTGACTTCATTCGACTCACATGAATGATATGAACATTTTCAGTTGACTGAAAAATAATTTTACAATTGCACATGGATCAAAAGAAGCTATATTGAAATGAATGTTGAAATTACTGGCAACCTCATTCAAAAAAGTAAACAGAAATGAAAACTTCTAATTCGACAGTTAAGAAATAAAGTTAAGACAATTAAGGATTATCAAACCAGTAGACTATGAAAATAGTCTGAGACTTCAGAAAATGATTTATTTCAGTCATTTACCTCACACTTTTATACAAAGCAAGTTACAATTATAACTAAATGCAACTTGAGTAAATGGAGGTTAACCTAGCAGTGGTAAGGCTTGAACTGGCAACCTTCTGATTATTAGGCAACTACCTTAACCACTGAGCTACCACAGATAGCCTTTCATCTATTATTGGGACATAATCTGCCAGAATATTTTAGTGCATTCCAGCATGTTTATATACAAAAGACATTAATCGCTAACTTATTTCTAAACTTTTTGCAAGTTACTTCACTTCCTCCATGTCACTTCCCCTGAATCATATTACTATATTGAAATTATTGAGGAGAAGTAAAGAATAAAAAACCTGAAATAAAAACAATAAGAAAAACAAAAAGAAAACAATTTGGAATGAAATTTCTCCAGTCCCATCATTTTGAATGGGATTTTCCCAGATTACAGGGAAAAGGGGGAATCTGATGAGGAAAGGTGAAGAAAAGCTGCATTGTTTTTAGGCTTCATCCAGACTAGCCCTCAAACCCACTGTTTTTCTGATTTGTCTTCAGGCAGAACTAATTGAGCTTCTGAAATACCACTCTGCCTCAATGACGTGCATACACACACATAAACACACAATGACGACAACAACAACAATGCAAATACACACACACACACACACACACACGGCCTGCACTCCTGCCAAACCTCTGTAATCCTGCTTTACCAGCTGCGCTGCAGAGAGAATTTCTTCCCTCCATTCAATTCTAATTCAGTTTTCAATTTCAAGGTGCTTTTATTGGCAAAGATGTAAGAGTGGGTTGCCAAAGCAATTAACAAAAAAAGGGGTTGGTTTACGGAGAAACGACAGGCAGAGTGCATAATTAATTTTTTTTTACAACAATGGCAAAAACACTAGTCAATATTTTGGATCTCCTTTTCTTTTTCACTGAAAGATGGAATTCAGCTTGTATGGATATTGATTCTATTTTGTAGCATTGTTATTGGGTTATTGAATCAATTATGTTGCCAATGCAGTGCATTTAAACTTATCTGCTATTGGGGTAAAGTTTAGATTGTAAAGTTTATCTGCTATTGGGGAACTGAAGTTTATACTGCAACCAGTCTACATAAGACACTGTTCATAAAATCTATAAGAAGCTGATGGCAGTGATCTAGAATTTGTGGACTGTGTGATTTTCAGCTGTTTCCTCGCAAAATTCACATTACCTTGTCAGAGTTTAGTTTGCAAAAATCAACCAAATCACTTCTGTATTAAAAAGAAATTGCAAAGAAGTGTAGAATGAAGACAGTATTTTCTGTCTGAAAGCTTGCTTGGGCCATGCAGCGCTCCAGGCCCGCTCCCGTCTGTTCCATCTGATGCTCTTTACACTGAACTCTGAGTCTTCAGGCTAGGTGACCAGTCTGGCTTTGAGACCTTGTCTTCACTGTGCGAAGCTCAGCCTAACACTCTAAAAGTCTCATTCCACCATAAGACCTTATTAATGTCACTTCACCTGGCCTGTCAGGCCCCTCAGTGTATTGGAACTCTTCATAGATTAAATGTCTATAAAAAGGTCAAAGAAAGTCATACGGTGAAACTGAAGAAGAGATTGCTCCAAATTCTCAACCATGGATTGTCGTGTGTGTGAGGATTATTAGTAATGATGCCTATAATAGCCCCCAAGGTGGCACAGAAGAAAAAGGGCCAATAGGCCAGACAAATTCAGGGGAAGTGCATGTCTGAGTGAAGGCAAGTTATACTGTGTATTGCTGTAGGAGTTTCCTCATTTGGTCATTTATTGTAATAACCTCAGCCACTGCAGTCGATTTCAGAAGGTGAGCCTGCCGGCTCCGGATGTGGTTCCAAGTGTAGGGGTGGTGTGCGGCCCGAAGTCCCCTGTCAGCACGCTGTTAGCCAGGCATCAGGTCTAGGAGTGCAGGTTAGGTGGACGTCCGTGGTGGCAGTTTTCACATGCGCTGGCCAGGTGATAGAAACAACTGCAGTGCTGCAGTCTCATGGGCAGACCTGCTCGCACCTGCCCCAGCTGGAAGAACCACAGGGGGTGAAAGCATTTGAGCGAAAGGAGAAAGACAGAGAGCAAGAGAGAGGAATGCTATTCATCTTCCCATCCCTTGTTTGTTTTTTGTTTTTTTTCCTCAAAGCTTTCAGTCTTTCCTCCCATGACCATGAAAAATGTGGCCCAGAGTTAAACAGGGAAACAAATCACACCAATTCAAGGCCTCATCTCATGCTGTCAGACTCCATCAAAACAGTCTGTGGTGTGAGGATGGGTACAAGTGTTGTGTATGTGGTGGCTTCATGACTACATTTTAGCATTAAACTGCCACAATCCCATTTCAGATGGCAAAGTGGAACTGGCCGTCAATGAGAAAAACCTGAGGGTTTTCTGAAAGTGTAAATTTCACAGTTTAATTAAATTTAAATTCATTTGATAGGTGTTAAACGGTGCGGTGAAGGGTTAATCCTAACCTCTGCAGAGATCTTTGCTTACCTAACTAGAATTAAGACATGAGACTCTCATATTCTAAAAAATAAATGAGGAAATATAGATATTAATGCACAGTCTATTTAAGAGTATTTCTTTAATAAGCTTTTTAGTTATTATTTCATTTCCTTCATTTTAATTTCCTCATATGAAAGACCGCAAGACATAAAGATTCTGTGGTGGGACAAAAATAATAATTACACTCAAATGCAATTGTGATTTTCTTATTACCATATCAAAATATTTGTCGTTTTTACACATGCTAATCACTGTGTGTCATAAATAATGAAAAACTGTACCTTTGAATATTTACAAGCCTTCAAAGAGAGAGAAAAATTTCCTCTTTTATTGTATTGCACTGTGATGACTTACAGGACTTGAAGGAAATGAGTGAAAAGATTGAATTGATTTCATCTGTGCCCCTTTCCATGGACTGACCACATTATACAGCTGGGAAGTGGTGGGATTCCGAGGATTGAAGTTGTTGCATTTCTCTAGAGAGCAGCGATTAACAGAGCATTACGAACAGGCATCTTAAAGGGTAAAGAAAGAAGAATAGTTGCTCCTACTGCATCTCACTCATGCTGTGCTAATGTTTTATATATAAGTTGTTTGGATATATACAATGCATAGTTAGAGAACACAAAGCAGGCTGACTTATAACATGGAATAAAACACATGCTTGCACAGCTGATGAAGGACTGCTGTACAAAATATTGTCTTTCTTTGGAAACTTGTACTTCAATTTCTCGGTGTACTTCAATTTTGACTACTTCTCTCTATATTTATACCCCAGTTGTAACTAGTGGTTGTTTGAGTTGCCTTTCTATCAGCTCGAAACAGTCTGGCCATTCACCTCTGATCTCTGGTATTAACAAGGCATTTTTGTCCAGAGAACTGCCAATCATTGGATATTTTCCTTTTTTTAATTTTTTTATTTTATTTTATTTATTTTTTTTGGATTCTCTGTAAACCCTAGAGATGGTTGCATGTGAAAATCCTAGTAGATCAGCATTTTCTGAAATACTCAGAGGAACCCATCTAGCACCAACAACCTTGCCATTTTTAAAATCACTAAAATCAACTGTCTTCCCCATTCTGATGCTTGGTTTGAACTTCACCAGGTTATCTTGACCATGTCTACATGCCTATATGCATTGATTTGCCATGTGATTGGCTGATTAGATATTTGTGTTAACAAGAAATTGAACAGGTGTACCTAATAAAGTGGCTGGTGAGTGCATATGAGTATGCATTGTATTGTAGTTAGACATGCAGACACAGTAAAAAGAAGTTAACTAGGTTTTCAGAGAACTACACTGAACACAGAACACACATATACATGCTTATATATTGTTTGCACATCTGATCTCTGTCCGAAATGTTTTATTTTTCTCTAGAAAACCTATGTACACACACACACACACACACACACACACACACACACACACACACACACACACACACAGAGAGACTGTGTCTATGCTGTAGCTAAGAGTTAGACAGTTATATGCAGAACCATAAAACTGTCAGTTATTACATCAAGTGCTTACACACACACACACACACACACACACACACACAATATATATGGCTATGCAAGTACATGCTCAGCTCCAATGCAAAAAATAATTGCAAATGAAGCCAAATAAATGCTCAATTTCATTCAACTTTGGTATCATGTAGTTTCTATTTATTAGGATCAATCAATCCAGAGGCCTGGAGATTACTGCCAGAGGCTCAAAAATGGCTCACAGCCCCACGAGCCTCAAGACTAACATTCAGTCAAAGTGGAATCACGTGCAATATTAGTGTCACACACCAGGGACGCCTCATAACTTCGATTAATGTTCAGTCACGGACAAAGAACCATGTCACTTTAAAGAACCCTACATTTAAGCTACAATCCTAAAAACATTTCCCTGTCCAAACATGGAAAAATATTTGCCAATTCTAATAGACTTTAGCCTGTATGTTGATGGTCATCAGATGAGAGTAAATGCTTTGATCACACTTGTGTTTTTAAAATAGCTAAATGAAATATTTCAATCTGACCACAAATTAGTTCAAATTTCTTTTTAAAATGACAAATAGGTATCTAATATGTAGCAGCATTTACCGGTCCTTAGGATTGGCCTGAGTCCACATTTTTGCTGTGATTCAGCTCCTAAACACAACTGAACCGAACCATCCAGAACACTGGGTCATACAGTGGGTCCTACAGTTGTGCCTCCATAAGAGCCTTTGCTAAACATCGTGGATGTAAATGTGAATTAATATCAAACAGATGTGTCAACGCTCATACACTCTTCGTAACAGCCTATCTGCATTCCCAATCACCCACCAACTAACAACTTGCTCTGTACACCTGATGCTTATTTATTAGGCAGGGAGCAGACTCTACACTATTCCACTAAACACCATCCACTTTTTAGAAACACTTGCTTTGTACCCACACTCACCTGTCATTTTATTAGGTACTCTTATCTTAGAGACACATATGTACAGGTATAAAATTACACCCCGTGGCTCATCCCCTGCTCTGTCCAGTTTGCCACCTGCACTCTGTTCCATTAATCGCTAGCTTCCGGCAAGAAGACCAGTGCTGATGGCACATTACTTGGATACCATTCTCAGCACATCACTTGATACTGTAGTTTTGTGATAATAGTTGTGCTGGGTTAGGGTTAGGGTGCACCAGGCACAGCAGCAATACTGGTATAGTAGTGGCATGGTAGTGGGTCTTGTTCATTTTATATGTGTCCATGTCACTGCTGATTGTAGAGTGGCCCACCAGCCACAGATAGTGATCAGATAGTGAGTGATCATTGATGAAGTGAAGAGTAACACAAGTTGTGGATGGCAACCGATGGTCCCTTGCCTCTACCTGTACACCATGTGATAAAACATGGAGCATGATCAAAAGCGCAGGATGAAGGTTCGAGTCCATAACGGCATCTAATGTGATACACAAATGCATTTGAATGAAAGACAAAGAATGTTCACACAAGTAGGACTAAATACATGAGTTACAGGTGGATGTACTAAGGAAGGGGACTGTTGGGGGGGGGGGGTGGAGCCAGAGAGAACAACAATAAACACACAAACATAAACAAAGAACACATGGGGGATTCTTACAAACCTACAAAATAATTTGAAATTTTTCTAATAAAGTGGCTGGAAAGAGAAAAGTGATGTGTTCTTTAATGCAGTCTGAGCCCTGCTAAACTCCAGTTGTCTTTTTAAGAGTCTGTTAGACCCCAAATAAGGACATTCTCCTTTGCCATGTGTTTGACCTATGTTCACACGACTTTACATTTGCCTGTCCCATTAGTTTGCACTTAGAAAGCTCTGTGCCAAACATTAGATCTAATTCTTGCTCAATACAAGACAAACTGAAGATGATATGATGGCACAAGTTCTTTCCTTGAGTGTTATAGTTTGGGGGATAGGCTGCATAGCAAGTTGGATCTCTCTTTGTTTGTTAAGTATGATCCCACATTCAAACAATAATCATACTGGATGCCTTATTTATTTTGTTCAACATGCTAGATTACTGAGCACTGACAGCCTTTATTCTGGGTCTTTTATCAAATCTCATTTGAAACCTGCTGGGACACTGTAATGTCCTGTGGATTAAAACGCTAAACTACTTCCTGGGATTACATGGTAAAATTTTAAATATTTGAAGAGAACACAGCTGCCACCCACAAGCCTTGGGTTTATTCTATTCCCAGTAACTTGGATCAGAGGAGCATGCCACTGCTGAATTTATACTCCAGCAAAAAAAAAGGATGGCAAGAGAGAGCAGTAGTGGAACCATGGGAAGGAGCAGAAGACCCAGCATGAAGGCAGCCAAGGGAGAATCTAATCAGGATTTTTGGAAATGTACTGCGTCTTACTAAAAGCCTAACACAATGTTTGTGTATTTTTGTGAGTCTCTGTGGCCTTGGTATTCAGATAGTGAAGTGAGTATTGTAATATGGAACGGACAGACATTAGTGCTGTTGGAAGGTGTTATAGGAACACGGAGACTTCTCCTAACTGAAGAGTCCTAGGACCACTAATGTGCAGCCCCGTCTCCTGGAATCTGTGGGTTTAAATAAAAGGGAAAGCAATTAGGGAACAGGTGAACCTAATCAGTATTCCGGAGACTGTGAGCAGGACAGGTAAGAGATTTGATCCCTAGCAGGAGTGGGCGCATCCCTCCTGCTAGCCGGCTGACCAACCGTGACACTACTCATCAGTTATATTAGGTTTAAAAGGTGTGCTGCAGTAGAGAAATCACCAAATGCTGGATTCTGGCGCTTAAGGACCACTCTGATTCTCCATGTTTCCAGGATGAGCCATCAATCAATTAATCTATCTATCTGTCTATCTATCTCATTTTCAAATTCAATATCTGCAGCCTATTCTACGTGACTGAAACATTTTTGGGAAATAATCTACAATGTATTTGTGTTTTTTATTACATACAGAAAAATGTAAGAAAGAGCGATGGCATTTTGTTTCTCTCTCTCTCTCTCTCTCTCTCTCTCTCTCACACACACTCACACACAGATAGACTGGCATCAATACTTTTTGATGACAAAAGACTGTTCTTTGGAACTCTGAAAGAATTTATTTGTATGGGAAATCAGGGGAATAGGACATTCAAAAGGCAACTGCTTTGAACCCGCCATAGATGTTTCCAAATTGGAAACACAACCAAATACCAGATTTAATGTATTGTCAAAATGCATTTCTATTGTACATATGACATTTACTAGCCGTCACGCAGTAATATTTGAATTGTCTGGTTAGGTTTAATGAATATATAACCCTGATTCTCAGGTGAAGGGGCATGTAAATATGTTTTAAATTGATCAATTTGTACGTATGGGAAGAAAAGCAGTAGCAGTATATAATAACAGCTATATTGCTGAAACAGCACCACCTCTGACACTAGCCATAGAACGCAATATAAACAATATATTGAATATTTTAGGTGGTGAAAGTTTGTATTGTTGCAGCAGCGAGTCTAAAGTCCACTTATTGTGAATGTATAATTATTTATATGTAAATAGTAGAAGAATTGTAATTTTAAAATGCATCCCACTGCTCACTGATTGAATATATTTGAATAAAGGCACCTAGCATAATCTACTGGACATGCATCGCTGTATGCTCCCCTTTTACCACGATAGCCATGTGTGCGGTATGGATTCATTATGTGCAACTGCTGACATACCTGCTCTGTGCTTCTATGCTCATGTCATAATTAAACAAAACATATCTGGGGTTGTCATGGTTGCATGCAATAACACATGAAGCGTGCTGTCAAAATAGTTTCTTAATTATGTGTGACTGCAGTAATTTCAGCCAAAGCACTGAGCCTGCCATGCTATTTACCTAAGTAAAAACACTGTGATTTCTTTTTATAAATTTGGAGGTAGATCTGTGCATTATTTACTTAGTTCAAACCTTGAATTCTCAATTTCTTGGATAGAGGTCTCTATAGAAGGATATAATAGAAACATCAGACTCAAATTCCCCATTAAATCTGTAGTTTAAATGTGCTCCAAGTAAAGATGCAGGAAGTGTACAGCGGAAAACTCTGAGAGGCAGGAAGTAATGATGAATACAAATTATCAGAAAAAAACAAAACAACCAACAAAAAGACCAAAAAGTTAATGTCCACTCAAATTAAAGGTAAAAAAAAAGGCTGCACAGAGAATTTGCAAAATTGTAATATTGAAACTATAATAAAGTTTACATTTTTCCTTTGTAATTGGTTTTGTCATATGAAATTCAATAGTTTGCTGTGGTTCTGCAGTGTACAACTCAATGATAGAATTTCCTGAGGCATTTTCCACTCTTGGTGGAATGGAAGCTCGATATTCCCTTACAAGAGAAACTGAATTATGAGAGTAGATTAAATAACACTGGATAAAGGGAGTGGAGCCCATCCTTCGTTTAACAAGCCAATAATATTATCTTCTTCCTCTCTCTAGCTCGCTATCTTGCTCTTGCTAGGTAATTCATGTAACAATTTTCCACTTTCAACTTCTTTAGTCAAAGTACACAATCAGTTACATGCTTTTTTCCCTCTATCAGATTGCTGAGACAAAGGATAATTAATGCTATACACATTGAAAAGATTGGGTCCTCCCACTGGCCCATCTGCAGCTTACACTTAACTTGTCCCTCTCCCAGGTCCACTACACATCCCCTAAATTCACCTCCCCTGCGTGCACTACACCTTCCCCGGGTCCACCTCCCCAGAGTCCATTACACCTCCCCCAGGTCCACCTTCACTGGATCCACTACAACTCCGCTGGGCCTACTACACTTCTGCATGGTTCGCCTTCCTCAGACCCACTACATCTCCCCTAGGTCCATTTCCTCCTGGTCCACCTTCACCAAGTCCACCACATCTGCCCCCAGGGCCACTACAACGCCCCTGGTTCCTCCTTCCCCAGGTACACTACACCTCCCCTAGGTCCGCTTCCCCAGGTTCTACTCTACCTCACATGGGTCCACCTCTCTGATGTCCACTTCCCCTGGTTCCACCTTCCCTGAATACTAAAAACATGTGTTGGTGTTATTTATTTTAGTTATGCAAGGGCTATATTCAAACAATGGTGCTTCCTTTGCAAAGCTTTGCCCTGTTATGCATTGCTTAGAACAGGTGATGTTGGTGAGCTACTACTCTGCAGGGTTTAGTTCCAAACCTAATCTAATACACCTGATGTTAATCAAGCTCTTCAGCTATATCTGAAACTTAGAGCCAGGAGTGTTGGAATTAAACTCAGAAGACTAATAATTCTACAGGATTAAAATAGGGCACCCTCAATTTTCAAATCTTGTGTTTCACCATGTTTATTTCCAGTTTGTGTCTGGAAAGTTATTGTTCAGTTGCATCCACTTTAATATCCTATCGCTCTCTTTTTTTATTTCACTTGAATTGAGCTTATTTTTGTTTTGTTTTCTGTGGATGTTGGCTGAATAAAAAAACTGCTCACTCTCTCTGTTCATTATAAGCCTGAATGGCCTGTGTTTGCAAAGGGCCCTCTTCAGCTTCATTCAGTTAGGCACTACACAAAGAATGAATATGTATGAACTCATATAAATATGCATGAACTCATGAAATGCATGTGTGATCAAGCTGAAAAGTTGCATGGCAGCTTCATGGAGCTATGTAACAGAGTGTGCAAGGAAAAAGGATGTCTTGAAGACTGCAATACTTAATCACTGATGTGCTTCTGTGACACATTCTAGCTGGCTATGAAACCATGGCTCAAACAGCAGCCCAGTGTAAGATTTACTAGCGTGGTGTACTAGATGCTTACACTGTACACTGTGCCAGTGTACATACACTAAGAATGCCGTCAGTCCATTATGCCTTGAAACCCTGACCCCACAGAGCTGCAATTATTGCTTGTACTTAGTAGTATTATTCAAGGTCCAGGTCAAGGTCCGGTGTTAGGAAAGGACTTAATTAGGCTTAAAAGTAGAAAAAAAATGCATGTCTGTGCCATTGGGCAACACGGGCCATCAAAGTGGTCCCAGACGCTTTCTGCTGTTCTTTTCTTTCCTAGTGTGACAGGTTGTTGTTCAATGGTCTGAGCAAATTCCAGGGACCCTGATTCTTTTCTGGGACCTTTTTGTTGTGTACCTGCTATTAGCTGTGCCCAAGAAGCACTACCACCATAAACTGAACCCCTTCAACCCCTTCAAATACTGGCTGACTGGGAGGGAGACAGCTCACCCTGCCCTGTGAGCATATGTATAATTAAAGTTCAAAGTTCAAAGTTTATTTGTCACGTACATAGTCATACACAGTACAACTGGAAGTGAAACTGCTCTGTCAGTGGCCGAGGAGAGATATGGGGATACAGATATAGTCTAATTACACACACACATACAGGTTGGAGTAGGTTCCAAAATGGAATGGAAAAATGTGAAAATGAAAAAATGTGACACTGGATTTTTTGTCTCAAAAAAAACAAAAAAACAACTTTAAAACCACTGTGCTAGAATACTGATGATAACACATGGATGATAATACTACTTGTTAGTTGTTAAGAGATGACACCAAAGAACACTACAAGCATAAGGGTTTACATTTTGAATAAAATATTTACAATGAATTCAGACATTTCAGCTAAATTTATGATTTGTTAGACAGGTAGAAATGGCCATTTTTCTAATACAGTTTAAAGTGGTTCTGACCTTATACATATCTTTACATTTTATGTACCAAAAAAAAAAAAATTGTGACTCTAATGCTAGTTGCTAGATAATAATATCCCAGTGACCTACTAAGAATGACCTACTAAGAAATTTTGTATGTAGTCCTTGAACAACAACAACAACAACAACAACAACAACAACAAGAATAATAATAATAAGAAGAAGATCAATTAATGTTGTTGTTGTTATAGACAGTACAAAAACAAGTTCAAATGTAACACCAAATTGATAATATACAACATCCATTTTTAAACATTTTTTGTACTCAGCAGGTTAGCTCACAGTGGAAGTCTGCAATGACATCTTGATGATGACACCACAAAGCCTTACTAAAAAATCTAATTAAGATAACTGACTTACATGCTGTCCATACAACGATATCCAGGTGCATGGGAAATAGGTAATAAACATTCTCTCTGTGTCAGTTTCACCGGTCGGTGCAAGGACAGTCAGCTCTGACTTAGTCATGCCCCATGCAGAGGGACAGTGGGAGGGAGTGAACAGAGAAATGAAGGAGAGTTTGATATAAAAAAAGAAAATTTGATATATAGCATGAGGGGCACAGTGGAAGAAATGAGACAGAGGATGAGGAAGAATGATGCAAAGACACCCAGACACATACACACACATTCTGTTACTATCTTTGTGGGATATTTACACTTATATGAGTATTATTATAAATAAATAATGCTATGTGTATTCCCAATCCTATTTCAATAACAAAAGGAAACCTCAGTAATATAAAAAATTTAAATGTTTTTGCCATTTTAATTTTTCTAATAGAAACAGGATTGTCCCCAAAAGAACCAGCCAAATGTCTCCATATTGCCAATGTTTTTCTGTTAATATGAGGACATTTGGTTCCCATAAAGCACCCCACATCCACCCTCCTCTAAGAAAATACACACACACACACACACACAAACACACACACACACGCTTACACATGCTCACACACACAGTCCATCCCTCACACTATTTTATATCCAGATATCAAGTCCAATTTTAATAGCTCAAACAGAATTATTTGTTTTTAGTATAAAGCCCACTACAACTCTCCACATTGCATTTTACTAACATGGTACCTGTTTCTGGGAATGTTTAAAATATTACAGTACTGAAGTGTGCGGAAATAAGGAGATCATTCACATTTTAAAAATCCAGAGAACTAGTGTAAGGTCTGCTGTATGAATTGATACTAGTTAACAGAAACCGATACCAGAAACTCTCTGACTCCCAGTCCATAGGAGATGAAATGCATTATGCTAGCCTAACCTTGAAATAGTAGCCTACTCCAGCACATTCGCACTTAATAAATCATACCTTTTTGACTTTTGGCCACATCAAAGCATATTAATCAACTATCAACAGTCTTTAAGACTGCAAGAAACAATAGTAGCCATGAGTTCTGTGAGGTCTGTTAAATATGTCTAATTAGAAATATTTTGATAAATATTAATAAAAACTAAAACATCCATGCACTCGATGACATTTTTGCTGGGAGGAGTGCAAGCATTTATTTAATAAACGCTGCTATTCATAGCCAAAGCATACTCTAATCATGCATCATGCCCTGGTGAGAGAAGAGGCTGTCACAGGGAGCTATCTTAAGAGATTAATCATAGAAGAGCAATAAGATCTGGAGATCTGGCACTATCGATCTCCTCATCAACACGGCCTGGGTTTCCCAGAAATGTGCGTCAGCAAGGATCTCAGACATAGAGGAAGGGAAAATGTAGGATTGGGCATGGGTAGGGATAGGGGGTTGGGGGGGTGGTTTACAGGGTGGGGCTTGGGTAGCGGTATGAGGTGGGGCTTCGGTAGAGATAATGATGGGGAGGGGATTGGGTATGGTTAGGAATGGCATGGGGAGAAGGTGTGGTGGAGGCAGAGATAGGGGAAAGGGTGGGGCATGGGTAGAGCTAGGGAGTGGGGGATGAGTAGGGGTAGAGGGTGGGGGTGGTGGGGGTAGAGATAGGGGTGGGAGATGGGTAGGGGTAAAGGGTGGAGGGTGGGGTGGGTAGAGATAGGGGGTGCGGGATGAGTAGGGGTAGAGGGTGGGGGTGGTGGGGGTAGAGATAGGGGTGGGAGATGGGTAGGGGTAAAGGGTGGGGGTGGTAGGGGTAGAGATAGGGGTGGGAGATGGGTAGGGGTAAAGGGTGGAGGGTGGGGTGGGTAGAGCTAGGGAGTGGGGGATGAGTAGGGGTAGAGGGTGGGGGTGGTGGGGGTAGAGATAGGGGTGGGAGATGGGTAGGGGTAAAGGGTGGAGGGTGGGGTGGGTAGAGCTAGGGAGTGGGGGATGAGTAGGGGTAGAGGGTGGGGGTGGTGGGGGTAGAGATAGGGGTGGGAGATGGGTAGGGGTAAAGGGTGGAGGGTGGGGTGGGTAGAGATAGGGAGTGGGGGATGAGTAGGGGTAGAGGGTGGGGGTGGTGGGGGTAGAGATAGGGGTGGGAGATGGGTAGGGGTAAAGGGCGGAGGGTGGGGTGGGTAGAGCTAGGGAGTGGGGGATGAGTAGGGGTAGAGGGTGGGGGTGGTGGGGGTAGAGATAGGGGTGGGAGATGGGTAGGGGTAAAGGGTGGAGGGTGGGGCATGGGTAGAGCTAGGGAGTGGGGGATGAGTAGGGGTAGAGGGTGGGGGTGGTGGGGGTAGAGATAGGGGTGGGAGATGGGTAGGGGTAAAGGGTGGAGGGTGGGGTGGGTAGAGCTAGGGAGTGGGGGATGAGTAGGGGTAGAGGGTGGGGGTGGTGGGGGTAGAGATAGGGGTGGGAGATGGGTAGGGGCAAAGGGTGGAGGGTGGGGTGGGTAGAGATAGGGAGTGGGGGATGAGTAGGGGTAGAGGGTGGGGGTGGTGGGGGTAGAGATAGGGGTGGGAGATGGGTAGGGGTAAAGGGTGGGGGTGGTAGGGGTAGAGATAGGGGTGGGAGATGGGTAGGGGTAAAGGGTGGAGGGTGGGGTGGGTAGAGCTAGGGAGTGGGGGATGAGTAGGGGTAGAGGGTGGGGGTGGTGGGGGTAGAGATAGGGGTGGGAGATGGGTAGGGGTAAAGGGTGGAGGGTGGGGTGGGTAGAGCTAGGGAGTGGGGGATGAGTAGGGGTAGAGGGTGGGGGTGGTGGGGGTAGAGATAGGGGTGGGAGATGGGTAGGGGTAAAGGGTGGAGGGTGGGGTGGGTAGAGATAGGGAGTGGGGGATGAGTAGGGGTAGAGGGTGGGGGTGGTGGGGGTAGAGATAGGGGTGGGAGATGGGTAGGGGTAAAGGGCGGAGGGTGGGGTGGGTAGAGCTAGGGAGTGGGGGATGAGTAGGGGTAGAGGGTGGGGGTGGTGGGGGTAGAGATAGGGGTGGGAGATGGGTAGGGGTAAAGGGTGGAGGGTGGGGCATGGGTAGAGCTAGGGAGTGGGGGATGAGTAGGGGTAGAGGGTGGGGGTGGTGGGGGTAGAGATAGGGGTGGGAGATGGGTAGGGGTAAAGGGTGGAGGGTGGGGTGGGTAGAGCTAGGGAGTGGGGGATGAGTAGGGGTAGAGGGTGGGGGTGGTGGGGGTAGAGATAGGGGTGGGAGATGGGTAGGGGCAAAGGGTGGAGGGTGGGGTGGGTAGAGATAGGGAGTGGGGGATGAGTAGGGGTAGAGGGTGGGGGTGGTGGGGGTAGAGATAGGGGTGGGAGATGGGTAGGGGTAAAGGGCGGAGGGTGGGGTGGGTAGAGCTAGGGAGTGGGGGATGAGTAGGGGTAGAGGGTGGGGGTGGTGGGGGTAGAGATAGGGGTGGGAGATGGGTAGGGGTAAAGGGTGGAGGGTGGGGTGGGTAGAGATAGGGAGTGGGGGATGAGTAGGGGTAGAGGGTGGGGGTGGTGGGGGTAGAGATAGGGGTGGGAGATGGGTAGGGGTAAAGGGTGGAGGGTGGGGCATGGGTAGAGCTAGGGAGTGGGGGATGAGTAGGGGTAGAGGGTGGGGGTGGTGGGGGTAGAGATAGGGGTGGGAGATGGGTAGGGGTAAAGGGCGGAGGGTGGGGTGGGTAGAGCTAGGGAGTGGGGGATGAGTAGGGGTAGAGGGTGGGGGTGGTGGGGGTAGAGATAGGGGTGGGAGATGGGTAGGGGTAAAGGGTGGAGGGTGGGGTGGGTAGAGCTAGGGAGTGGGGGATGAGTAGGGGTAGAGGGTGGGGGTGGTGGGGGTAGAGATAGGGGTGGGAGATGGGTAGGGGTAAAGGGTGGAGGGTGGGGTGGGTAGAGCTAGGGAGTGGGGGATGAGTAGGGGTAGAGGGTGGGGGTGGTGGGGGTAGAGATAGGGGTGGGAGATGGGTAGGGGTAAAGGGTGGAGGGTGGGGTGGGTAGAGATAGGGAGTGGGGGATGAGTAGGGGTAGAGGGTGGGGGTGGTGGGGGTAGAGATAGGGGTGGGAGATGGGTAGGGGTAAAGGGCGGAGGGTGGGGTGGGTAGAGCTAGGGAGTGGGGGATGAGTAGGGGTAGAGGGTGGGGGTGGTGGGGGTAGAGATAGGGGTGGGAGATGGGTAGAGGTAAAGGGTGGAGGGTGGGGTGGGTAGAGATAGGGAGTGGGGGATGAGTAGGGGTAGAGGGTGGGGGTGGTGGGGGTAGAGATAGGGGTGGGAGATGGGTAGGGGTAAAGGGCGGAGGGTGGGGTGGGTAGAGATAGGGAGTGGGGGATGAGTAGGGGTAGAGGGTGGGGGTGGTGGGGGTAGAGATAGGGGTGGGAGATGGGTAGGGGTAAAGGGTGGAGGGTGGGGTGGGTAGAGATAGGGAGTGGGGGATGAGTAGGGGTAGAGGGTGGGGGTGGTGGGGGTAGAGATAGGGGTGGGAGATGGGTAGGGGTAAAGGGCGGAGGGTGGGGCATGGGTAGAGCTAGGGAGTGGGGGATGAGTAGGGGTAGAGGGTGGGGGTGGTGGGGGTAGAGTTAGGGGTGGGAGATGGGTAGGGGTAAAGGGCGGAGGGTGGGGCATGGGTAGAGCTAGGGAGTGGGGGATGAGTAGGGGTAGAGGGTGGGGGTGGTGGGGGTAGAGATAGGGGTGGGAGATGGGTAGGGGTAAAGGGTGGAGGGTGGGGTGGGTAGAGCTAGGGAGTGGGGGATGAGTAGGGGTAGAGGGTGGGGGTGGTGGGGGTAGAGATAGGGGTGGGAGATGGGTAGGGGTAAAGGGTGGAGGGTGGGGTGGGTAGAGATAGGGGGTGCGGGATGTGGGTAGAGAGTGGGGATGGGGTTGGATTGGGGGTGGTGTGGATCCAGACTTGCAATACCATGCTGAGTCTCAAATATCTTCACTCAGATATGTGATGAGAAGGCTGTACAATAACTATAGAATGCATACCTGGTTTTCCTCGATGTCTGATCCCTCATAGATCTGCTGTTTGATTTTGAAAGAATTTTGACTGTGGGTAATGCCTCTATGATATTTTCCGTCCGTCTCATCATCATAAATGTCTTTATTTCTTCTTCTGGAACCCACGCAGAGCATGATCCTTTCTCTGATATGAATCAGCTTTTGAGATATGACAGTAAACAAACATGGCTCATAGCTCAACAGAGCACAATGAGAGAAATTAGAAAACATCTAATTCTGTCATTGCATGGATTCATCGTTCCTCCCACATAGCTCGTCGCATCTTCTCACAATCAGTGCCTCTGCCTCCTTCTAGCGCTCTGCTTTTCTTCCATTCACACTTCAGTCTGTTGAGCCGACTCCATCCAGATGCAAACAGGAAGAAAAACCTACTCCTGTTCACCTTTGTCTTGCCAGTCTTTCCCTCTCTAAAAAGCTGCATATTATCTTAAGCAAGTGAAAAGTCAAGGGTGAATCTGGGCCAGACAGGAACGAACTCATAAATCAGAGAAGTGAGAATGAGGCTCTGCTCTTTTCCAGTGGCTCCTCTTCCAGAAATGTATGCAGGCCCTTATGAGTCACTCACATGCCTGGGACTCCAGGTCGGATGGGCCCTGGGCCTGGGAGTGAATACATATCTGCCCCTTGCAGGTTCATTCACACATGTACCCACAGATTCTGAGACACACCACAACACGCCAGCCCACTGTGTCTGGCCAAGGTTATGCTATCGGCCTTAGTGATTATCTGAGGTCATAATATCAGCATATGTGAGGATTTCTGAGGATGATAAACAGCCAAATAGAGGGAGCGACAGATAGTTTCTCTCCAGGGAAAAATATGTACATATTTACAAAAGGCAACAGAGGCTTCTGAAATGCGAGTCTTCTGAGGCATGACTTATTGCTCAACTCACAAGTTCAAGAACGCCCAGGACACGAGACGGAGTGTGCCCCATAGTGCAGCAGCTTTCTAGCCGACCGGTATACCATGCAGTGGCAGCTAAAGGCACAGCACACTGGACATGATCCAAATGCAGTCACCTTAAGGCCTGTGTATGCTGAGGAAATGCAAAAGTCACTTTGTCTTCAGGAAGCTTTACAACGCCCTTAATGATGTTCACTATGAGGTCTTGGTCTGGTGCATTTTTATTGTGAAACTGAGCAGAGCAAATCTGAATGGTTAAATGCATGGATACACTTGAATGGGGAGGACAGTGCACTTTGCCTGATCCCATCAATGCTGTTATTTGATCTGCCTGAAGGGGATGACTGACCTGTATTCAAAACATGCTTGTCCTTCCTCACAGTCCATCGGGGATCATTCTGTCTGTCCAGGGTTAGGAACCTCAATTCATTTTTAGGTCTTTTCTTGTCATGTCACAGTTCTCCACATGTTTGAGTTTGTAAGATTGCAGCCTAAAATTTGTTCTTGGCACCCAGCGTGTTCTGCTGGTAGACATCTTGACAATGTTACTTTGCCCGCTCAATCTTCAGACAATGTAGTTCATGCATGCAGCTTGCATTCCGTGGCTGTGGGTTATGAAATGTTACATATTTTTGTGTTTTCAAGTTGTTTCAGGTGAGCCATGCCCTGGGTAATTACATTTTGTTATCCATGTTTCTTAACAATTACTGACCATGAATAATTGATTTGATCTGAATGAATGCAGCTATGTCATGAATAAGGGTGAGGGTCAATCATAAAAATGCTCTATTTGCAGAAATCCAATTTACATTATTTGAGGGAATTTACAAATGTTTTTAAAATTTATTTCAAATAGCTTTTTGTGCTTAAATTTTTAAATACTTTGTGACAGTCATGTTTTAGACTTTCCATCATGTTTGGTTAAACTATGTGCAGTCTGTCCACAAATTATTAACTGCACTCTGGGACATTTTAAAACCATACAATAGTTTTTTGAATTCAGTGACAATGTTTAGTACCATACGCATTAGAAAAAATGCAATCATACTGAGCTGGTTTTATTCATGAAGAGTTAGTGACAGACAGCTTCCGCCAAAATGAAAATTTGATTACTGCCTTAGAGAAATGAAATTTACTTTTCTAATTCTGAATAGATGTATTAACAGTAGCTAAAGTCATTGTGAAAGCAATGCGTTAAGCCTCTTATTTTTGCCTCCCCCCAAATTTATATTGGTTAAATATTTGTTTCTTTACTTTTCTTGACTATTTTGTTTTTTTCCCATTCACAAGAGATAATCAAGCTCAAAAGCACAAAACACCTAATCTGGTAAGAATTATATATCTTTGAATAATGACAATACCGTTTCCTAAATTTGAAAATAAAAAGAAAACAAGAAACACAATGAAAAAATACCCATTAAAGGCATAATAATGGTGGATTATTCTGAGTATACACATAAATGTCAGCTTTCAAACAACAAATTCAGTGTGCTACTGGCATCTGATTATTTAGGGTCTGCCAAGGCCAGACTGGGTTTAAAGACTCCAGATGATAGCCAAGACCAGGGGCATGTCTAGACTACCTGATGTACTGGGGTTGGGTCACAGCCCAAACCCTTTGCCTGATTTACTCTCTCTCACTTACTGCTTCTACTTGTTCTGCATCTGTTTGCCGTGTTTCTCTCTGTTCTTGTTCTCTCTCATGTTCCCTGCTCATTTTTTGAATGCTCTCACTTGTTATGAGACAGAATTTTAATATTATTGTCACACATACATATGAAATCATTCCTTTGAGACAAAACACTAATCACATAATTCATACTACATGTGAATTTCAGTGTTTGATCATCGATTTACACTAGATAGATAACTCAAGCTTGCAAAATGTACTTTTTACTGGTTATATTTCTTATTTTACAAGCTTGTGTTATGTAGTTAGCAGTGCCCCCCTTTGCTAACATAACCAGTGCCTTTACTTAATTAAGTAGATAAAGACTGGTAGGTCTTGGTAGGTTAAATGGTTATATGGGCCTTAAAATATTATATAATCTATGTGTTATAATCTATGAGGCTGACTTGCTTTTTAATAAAAAGGCTCAATTTCTACTGCGGTCTCCATATAGTGATCAGAGAAACTGAAAGAAACTGGCTCTGATTGAAAGTGTTCAGTGCTCAAGCATTTGGAAAGAAGCTGGGTCATTATGGGAAATGTAGTACCTGTAGTGAATTTATGTGATGCTATTTTTCATATTGTGCATTTCTGCTCAACAATCCAAGTTAAAACATAAAGCATTTTAGCTTTCGTGTTGACTTTTTACACCCATAATTATGGCGGGCATGGAAACATTTTACTGCGGCATTTGCCCCGCAGTTGGGTCTAGTGATGCCTCTAGCCATGAACCTAGGAGATGATAGCCCATAGTTTTACTATAGTTCTCTCTGTGAGCCTTTGAGATATTCCAAAGTTGAGTGTCAGGATTACAGTTTAGGGATCCTTCTAAAATGGGCACTGATTTCAGTGACCTACAAAACCCATACATGTGCTTTAAGATGCACCCATATCTTTCTTATTGGGTTGCATTGCTATAAAAATAACCAGTTTACATATATGCTTATATGTGCATATCAATATTTACATGCGAGATCATTTTAGATCTTTTTTATTTTTTCTGCGTATGTGCGTGTTTTGAGGACATTCTATTTTGAGGTGTACCATTAGGTAGAGTGACACTGCTGGGGTGAACAGGTCATGTTCTTTAATTCCCAGTCCTGTACATTAGGTGTGCTGACTGACCATGGCCAGGGCCCACACAATTCTAACTCTCGAGGTTAATTTGTCAGGGGCGAAGGATTGGTACTTCCAAATGTGCACCTCAGGGCAGAGATCTGTTCCTGCTGACCTGTACAACTTATTCCTAATGAGTCTCTGTGCAGTTCCCTATGCTCTGATTACTCTGATTGCTGCCACACACCCTCTGTCGCTCTTGTGCACACAGGAGCAGCTCTGATGTGCGCCTGACAGGGCCGTGACCTCTTCTCTACCTATCAGATACAAATTGGAGTATCCGAACTGAATAGGCTCATTATTGATCTAATTATACAGTACGTGACCACATTGTACAAATGGCAGAGGCATTTAAACGTAGATTGGGCTGGAAAACTGATTATTGAGGGTTATAGAGAATATCAGGCTGTGCAGAGCATTTTGAGAGATGTTGTGCATTTATTAATATAAGAAAACACTTCATTGATCCTAAAGGCAATTCCAGAATTATATAACACTGTAATTTTATATGATGACGTGATAATATAGTAATATGTTGTACATCATATTATGTGTCCTTCTGTTCTGGTTTATTTTAGCAAGATTTAAGAGGTTCAAAGTTTGCAACAGGTTTTTGCTCAGTTGCAGCTATAGCATCTGAGGACCCCCACCGGCACATAAACAGTTTTCAGTCTATTTCTGATTATCAGAAAAAAAGGTGCATGTCACCTTAGTCACTTAGGAGCTTATCTGCTCAACTGCACAGGCCTGTCCAATTATGCCCTTAAACGTGTTTGAGTAAATGTAGGGTTAAATATAAGACTGTTTTGCTTATGCATTAGCAACAGTAAGTGAAGTAAAGCCTAATGATAGCTGGTCCAAATTTTTATTTTTTATTTTTTAAACTCTGCTTTAATTGGAAGGAGGTCATCTATATTTTCTGTTGGCATTTACCTGATATTTATTAATCTGCATATTTTAGCATTCCTTGAGCATGTGATCAAATCACCTAGAGATGTTTAAAAATAAAAATAAAAATAAAATATATATATATATATATATATATATATATATATATATATATATATATATATATATATATATATATATATATATATAAACAGAACACAATATTAATTATGAAGATTGGGCCCAAACAAACAAAACAAATGATGATCATTTAAGCCTATTGAAATGAAAAGCAGCGTCTCCGTGTCTCGTTTTATGTTGACTCATTAGGAGCCCTCATTAAGATGCAAATCAGACACTCAAGGGAGGTCAGTATAGGAGGGTTCTCCCTGTGCCTATATCTGCCTGCCATTTTCCTGGCGAGAAACATCCATTTACACATGCACTTATGTGTTTATTTCTCTCGTCCCATTCTCAGTTTGTGCCGGCAGCTAATCAGAGGCAAATGAGAAAAAAATTGCTCCACCAAATTGGCTAATTCAGTGTTACTCAAGAGGCAGCATGTGTTTGGCAATTACGCTGATCCCATAAATATCCCAAGCCCCCGGAAACAGGGAGGGAGAATCAGGAAATAATTATGATTAGCGATTTAATTACAGTCTAAACTCCATCAGGCAAATATAGGTTATGATTACACAGGAACGGTCTGAAGAGGGGGAAACTACTGTATGCACATTAAATCCTCTCCTGCGTTCAATCTCAGTCCTGATCTTAATGAAGAGAACCAATTGTAAGGATTAGCGCTGTGCTGTTTATTGAGGAGACCCAATCATAAGGATTAGTGCTGCGCTGTTTAATAGGGAGGTTATCGTTGTGTTGTTTATATATATCTTCTTGTGTTGTCTTTTTCACCTTGATGTAAAGGTTGGTGAGACACTGGAAGGCTGTATAATATTAGGTGTATATGGCACAGGTAGGGCAGATCAGGGATGGTTAGAACAAAGGGGTGGTTGTAACAGCATCATTTTCAACAATAAGAGATAACCTAAGAATTATGTGTTAAATTTCATGTATGACCACTTCCTTCCTTGCCTTGCATGTGGGCTATTACAGCAGTCGAAAAAGTATTCAACATGCAGCAACAGAATATGTTGACTGCTTTCTTAACTGGGGCAGCAGATTTGTATTTTTGGACTTATTCCACATGAAGCAGGCTTGCTAAGCATCTGGCAGGTGCTGATTAGTTGTTAGACCTAATTTGGACTTGATTTTTAATATATGTGTAAGTTCTTTAATATGTGTGTTTGTGTCTGTGAATAAGCTTTTCATTGTTTCTGAACACTTATATCTGGATCATATGACAAAGTAACTAGTTATCTTTATGTGTATGTTTTACTACTACTACTACTACTACTACTACTACTACTACTACTACTATAGATTGATAGAGCACCCCATAGCATATGTACAATAAACTCATTTAGTTGCATATTTTGTGGTGTGAGCTCATCTCAATATTTAAATCTTCACTCTTATTGTTATAACTTATTTCAACTTATGTTACAGCTTGCCCCAGTGGGGCCAAATACAACCTTTATTTGGCATCAATTAATGAATTCTGTGATATATTTGGAGAAGTTGAAAACATTGCTATTTGCAATAGACAAATAAGGGCACTTTGAGAGCTCTATCATAAATATTCTCCAAGTTATAGGTGCTGAAGCAAAAAGTGTTGCAATCACCCACAGTCTCCCTACTACAGAGTCTTTAGTCTTGACTTACCCTGTACTGACTTTTCTTATTGAATTCCACACTGCCCATAGTGAGGCTTCATACTGAATCGGTTGGGCAAATACCTACACTGATGTGTGGGAGAGAGGATGAAAAAGGCAGAATACAAAAGGAGGACATTGATAATAAAACAGATGGCATGTGCATGGCCTTGTAGGTGCAGCTATTTATTATAGCTGGCCCAGCTTTGTCGCACTCTGTCTCTCTGTAGTGATAACGGTCCAGTAGACTTAAGCAGCTAAGATTTAATTGCATTTGTGGCAATGGCACTCATCAGGGCCAGACATAAGGTAATTTAAGTGGAGCAGTTGCTGCATTTGGCAAAGGGATTGGTAGATATAAATTACTGTACAAATGACACTGAGAGTGGTTTTTGTGGTTGTTCTGTTTTGTTATTATGTTAAGAAACTTGCTTTCTAAGATTCCACTGTCCCCTGGTGAAACTTGCTAGTGGACACTTCTACAACGAAAGCTCCTGTTGTTAGTGTTACAACTTTTCATTCAATATTTGACTGGCCAATGATAGGCAAATTTTGAAAATTCTTGAATTACAAGATAGACTGAGATAAGATAAGACAAGATCGATCTATCTAATCAAACATATATTGTCTATCAGATAATAGGTAGGATTCAGTGCTCTATTCACAAGGCTGTATGGCTATTATTTACAAGTATTTATATAGTCTCATTACAATATTCAGTACATTGTAAAATGTAAAATGTATGCAAAATCATTTGCATTTGCATACTATTAATAAACCCATCTGTGTTACCTTAAACCCATCAGTGATGCCTCAGGTCTATGTTTCTAAACAGTGTTGTGTATTGCAAAATGTTAAATAATAAGTTAAATAATTAAATTAAATAAAAAGTTCAATAATAATTACAAATTCTAATGCTATCATTACTAATATTTAGCAGTTTCCGCTTGTACCAAGTGTGACATAACAATTATACGGATTTGCCTTTCAGATACATACCAGTGCAGGATCATAATCAAAGAATGTCCTATAGGTGAAAATTATTTTGAGGGTTGTAAAAATTACAGGAATGACGGCATATTATGGATGTTATTTGGTATGAAGACTCAAGGCTTCGATCATATCAGGGATCCATCAAATCAGTGAGCGGTGCTCTGTGCTCATAGAGAGATTAAGGGTTGTGTCCTCCCTTTTCATTTTTTACAATAAGCCCATCCACTTTTATATAATGACATAATTCACCAGAAGATTTTTTGTTGGTGACAGAAATGCTTTATGAGATTTGGAATGTAAGAATTTGCTCCAAGTAAGAATGACATTATTATCTTTTTAATATGGTTCATTTTATTAATCAAAACACATGAAAGAAAAGAAGAGAGGGGATTTTTTTTGTCTGTTACAGTAGATAGGCAAGCGCAGAGCTGGGTGCATGTATGAGCCGGCTATTTGTTCAGAACTTCCAAGCACATACAGATCAAAAACGAGAATAAAATGAACTATGAACATTCAAAGGATGTTCATGGGAACTTCCACACCAAAGGAGAGAACTGTAACAGTGTCAAGTTGACATAAGATAGCAAAGTGAAACAAAGATGGACTTTTAAAAAGTAGAGCAGTTTCTGTGTACTCTATAAGGCAGATAAATATAAATATGGTGTCCCTTGTCAATAAACAACCATCTTATCAGTGAGTTTTTTTTGGTTTTTGTTTTTTTTTTTCATTTCTGCAATTTTGCCTCAATAGAAGGCTTTGGGCAGGAGATTCATTTGACTATTTTCTGTCCCCTTGGCACTTTTCAGATATTTGGTGCAATTTCTGTCTGAACTGCCATTATAGTTTGGCAGTAATAATAGAATGATATATCATAGTTTTATTCTTCTTTCTTTCTTTGTGAGTCATATCTGCCACGATGCTCCACATGACTCCACTATCAGCCAGGAACTTCTGCTCATGCCAAAGTCAGACTTTTTCCAGCATGTAGGAGTGAAATGGTGCCAAAATGGTGCACCTGGACATTTCAGTTTCTTGGTTTGAATAGTTTTTCACAAAGTACAGACTAAAACATCTTAAAATAGGCAAGGCAGATCATATACTGTTCATTTGAAAACATAAATATAAATATGAAGTGTATTTAAATATTAGATTAAATATTTCATTTTTTTCTCACTATTTCATGAGTACTTCATATTTGATTTATATGTTGTTTTGAGCAAAAGTCCTATAAAGTCCAAATACTGAAAAATAATAATTTATTTTATTTTATTTTTTTCATCTGGAGAGAAGGTAAACGTCTATCTTAGGAACCTGGTCATTAATCTTTGGTCTCCTTGTTTCCACTCTCTGCTGGGTGTGCTGTCCAGGGTCCTGAAACCCACTGACAGCAAACTGTAAGAGATCAAAGGTGGAATAGTGCACTGAAACATTTTTGAATGCTGAAAGAGAGTGTAGCTTCAAAATAAGGGGAACCTCCAGTTTTTACACATGAATACGTTTGGGGAAATTTGCTATACTGTAGGCTGTAAATCTAATTTTCTGCAGGCATATTCAGCTGGCATTAAGGACAGGTTTTACTGTTAATACAACATATCGAGTGAGCATCATTTTTTTACACTGTTTTTTAGTGTGTTTAATTCCACAGCCCACAAAAGGAAAAGAGTGGGTAAGGTTTTAATATCAGGATGCATGCTCTACTCAAACCAATTCTCTTGACCGTATGTGCACTAAGCAAATACACATCATATAAATTGCCAAATCAAGTGTAAATACAGCATCCAAATGACTTCCTAATTGCCCCTTCAGGTATCTGATTGCTTGTCTAACTGAAGTATTCATATGCTCCTGAATTTGACCTTGAATGTTGCAATCTTGAACAAGGGTTATGTAAACGAACATCATAGTCTGGTCCTTTGTTCTTGTTTGTGTATTCCCTCATTCGTCTCAACTAGCACATTTCAACAGCAGGCTGAATTATGACTGATGATAAACAGTGATGTTTGGGTGTCTCTAGGGTTCTAGCAGAAAATAGAGGCAGACAAATAAAAGAAGCATGCCAGGGCAAGAGTGGAAGGGAAATGACACAAATCAATCAGTATTGATGCTTGACACAGGAGAATACTTTAACCAAGGGCAGCGTGATGGAGACTGCTTTCTATGTATGGGTTGGGGCATTTCAATGCTAGTGGTTTGGGAACTACAGCAAATATGTTGACAGTTGACTAAGTGTAGGTGAAAAAATCAGCAAATTTTCAGCATGAAGCTCAAGGCCACAGGCAAGTGTCTTTTTTTTTTTTTTTCCAAAAGCAACCTTAACCTTGGGAGAGAGGGAAAGAGGAAAGACAAATCGGTTGATTTAATGTAGCCTCGTTTGGCTCTAAGTATCTTCTCCAGGTCTAAATGTTCTTTCCTATACACCCTTTTAGTACATTAAGAACACATACTGTATGCTTCCTTCAAATGTGTGTGTCTCTGTCTGTGTGTGTGTGTGTGTGTGTGTGTGCACCCACACATATGTTCGTAGTTGTACCATATTGTACCATGTTTGACTTGTTTGGTCATACAATTTTTTGCCATAGTACAGTACATAACCGTTTGCATGTGCGTGTATGTGTGCATGTGCATATGCAAGTCTGTGTCTCAGTTTCACACGCCCCCCGGCCAGCCCTAAAGCGATTACTAGAGCTCAGCCCTAGCTGTAGAGCTGTAGGGCAACGTAGGTTTTATCAGGGAGGCCAGAGATCGCTAGCAAATCCCCAGCTCAGGGCTCAGGGGATTGGGTTGCCATGTCACCTAGTGCCCCTCTGCCCGCCGGAGCTCACAGCTCTGTGTCCGCAGGGTAATTGCCTTGTCTCGCTTACTGTCCAAGGAGAGCAAGCTAACAAGGAACCACATCATGCTACAAAGGGGAAAACAAAGGCACAGATCAGCCAGAAGAGTATGACACAAGGGGAAAGAGAAGAAGACAGCGCAGCAAGCAGCTTTGATGCATGAGCAGGCATTTCAGCAGAGCAACACTTGCGAGTGCTGCACGTCCGAGCGGCAGCTGTGGAAGGCATTACTGCTAAGCATGCTGGGCTTCTCAGAATAAGGAATGGTAAGGGAGCGAGTCCATTAATTGATCTGTGCATCTGCACATTTCTAATAGGCACTGCACTCTTAATGTACAGGCAAGAAGGTGTGTTTGGGGAGTGAGAGGAAATGGTATTTGGGGTCATATTAGGTTACACCCATTATAGCTGACAGGCCAGGGCCTGGATTTTGATAGGTAGGGAGGATCCTCTGTTTATCCCAATGTGAGCATACCTGTGCATTTTGTCTCCAAAATGAACCGGTGTGCCTTTACCGGCAACAGTGACCAGAAGCATGACTTATTGTAAGCTTTTAAATGTGCATGTGTGTATGTGTGTGTGTGTGTGGGGGGGGTTAGTGTGTATGTGTGTGCATGTGTGATAGAGAGAGAGAGAGAGAGAGAGAGAGAGAGAGAGAGAGAGAAATGGTTGCTGAATACTGTTGCTATTTTTGATTCTGTCTACTTTTGTCTTCTGTCTACTGTTTACACTAATACTTACCCACACACCACTTAATTTTTAAACATTTGTTATGAGCCTTATGAAGTGGCCATAATCCAGCTCCCACTGAGAGATTTAGCCTAGTTTTATACCACCCCACCAAGCCTGCTTGCCTGGTCTGTATAAATTCCTATTTGACTTTATAATCTCTATGCTTTTGCAGGCAGCGAACTACAAAGCGCCCTCTAGTGGCACTGTGACAGTCAGCCTGTGCCCTGAACAACAGAGCTGACCTGCAAGAAAGTGAGAGAGGAAAAGTGGCGTGAACATAAAGGGAGAACAAGGAGTTTTCAGCTGATTGCAGTAATACTCATCACAACAGCCCACAGAAAAACACCAATATGAGATATGAGGCCATATGAGAACAATTTCAGATATACCCAAACTTATACAAATCAGAACGAGACATGTTGGATTCCATACAGATGAAGTCATAAGATATGAGCACAAACTCAGACACTAGCCCTAACCTTAAGTGTTTGAAACTCTTTCAGAGTCTTATGAATTTATGAATTGTTAAATAATTTATTAATTGTAAGTGGTGGTGCAGTAAAAAATAATCACAATGCCAATTACTCTATAACTGCTTTTTTATTTGATTTATTTTTTACTAACATTTGCAGCTGTCACAGTGTGTGCTCTGGCACTGTGGTTCATTTTAATTACATACCATCAATCCAATATAGTTTTCCATGAGGTTGTTAGCAAGACAGCTCAGTAAAAAAAAGTTCTTTTACATTTCTGCTGCATCCATAGGTCATGTTTTATTTGTCTAATTGCCAGTTCTATCAAAGATTGAATGTTCAGTGCTATTGCCTCCAGATTTTGTTACATTTTTTTTTTTTCAATAGTACAGGAATCACTGTTTGCCACAAAGGGACATGCACACTTTAAGTAGTAGTTACTTTTAATCTCTGCTCCTGTTAATTGAAGTGTGGGGTAGATTGCTGGAGTCTGGAGTTAACACCCCATGAAGGGCTGGAGATGACCCAGTGATGAGCTACCCTTCGGCCAGTCTCTGCTGCTCACTACCCATCTCTGTGGATGATGAGAGACACTTGTGTTTACTGCAGCCATTACTTCCTATTTCAGTGTGTCGACGGCTATACCACACTTATTCTAATTGTGTGGATTCTAATATACCGGGAGCTAAATGTGTGTTTGCATTTGTGTGTGTGGATGTGAGCGTGTGTGTGTGTGCGTGTTCCTGAGAGAGTGACAGAGAAAGTGAGAGGCAGAGGCTTTTGAGTGTATGAGAGATGGCGGGCCTCCATTAAATCACAGCTAGCTCTGGGCAGTTGAGGGCGATGTAGAAGCCTGATATTTCTTTATTACGGGTCAGGAGGAAGGCCTCTCTGGTGCAATTACACCTCTGCTGTCCTCGCATGGGAAGCCCCTGATAACTCTATTAACTCCAAACCATCCTCCCAAAGCTGTCATCCAACTAGTTCTTCACACATTCAGCGGGGTACTGTGTGTCTCTCTCTCCCTCTCCTCTTTCTTTCTCTCTGTTTGTATGTGTGTGTGTGTGTGTGTGTGTGTGTGTGTGTGTGTGTGTGTGTGTGTGTGTGTTATATCTCTTTTTGCTTTAGGTTAGTGTAGAAAAGTACCATGGGATAATGATGAGGCTGAATGTGAAAGTGTTTCTGGTATTCCATAATAAAAACATGGCTCTCAGCAAAAAACAAAATGAAATCTACTCCCTGACAATGCCAGAGAGAGTTGACTGAACAGCCTCTTCATCAAGAGCCATTTCTACTTTAGTTTCACACAAAGTTAGTGTTTTTGTGTCGCCAAAATGTTGTTACATTGCATATAGAATTAGCACTCCATCTTGCTTAGGTGTCAGATTGTACTGAACATGCAGCGATATGATTACCATTATTTTCCTGTACCTTTACTTGGCTACATTAAAATAACAATGAAGTCAAGCCCCAAAAGGTCAGCTGTCCTACATTGTTGACATTTATGTGTATTCTTAACTCTGTTCACATGATATCGATATATTTGTGTGCATCTCTGAATGCCTTTCCTCCAAAGCACTTATGTTCAGTCGAATTAACTCCTAAAGGACAGTGTGCTGTTGCCATTGAGTAAGCCTGTCAAAAATAACAGTCTTTTGGCCTAATGGGAGGTGTGAGGGAAATCAATACTCACAAAACAGAGGAATACATAGATTTACACAAGAAGAAATCAACATGAGCTTTTTCTTCTTCTTCTTTCCTTCTTTCTGTATCTCTGTCTCTCTGTTTGAAACACACACACACAGACACACACACACACACACACACACACACACACACACACACACACACACACACACACACACACACACACACACACACAATCCACCACTCCACAGATGACAACAATGAACCAAAGGAAATGAAGGAAAGGAAATTGATTATTGCATTTGCCATAACATGAAATACCCCTAGATATAACTTCAAAACTAATTATTGGTGCTAGGCAGACTTTCTATAATATCTTTTTAATAAGGCTAAATATGATCAGAAATACAAACATGCACAAGCACACAGACACATGTAATAGACCAGATATCAAAGTGTTTTTCTCTAATCTGCATTAACTGCTATGGACTGTTTACAACCCTGAAACCATTGAGGTATCTGTAAATAATCATGCCTTATCTCACAGAGAATGCTGCTTTGAGTCTGAATGCATACGTGGTCTCTCCATCAATAGGGAAGGTTTATCCTGTGATTTTTATCAAGTTGTTTGATGCTAGTCTTCCATAAGACCCACTGAAAATCCCACTCATCTTTCATCAGTAAGGTTGGTTACCGTGACTACTGTTCTTATGATTTAAACTGCTCATAGCATATAAAGACATATGCATAAAGCACTTGCTAACTGATGGCTGTAGTCAACATCATGTGCTTGGCCTTCTCTGAGGTACCTCATCTCTCTTTTGGGGATTTGTTGTTCTGTATTGCTATTGCTTTCTGATATCAGTCCTGGCTGTATAATAACTCTAGCAAACAGTTTGCTATTAAGGTTAACTCATCTTAGCTTTTTTACAGTAAGGTAACATTATGTTTTGACAGTTTTAAGCAATACTAAATGGTAATTACTAATTCTTATCACCAACCTAGCATTGATCTTTTAGGAAGATAGGAACTAAAGATATACTTCAGACATGGCTGCAGATCCTTCTTCTCTAGCCAAGAGGAACTGCAACCTATCAGCAGTCTGTTTGTATCTGGCACTGGGCCAAATAATAAAGCAACCCCACCCCTTTGCCAACACAAATGAAGTTTTCTAATAATTTTACTAGATCATGAAATTGACACACGCAGGTGCATCACAACTATAGAATGTGAATCTTTGACCATAAAATACACAATTCTCTTCCATCTCTATTCCCATGTCTCACTGGAGTCAAAGACATCACATGGTTTGGAAAGATGAATTTCAAGGACAAATATGTTACAAAGGAACGAAAAGGGAAAATGAACTTTTAATTTTGTTAAATTGTAAAATCTATTCTAAACAAGGTTAAGGCTAGGAATTAGGATTTCAAGTTTTGAAAAGTAATTTGCACAAAGTTTTAATACCTTAAAGCTTAAAACAGTCCAATGATCAAAGGTGCATGTTCTGTCTTTCTTTTGTGTCCCCCAAAAATACTCTGGCATCTTCAGCAGAGTTTTACTGGGAGAGAAAAGTGCTTTCTCTGCAGAATACCAGCTAATATTTCTCTGAACTGCCTGAACTGTCTGTGTACTTCTTAAAATGAATGATTTATGTGGAAAAGTGTGTGTGCGTGCGTGCGTGCGTGCGTGCGTGCGTGAGAGATTGAAAGATAGAGATATAGAATGAAAGAGAGCATGAGCTACAGAGGGTGTGAATGCATATGCATGAAATTCCTAACCATCATTAACCCATGCTTTAGCTAGAAGCATCAGAGTGGGTGGGATGAACTGACCACCTAGGGTTACAGTGAGAAGGACCTCAAAAAAAGAAAAGAAAAAAAACTCACTATCTCTAGCTTTTCAGGTCTCCAATTTCTAGTTTCTAGACAACTTTAGTCATAAATAAACAATTTTTTGGTCAAATAAATAGGTTGAGAGATGACATTTTAATATATTGCATGCCCTGGCTGGTATCCCACACAACAATCACAGTTCCCTTCTGCTTTCTCAATCACAGTCACCTGTTTATTGATCACTGCACAAATCTGTCACTCCTTCACCTATTTAATCCCCGCAGGTGCCCATATCCAGTGCTTCACACGGACACTCCCTGATGCCACTTGTTTATAAGACCTGCAAACCCGTGACTCAACATGTCGCATACATTAAAAAATTGGAAGATCTTTGTGGATTTACTACCTCTCAAAAACATGCAAACTTGTCACATACATGCAGTGTTTAAATATCATAGATGAGATATTACTCATCTTACTCAAGTTACTTATTACTCAATCAGTCATACTCCCCCCCCCCATCCAGCATGGAAAGAATATCCCAGCAGCAAGAGCCTGACATCTTCAGTTAGAATACTCTAAAAGAGTAATCGATGTTGATACAATGCTTAAATTTCACTTTCAATGCATACTCCTAATATAATCTAATCTAATCTCATTTAATCTCATCTAATATAATATAATCGATTGTAATCTAATTTCCCCCAATATTAGCAAGCTTGATTCCTATTTCCCCTCAAATCTGCTGGACTGGCCCTTGAGTTGCTTCCTGCCTGGAACCCTTTCATTATTGCATATTTTAAATCTTTTAACTAAAGGACATCTTAATTTTCTTTTACAATGACCTGAAGAGATTGATATGTGTTAGCAGAAATGAAGAGCTTCCCAGAGGTTTTCTACTGGGTAACATGAAAGGCTATAACAGGGTCCATGGTAAGCATAGCAAGCTTATTAAATATCTGGAATACTAAGGCAAATTGAGTGTTTTCCTTGTTTAGTCCTTTAGCTATTTCTCCAAACAACCCTTGCTAGCCCTGAGACCTCTGAAATTAGTTAAGAAATCACAGAAAAAATAAGACAAATGTATTTTTAGATGAAACACTTATTTCTAAAAATGTAATGTTCTCGCCTGAATAAATTTTTTAAAAGTCTGTCAATTTAGTGTAGTAATTTGACATTGAATGTACAGTAAAAAAAAAAAAATCTCTATTGATCAATTTTTTTCTGTTGATCAAATCATCATTAGCTGTCTTGGTTTAGCAGATAATCAAAAGAAAAAAAACAAAAAACGACCATCACCATAAATTCAGTCTGGACACCAGTGGCACATTTAATCACTGGACTAATTAAAACCCTAATTAGTATTATCTTTATCAAATGGTCATTGCTTAAAATGACCAATCTCACCAAAGGTGCAATTTGCATCAGACTCAACTGCTTTTGCCCCAAAACAGCCATGGCCTTTCCACCACATTATAGCAGACTACTTTGCTTTGAACACCTTCCCCTGCTGCTGACACAATTTGAGTCAAATTTTTTATCAGCGCTTTAATTGACTTGCCCTGCTGGGCTCAGAGGTCAATAATCCCAGGGGTGACATTGACCCAAAGAAATCAGTCTCTGAACCCACGTTCTTGCTCAATAGGTCATCCAGGCGCCATGGAGCTAATCACAGCACTTATGTCACATGCGTTCACATAGCCTGGCACTTGTCTCCACAGGAGTGCGAATAATTACCCTAAAAAGAAGCTGCTGGTAATTTGCATAAATGATCCGTCTGGGGCCAGGATCCATCGTATGTGTTCCCTAGCCGGTGAGAGGTTAAGTTAGTAATCAACGACTCAGTCGCCCAACTGTGCCTCGGCCTGATTGGGACACTTTGGGTGAGGTTTGACATAATTGACTGTTTGGGTGCTTTGTTTGTGAATGTTTTATAAGTGGTACTTTTGTGGTTTGTGAGCTTGGAAAAGGTTAACGAGTTTACAAAGCTCATACTCTGCAGAAGGAATAACGCTGTAAGTGTGTTGTAGGGTTATGTTTTGTTGCCTGAACTCTCATTCCTATGTGGGTGGATAATTAAAATTAAATCTATGGTGTTATTTGGGCTTTGTGTATGGTGTGAGTTTGGAGGGCCGGGGAGGTTGGCGGGGTGGTTGGCGGCAAACTTCCTGTTTTCACTGATGATGAGTCATGATGAAGCATCTGAAAGAAAACCGAAGGCGCTGAGTGGTTCAGTAAGAATATCGATTATCAGAAGAGATGAGTCATAAATGGAATGGACACTCCTTGGCTTATGACCGAGCTGTCAGTGCGTCAAGCATCCAAAAATCTTTATGCCACACACAACCCCAGTGCTTTACGCTGTTTATGCTGTGTTTGCTATTTGGTTAAAAAAGAACTGATAAAAATGCTCTACTGTGTCCAAATATGAATTAATCTATGAGGAACAACAACAACAACAACAACAACAACAACAACAACAACAACAACAACAATAAAATGGTCTAATAGGTAATAACCCAATGAGCCAGTCATTCTGAAGCTTTTTCACTGCAGACAGACTGCTCCATAAAACCTGTTCACCGTGTATTCTATACTCCACAACACAGTAACAGGAAAGGTCACAACACAGGAACACACAAGCAAGGCCAGTGGAAACATTAACAACAGCTGCATAGTGCTAGAACATTAGCAAGACATAGCAATCAACAGAAACCAACTAATAAACTATTAGACTGAGTTTCAGTTACAGGTAAACAGGTGGGGACAGCTTGATGCTTGAGCTGGTGTGGACCAAACAGGAGTGGAACAACCAGTGTGTAGAGAAATAGTACAATTTTAAGTCTAACTGAAATTTATCCTGTTTCGATACCAAAACTAAAACAAAACTATACAGACCGTTGGCATCTACCCATATGATTTCCCAGTTCCTAAGAATTCCATACATATAAAGTTTACAGACAGAGAGACAGATGTATTTTGAAGGCCTGAACTTTTGGCCTGTAATATGGCTCTGATGCTGCCCAGTTTTGGTTTGTGTGTTATGTGTTGGTGTCTTGTTTTGTTTGTTATTTAGGTCATGTCCTCACAAAGTCACGTTGTCACAGGCTGCAGTTGGTTGATATTCGTCGAGTGCACCTATAAGGAAAAACTGCACTGTTGAGCAGGTGGCCCCCCCACTGTTCGAAACCACAAGGTTCGTGGTGGCTTGGGATACAGTTTAAGCTGACGAGAACTGCTGCTCATGTAAGAGTTTACCATTTGTCTCTGTGCCATTTTTACTGAGCGACTTGCTGTGCATGTTAGAGTTTTACTGCTTATCTGTGTACAGCTTTGCACAGTGACTTGCTGGTCACATCAGAGTTACTGTTTGCCTAAGCGCAACTTTGTGCATGTATTTGGTTACATTAACAATTTAGGTGCAAGTGCCTTTTTTGTTTTAGATTTTTTTGTGTTTTCTCTCTTTGCTCCAGTTTTGGAATGGGGAGTCAGGAAAGATGTCAGTATGTTTGTTTTGCCATTTAGGGAAGTTATTTTTGTGGGGCCAATTAGCAGTTTGTTTGTTGTTTTTAGTTATTTCTTCTTATTATTTTTGTTTATTTCCTTTTGGCAAGAGCGCACCTTAAAGTTACAGAGCAATTGTGAATTATTGTTTTCTTACACTGCCATTTCTCTCAATACAATTAAGAATTACACCTTTTGCATTGTGTTGAGTGTCTCCTTTATGCTGTAGCCAAGGCTGGCAGCATTTGTTTTTGGTACAGTGTGTTCAATATATGGATCAATGTTCATGTCAAAGAGCATGGTAAAGAGTTCAAGTGGGTTGATGGAGTTGAAGGTGGACTGAAAGCTCATGAACAGATTGCATTTGGAGGTGTTTGGTGATTTTAGTGGGTGCAAAGCATCGCAATGGTTGAATTGATAGGCAAATATAGACATTTAGGATTTTCCCTAATACTCAAATGCATAATAGTATTTTTGTTCTTATTTCAGGCCAGTTGTTTTAATTATCTGTAAATGTAAAACATAGGTCAGAAAAAAAGGTGCTTTATTGCAGTGTCCCTGAACAACCTAAGGAAAAGATGCCGGCCATGTCAGGGGGCAGAGGTCATGACTCTTGAGTCTTTACTATAGACACATTCATTGATCAGTTTCAACCTATGACCTATGACCTGACCTGAAATGATCTAAGGAATGATAAACAGTGTGTCATCAGTGTATGTACATGATAAATATAGTTTTTAATTAGTGTGTATTGACTAGGTATTGAAGAATTGAATCAAAACTCCATTTTCTAGAAAGCCTGCAGATTCCTACCCTCTACTATTTCTCACTGCTTTCCCCTGACAGATTAAATGTGATGTTTTCAAAAAGAAACAATTATTCCAAAATGATCTGAAATAACGATGATATTAAAATCTGCACCACAAAATGAAACATTACTTAATGAGGCCCTGGTGTTTTAATGTATTCTGTTTTTATTTTGCATCCACTGAAACGTGATTTTCCAATTTGGCCACTGCCTTCTACAGAGAAGCGTCTCCTTCGCTGCAGCATGTCATTTTGAAATTATTTACATCCTTCTATTCTCACTCATTGATTTGCATGTATTACTGTGTCCTTGTGCATGTGTGTGTGCATTTGATTAAACTGAAACCAATTTATTCCTAACAATAACAGCCACTGTGCTTCTAAGAGGTCTTAGGTATCACACAGTTCAAAGGTTATCCATTAATGTGGAATGGAGGTTTCACTAATTATATAGCATACCCTACTGCCAAGTCCTCTTTATCATCTAAGTTAACAGACTATCTGTGACAGTTGCCATGTTTCACTGAAGGACATTTTCCACGGCCTTCATGAGCTGGCTGAAGTATGTAGAGGAAACCCCAAAGGGGGGCAGCATTCTATGTCCACGCCCACGCAGCTGGGATTTGGAAGTGCGAGCGGTGATGTGACGGCTGCTTGTTTGCGATACGTCCCCTCAGTTTCTTTGGCGTCTGAAAGGAGCTCTGTGATCAGCTGTTACAACTGCAGGACTCAGTGCAGTGGAGCATTTTTCCCTGTTTTCCCACCAGGCAGGGGGTGCACTTTGAGCAAAATGTTCTCCTCTGTAACATTGTATCAGCATGCACACACACACACACACACACACACACACACACACACAGACTCACATACATTCTTACCCCTCCCTGGCACACACACACACATATGCCTACATAAACACGCAGACACCTATATGCATACACAGACACTATCCTACACACACAAACACACACACCCTGGTCTCTATCTACTGTGTTTGCTCTGTAGTAAACACTGCAGGACATATCCTGCCATCATTTCTACATAGGGATATGCAGCAGTGCCTCTGTTGTTTTGCTAAGACTGCCAGCTTATTTCTAACATGCTGTGCTGTTCTACACTGCTCTTTTGTTGGACTTTGTCATTATCAGTCATTGCTTCTCATATATCCCTAATCAAAGATGTCCGAATGTTAGCTGTGCTACACAAAAAAAAAGCACACTATAAAAAGTCTCTTTATCACTGGCGTATCATTAACATGAGAATTTGTTATTTATGTTGCACAAATGGCGTTTTTATGTCATTCACCCGATAGCCGTGGGAGTTATCGCTCTCTAAGTGTTGCTGTACTATTCAGTACAACATTGCAAAGTCGTCTAATCACCCTAATCTATCCTTCAGATGTTCTTCAAAGGGCCTCGTGGACGATGGCTAAATAGTGGCTGCTCCTTCAGAGCTTTTCCCAGCAGTGTGTACCCCTACAGCATGTCTTCTCTGTGGTCCCATCCACACTTTGCTAAGATAGGTGGGACCAGTCCCTCCCCTCCTCTCTCATTGCTTTTCCCTTGAAGTCCATTCCCCGTCTTTTGCTGTGAGTCACTATCACAATTAAGCATGGAGGGCCTGCGCTTTCTTTTGTTGCTCTCTCTCAATCACTCGCTCTCTCTTCCTCCCATCTCATTTAGAAACAGCCACGCTCCACTCCTCTCCTAGGGAAACTAGGCCAAAATGAAATATGGGCGCAATAAAAACACACAACACTTCAGTTGCACGGGGGCAATAAAAACTGCAAGTGTGTACATGGAGGCACACTAAACAGCAGTGTTCGATGGCTAAGTGTGTTATTAGGAGATGGCCAAACGAGGTTCCCCCTCGATGGCTCTCTCCCTTAGGCCCTGGCGTGGGGCAAGCGCCACGGTGCCGAAAACTCCTAATGTCAGATTGAACGGCAGATCTTAGATCAGTGTCTTACTGTGTTGACTGCAGAACACTCACTTACCTCGGGTAAGAATAGAGGAAAGTTCATACTCGCCAGCTCCAATGACAGTGTGAGAATGTATCACGTAGCTAGTGTTTCTGTGATGTTTTGGGAATTTGTGGGTGGGTGGGTGGGTTGGTGTGTGGGTGAGTTTTATTTTTGTGTGTGTGTGTGTGTGTGTGTGTGTGTGTGTGTGTGTGTGTTTTACACTTCCTTATATTGCATTTGCCACATATTACTCTCAAAACACTGAACAAATAAATAGAGATAAGACAATATATAATATAATGGCAATGAGGATGAGTTAACACTTAACACTGCATACAGTACAATTTATTGCACTGAAAGACATCTACAAAGCTGGTTTGTGACAATAGCTGTTGTAAAAAGCTCTATATAAATAAATTTGACTTGACTTGATTCTTTGACTTGACAAAGAATACTTCTAGCATACAGGAGAAATTAGTACACATCAACAGATACATGAATTAACTAGAGATTTCCTGAATGCACCAGTTTCTGTGCATTTTGCCTTGGTGAATGATAAAGAAGAAGTCGTGTTTAGGCCGAGGATTCCTTCTAGTTTACACAAATAATAGAAAGCTCTGAATCCTCTCATGACAAATGCCCAATGCATTAGAGGATCCAATCGATGCTGCACAGTTCACAAAACTTGCCTGAGAGCACTGATACCCCAAGTGTGCACAGTGTGCATGTGTGAGTAAATGAGACAGGGAGGTTTACATGGTCCAATATTGTTTTGGTTGAAATTCCCTGAGCTTCTCAAACACATTTGAAAGACAAATGAACTCCTGTTTACTATGAACATGCAATAATGAAGGTCAGTGAATCAAGTGGCCACTCTTTTATACCTTTAAAATAGTTTTCACACAAGGACCATTTCCATAATAACCCAAACAAATAAAAAAAAACTAAGCAAAGCTAACAGGTGCTGGGATGAAAACACGATCAGGCATAACAGAGACAAGATAAAAATGTGAAAAAAGATCAAAAACTCAATGTCAGATTAGGGCCTTTTGTTTGACAGAGAATAGATGTTTGAAAAGACGGCTGCCTGAGAATTTATTCTAAGACTCCTACCATTCTGTGACAACAGTTTGGGCATTATAAAGTTCTGATAAGGTGTTCACGTGGAGGATCAATAAAGGTAGATCTTGTGTATTGCTCAGGAATGTGAATGACTACACTCAAAAACAGCATGACAAAACCTGTGGCCTTGTTGACCGCACAGCTGTAGAACATTTTGTGTATTTATATATCTTGTGGTATTGCCTGAGCCTGCCACAGTGTACTATTGTGTGTATGGGTTTAGGTGTGTGCATGCATATGTGTGCGTCGGGGTGGGTGGAGCCTCCTCTTTTACCCTAATGCACATTTCAGTGTCATATCAGCAATCATCTATTATCACCTCACTTCAGATGTATTCATTTTTGGTATCTTGAAGTTTCCACCAGCACACGTTCACACGCACACACCCATTCCCTGCCTATTCCCACAGTTGCACATGTTCCCACTGATTGACCGTTTGAAGGATTCTTTCTGAGGCAACCATACACAAGCATGCAGCCCCATGTGCTGAGGGCCACCTCAGCTTTTAGATGGCTGTTTACAGTGGTCCAATAATGGGCCTGAAGATTTTATACCATTGCAAAGGACCAGAGATGGAGAGAGCTTTTATGCACATTTTATGTTCTCTTTGCACAGAAATCACACCATTGACAAGTGATGAAATCTCCCGTATTCTGTGAATATTCACTGAGGGCTTCAGAGATCAGATAGATCAAACATAAAAGTGACAGCTCAAGTGTCAGATGGCAGAAAAATTGAATAAAGACAGAACTTCATAGAGAGAACTTCTTAAAGACTTAAGAGAAAAATAAAGTGGTTTTCATAACTTTCATAAATAGAAAGAAAGAAAGAAAGAAAGAAAGAAAGAAAGAAAGAAAGAAAGAAAGAAAGAAAAAAACATGCAAACATTTTTTGAAGATATTTGCACACATAGCATGTGCCTGTTTCCACTGCAGATGCTGACAAATTCCTATCAGCTTTCCACAGGCGTGTCGAATGCAAATCATTTGCATTTTACTGCTCTCCATCCGGTCTGATTCATATCATTACATCCTCTCCAGCCCCTATAGGTCATCTATCCAACAAGGAGTCTACTGCCTGTGAATCAGCTTTTCCAGAATGGATAATTCTTTATTTTCTCTGGGCACGCTCTCCTGAACACCTCTCATTCCCAGATCCCCCAATTAAGCCATTACATTTGAGCTTTCATTCCAGGCCCTTCCACACATCTGAGCCGTAACTTCAGGATTTTGAAATCTGCTTCTTTGTAGTGATTCCACAGGGGAATAACCCTGGTAACCTCGACATGCTTTATACAGTTAGAAGGAATGCTGAGTTGACGTTATGTTAGTGTTAAGGAGGCCCGCACTCCCGAGAGATTCCATAGTGAGGGGTTCGGAGTCCTGACCTAGTTTTGAAGATCATATGGAGGCTGTGGCCAAGTGTGGGACAATCAACATCTTGCTGTCTTCAGAAACACTCACACCCCTTCAGTCACTTGTTTGCCTTATGCCTTTTTTTTGTCCACAATTTATATTATATATATATATATATATATATATATATATATATATACACACACACACACACACACACACACACACACACACACACTGCAAGGAACACACAGTTAGAGAGGGAAACAAATGGAAGGTGCTTTTAACATCATGGCCACTTTGAGTACCTGGTGATACCTTATAGGCATAATAATTTCCCCTCAATTGTTTCTCACTTATGTTCTCAGAGAAATTATCTAACATTTTGTAATTGTAATTGTTCCCTAGTCTGGAATCCGACATTTGTGATGTTTGCTCAGTTCTCCAGAATCTCTTAACTATCGCCTATATGCAAAATTCAAGTAATGTGTGTTTCACAAGACTTCTGTCTCCGTTCTAGGCTACATCATTGGGCCAGATGGATGAGAGGAAGATAGACAAAGTCCAGGCATGGCCTCAACCAACATCAGTTAAGAGGTGCAAGGATTTCTGGGGTTGGCCTACTTCTACCAGCAGTAGAAGGATCTGAGGTAGCACCTCACTTCCCTTCTCAAGGGAGATCCCTGCCATCTAAAAGGGAATGAGGCAACCAAGACAGCATTCCATGCATTGAAGAAGCATTTTACCACAGCGCCCATGCTCAAAACATCCTGACCCTACCTGTCAGTTCATCAAATTAAATGATGTTGGAGTAGGGGCAGTCTTGTCCTAGTGATGTGGAAGCCAACCTATTATCCCCCCTGTGCTTTCCTCCTTAGGAAACTGACAGCCACTGAGGAAAACCATAACACAGGGAATTGTGAATTAGTGGCAGTAAGGTTGGTGCTAAAAGAGTGAAGGTATTGGCTGGAGGGAACACAAGAGCCATCAATGGTACTCACTACCCTTAATAAAACAAGAGTATATTCATGCAACCAAAAGGTAGAATCCTAGACAAATAATTTTGGTGCAATACCAAAGAAGACCCCAGAATACCAAAGCAGGCACCTCTATTAAACCTATAAACCCAAGATCCACGCGTCAGACCCAGAAACCATTGTGTTTGCAACCAAGAGCATTACCCTTATCTTATTGGACATTGAAGAAAATATTTATCAAGCCAAATTAGAGGAAACCACCTCCCAATGGACCCACTGATGGCCCATTCAAAGTCCACCGGAGAGTATATAAGGTAACATATCGCAAGAGGAGTATCTAGCAACTTTCATACCTCGAGCCTACCCTGCTGCCTCACCTGCCTATTAACGACTGGCCACAACTTGTTCCTCATTTAAGGACTGATTAGCTCTTATTCCCTTGTCTCACAGTTAGTCTTTGCAAGGTCCGTTTTATCTGGAGTTACTATAGACAATATAGTCTGTGTCTCTGGTTTTTGATCCCTGTTTGTTCTGTTCTCATAATCTGGATTTTCCTGTTTTGGCCTGTGCCTGTAATTTTGACTATTCTCAGGATTCCCAATAGTAGCCTGCTTGTCCCTATTTTGCTCTGCCTGTCTTACACTTTACACCTTGTCTTACCGCTTGCATATTCTGCCATCTGTACCAATCTCCATTCTGAGTGCCCGTTTTGATGGGAGAGAAGGCAAGAAACGAACACAGACACAGAGCAGGAAGCAGAAGCTTATCCTATAATATTTTAGCTCCTAACGTGCGCAGTGGACATTTATTTTCATTTATGCTCTGGTGAAGTTATTTTTCCTATTTAAAAACATTGTAAGATAATCTTTATCAAATAAATTAAAGAAATACACAAGCATGAAATTGACACATATATTGCATGTACCAAATGTTTGCACATCAGGCCTGTGCAATATTTAAACTGCCATCCGGGGAATAAACAAATGCAATGAACAGGAAATCAACACAGCATAGGGGATTAAACAGTAACGCCACATGAACAAGTGAGAAATAAGATAGTTTTCCTCTACATTGTGCTACACAGAAGGGCTTCTCCATCTAGTCCTTAGAGGCCCCTCATACAGTCTTTTTTGTTATGTTCTCTTTCCTAAAACACTCGAGGTTTCTCCAGCCCCTAATTACCGGAAGAAGGTGTGTTCAGAGCAGGCGGCAAATAATCATGTGGACAGGCTTGCCCCGAAAGTTTGCAATATGATGTGGTACGATATTCAGCGGTAAGAAACATTTGTCAGGACCTAAAAACATGGTTTATATCTTTACTGAAATAATTTCAGCCATACCCATAACCACGAATCTCCTCTTTTTCTTTATACTGATTAAAATGATCAGAGTTACTGATTCTGATCACAGTTCTCAGGTTTATGTAGCAGCCTTGTTTCATCACGTAAGTAGAGGTGATGTATTTTAAAAGGTTTTAAGTGAATATACAAGCAGTCATCACCACATCCCGAATTCATAACAGGACCCCGAATTCATACAACGCAAACGTCCCATCCAACCCTCGCGAGGTTTTCCCCAACTTTGACAGAAGAGCAGATGGCACAAATCGCTGCTATAGAAACATAAGCAAATGTAGCAGCTGTCCGCCGTTAATATATCCGTGAATAGCATATTACGTTTCCTGCCGCGCTAGAAGAACCAAACAAAACAAAGAGCAGAGGCAAGATAGAAAAGGGTAAGTGCCGTGTGTTTCGTGTTTTTTTTTTTTTTTCGACACAGTGTTTCAATTTCGGTATCCACAAGCCATTGATCGCACCCATATATACCCTTTTATAGTCCGAATAACATCTTACGTTTCTGAAACCACTTACGCCTTTTAAAGGGGTTGATTCGAACGAGGTCTATTTATACGCAGCGAAATGATTGCCACCCCATTAATCCGACTGCGTTTGGAGGCGTCTATATATTTAGATATAAGCATGCTTAATTGTTCACGGCCTTTTATGCAACATTTACACGGCCATCCCATGGATTCCCTTTTGTCGCGATTCTTTCCTGGGAATCTCCCATTTGCGTCATCGGGCTCTCAGTAGTTTCACCACATTCAGGTTAGCCGTTATCAGGTCATTTCAAGTTCCTTATAAGGATTCGTGAGGGCAGTTTTATTTAGCCACTGTTGTCCTCATAATTTTTCTTTTTACGAAAGAAGTGCATTGCGTTTTATATTGTTCTCTAGAACGCCATGCCCTACAAAGTGAGCACCTTCACTATAACTTGTGTCGCCCTATAACTTGCTTTGCGTGTCTGTGGTTTGCTTAGATTAGTAAAATTTCACGGTTTACTCCTGTTTTTACAACGTTTTCAAATACATGAAAGAAATTTGACAGCCCCCCACGTGAGATGTAGCCTATCAGCAGGATTGCTGTTGCAGTCTTTATCTCTTTATAAAGCAGGGGTTGGACTGCATCTGTACTGTTGGCCCGGCGTGTGCCGTAGAAACGCTGGCAGTTCAAATAGACGCCAGTAGGAACCATTGAGACCAGCTGGGCTGGGTCAGTAGCTGCCACTGGATCACTTGTCTAGACTTTCAGAGGCATGGTGCACTCAGAGTGCACAGGTCTCATAGTATTTTCAGCTCACTGCAACTACTGATCCTCTGTTACTTGATAGGTGATTCAGAAGCATTACTCTTGGTATCTCCTGTGTGTGAACATTCGAATGACCAGAATGACTGGTTCCTCTTGTAGTCTTCTATCTCATTCACAGGTGCTTATAAATACACTTTAGGATGAAGCAGATGCATTTATAATTACAAGCCTGTTTGTATATACCAAGGTAATTGTGCAATGATTTGTTAAAGAGCACATGTACCAGGTCATGTGATGCCTGTAGGTCTGTCAGAGAGCTAAACAGCTGAGAGTCTGGGGCCATCTATGCTTCCAATAATACGTGCTGGTCATAAACCCTTGCACTTGGGCAAGCCACTGGGACAAATCTAGATTAGGCAACAGTACAGGCTGTGACTTGTTTATTGTTGATGTAATTACATTTAGCCTGGTGTGTGTGTGTGTGTGTGTGTGTGTGTGTGTGTGTGTGTGTGTGTGTGTGTACCTGTGTGCACCTGTGTGCATGTATGCTATGTTCAGGGGTTTGAAAGGACATTTCAAAACCAACAACAGGTGATTCAGAAACATTACAGTTGCCACTAGAGCTGTGTGCGTGTGTGTGTGTGTGCGCGTGTGTGTGTGCGTGCGCACGTGTTTGATTATTTGTTAAAAGACAGGCATGCACTGTCTCTCAGTAGCTGAACTTTTGCAGACAGACATCTAATTTGATATATATCCACTGGCCAGACTTTAGAATATCACCTGGATGCCTCTCTCTCTCTCTCTCTCTCTCTCTCTCTCTCCTACTGTTTAATTTCATTGGTTTCCACAATGTTGTGACACAATGCCTTATAACTGTCTTTAGCTTTTTACATTTTATATCTTCTGTTTTAAGTATTTTAATTCTCATTTATAAATGCCAATATAGACTTGCATTGGTATGAATATGATCCTTTTATTGTAATCTGAGACCCACGGTACCGATTATCTTATACAATATCCCATTTCCATGAGTTCTCCACTGCTATGGTTCAGGAAACGTGACTACATCACAGTGCCCCATTTTAACATTCCAACTATTCCATGGTGATTTCCCATAAAAAGCCATACTGTTTTGCTGTTGCACCAAGCTGCATAGATCAAACAGTCAGAAGGATTGTTTTGAAATTGTCAACACAAAAGACACATAATAAATTATGAGCGATCTGTACTCTGCAATGGCTAGATAAAATCGCTTCTAAATGGAGTTGTGATGACCGAGCCCTGGGAGATGGCTCACGCCTCCCCTCCTAGTTGATATGACCCTTAGCCATGACTCCTCATCTCCTCCCAGTTCTCCATGACTCCTGCACTCCCCTCTTGGGCCACCCTACAACAGCAAGCATCCACCTCCCAACTAGTCAGATCAGTCAGTAAAGGGTTTGGAGGCCTTTCCCCTTTCTTGTGTTTTGCAAACCATAATTCATTGGCTTCAGGCATGGTCTGCACTTGAAAATTCCTGCTTGCTGCAACTGGTGTTTGAGACACCAAGCAAAGGCAGACCCAGGCCTTAACCCATGTAAATAATCTTTCAGTTTGATTTCTGGGAGTACAGATGAAGCCTAGAACCCCAGAGAATGTGATCAATTTTGTCCTCTTTTTGAAAAATATGATTGTTAATTGTGATTAACAACAGCACGCTCTGCTGGGATGCTCAAAATGTGCTTGAGATTTTCTTCTCTTTTGAGGGAAAAAAAAAAATGCTCACACAGTGTGCATGGGGACAGGCTGGTGGTTGAGCACGCTCAGTACACCCCCGCCTGAAGTCGCCGTGATCTGTCAGAATGCTCCCACTGTCTGTACCACTGCTTATGACTATCTCCTGAACTTTCCTTCTGGTCAGATAGTCTGTGCTTCATATAAGACTTCCAAAAAGAATAATCTGTGTTGGCTAAATAGGTGTTATTGCTATCACAATGGAACATTAGCATGGACTTCTAATACATTTCCATCAAACTATATTGAACTATATTTGATATTAAAGTATATATTTAAGTCTGTACTTTCCTAAGTGTGTCAGATTTAGTTTGATCCACTTAATAAAAGAGCTTCAGCACATTCGCTTAAGGTTGCTTCCCAAATGAGCTGTAGCCTGCTTGATGTGATAACCAGCGGGTTTATGGTAAAAGCGATGATCCGAGAGGCATGGCACATGCTGTGGCTGTATGGAAGCACTGAGGGACGATCTCCACCTCTTAGGCACTGACCAGCTCTGGGGGTTTGTTCTCACTGATTTATTTTTAAGCACCTCTCTTCTGTATGCAGGGCTCATCTGAATGGGGTTATTTCCAGGGTTTGTGAGAGTGTGTCTTTGGCAGTGTTAGTACCAGAACTGGGGTATTACCAGAGTCTGTTGGCAGACTGGTGGCAGACTGGTGGCAGACTGGTGGCAGACTGGTGGCAGCAGTGCCATGCTATGATTGCGTACTGAATAATGGCTCAGCTGGAACTGCTGGCACATTCGCAGTGTGTGTCTTGCTGCCGGACTGGGTACTTTACAAGGTCATGCCAGTATAACGGGTTCGATTCTCTCTGTCTGTCTGTCTGTCTGTCTGTCTGTCTGTCTGTCTCTCTCGCTCTGTCACTCTCTTTCCTTTTCTCTTTCCCTGGGCATGCATTAACCTTGGACAGGGATGTTTGTTCCCCGAAACAGGGACAGATAGTGTTGTTAGTACTAGCTCATTTGTTCTGATAGCACTGGGGCCCCTATGCTGATGAGAGGGCCAATTCTGACAGAACTTCCTTCTCCTGATGTGTCAGTTTCACTTCACACATTGGCACATTATTTTATCTGGGCTGTTGGGCTTAGAGATCAACACCGCAAGGCTCCGGGCCGGCCTTTGAAGACACTTGAATCATCTCTGTGCTCTCTCAGAATACAAATGCCATTATTTTAGTGCCAGTAAACAGGTGCCCTGGTGCTTCGCACACTGAATCCTTATTAGCTCAGCCTGGTGTTAAATTGCAGAGAGGGTTATGTTACTTGTGTACATACATCCTAATGTACATGACGGCTAATAATAAGCTGAATAATGATCAGCTCACACCGTGGACAGTATCGTTTTTCAGTCACTTCTCAGCATTTTTGCCCATACTCTATTCTTTTACTCCCTAAAGAAAAACTTGTGATGAAATACTGTGAATTTTCAGTATGCGCTTTACTAAAACCATTTCCAAGGCCGACGGCCGCGTTGTCCCCCATCTCTGGAAAAAAAAAAACGACCAAGGTAAGTGAAAAATAAAAGTAGGCCAAAAAGCAAAAGAGCACCTTTTGTGTTCCCGCAGCGGGGCCTTTGTGTTTCCTGCGTGACTCACTCAGAAAGTTTGTACTAGTTTCAGAAGCTGAATAATGTGTCGTCGATGAGTGAGTGGCGGAGATGACATCAGTGTCGAGAATCTGAGCGCAGGTCTACACTGGATGTTGATCCAAGGATGGGTTGCATGCCACCAATCACAGCTCTCCACTTGGAACTCCAGAACCAAACAGCAGATTGCGTGGGGGTCTCGGACAGAAGTGTCCGTGACGTCCGCAGCTGTTATTAACGACTTCTTGACCATGGAGATAGTCACCGGACTATGGCCGGCAGAATTATTTCCGAGAGAGAATCCTCACTCTCGGTTCTGTGGATGCCAAACACGTGTGGGCAGATCTTTGGAGTTGTTGTGCACCCACACTGGGCCAATATTGATTGAAAAGGCGAGCATGCAGATTTGATGAGTATGTAGGATTCTCATTAGCATTTTATGAAATGGCATCACAAGCATACTGACAAGGGCCCCGTTTCCAAATACCATCGCAGCATGATGACCATAAAGAATGGGAGAGACTGGTGTTGTTAGTTTACGTGTCCGTCGGTAGCACCTCAGCCTTGCCTTATTCACCCAGTGCATTTATGATCTACTAATTGTTGTCTGGTCACTCGATGATCTACCAATATTAAACTGGACATTAAATGGATTTTTACATAAATTCTGTAAAACTGTGCAGTGTGAATATTGTTGGAGATGGGAAGGTCAACCCGATTCTCTTTGGGGACTTGCGCCGAATGATTAGACGTGTAGGGAGAGAGAAATGAGCTGAGAAGGGCAGAGGGAACCTCTCTGTTCTTCTGAGTCTCCCACGACACAGTCTCAACCAGCCTCAGTGTGTGAGTGTTGTTAAAACAGAGTTTCCCAGAGAAGTGTGCTTTGAGTGTAGGGGTGTGTGTGTGTGTGAGTGAGTAAGTGTGAGAGAATGAGAGAGAGAAGTGGGTGATTGAAAAACAAATGTGCCTATAGTCTTGATCTGGAGGGACTAAATGGAAGAAAGAAGATTGGAGGGAGAACTGGCCTTATCTTTTTTTCCTTTTGATGCAACATACACCAGAGATTAGCAAATTCTGTTTATGCAGATGTGGGTCTAAAGAACACGTTAAAAGCCCTTTGGGACACGGTGACATTTTACGTGCCATTTCTGTGCACCCGATGCTCATGATACGATAATAACGCTGCTGTCTGTCTGATAAAGCAGTCATTAAATGTTCGAGTGGCATTTGTCCCAGCGGTCATCTCTTTACATTGCAGAGCCTGAGCCTCATGGTGTCAAACCATCACCATCGTTTTATTTATTTATTTACTTGTTTGTTTAAATTCTTATGTGTGTTTCATGAATAATGATATGAGCAATGCATGTCAAAGCTTAGAAATTGAATATAACCTAATGGGAAACACAACAGACGCTCACTCTTTCTTTCCCTGAAGGTTTCTGCTTTGGGGTTCCATCCGTCACGCATGAAATTGCTGGGCTGGTGGTCTCCTTACGTTTGGGGAGTTTGTCACACTTAAGATGACTAAAATGGACTTGAGTGCTTTCTATGACCTTGCATCTTTTTAGAGAGAAAATGCCTGGATCAGAGGCGCATATCTTCCCGACAGAGATTATTCTCCCTTGTAAAATGAAAGCAGAGACAAGCAATTGCTGGTGATCCAGCCTGTGTACAGGTTAGTTCAGTCCATACTAATGCTCTCACTAAATGCCTGCAAAGATTTCATGGATTTCATGCAGCCTGGCAGAAGTAGATGTTTCAATTGATTTTGAGCACGTTTTATTGTTCCTGTATTTTACCTTCTCTAATGCACTCGACACAGCTTGTGAAGGGCATGATAACAGCCTGATGAGGGCAAATGATGGAAAAAATGTGTAAATGGAGTCCTCAGGACTGGTATTAAAAATCACTGAGTTACGGAGGCCAACCATCCGCTTTAGTAATAATAAGAGGGCTTCACTTAATCATATTTTATCATAGAATCAACTGAAAGTAGGAATTCCCTTATAGCCGCTACGCTAGTTAGAGGCCTAATGAGGGTTTGATGAGATTTCAAGGGAGAAAATAAAGTCAGTTATTAATTTAGCATGTCACAAACTCTCAATGCACCTGTCCAAAATGCCATCACACTGCCTTTAGAAAAAGCTTCAGCATGGCTTACATTGCATTTGCCAAAACTGTGTTCATTTTCACAAGCACAGGAAGTATCAACCTTTTGGACTGTCTTATGCAGACCATATTATTCAAGCAGGATTAACCCATTATCACAACAATCAATAAGGGCTTCTAATTTTGGAAATTGATCCCCCCGCGGCAGTTGAGTAATCGGGGATAGTGCTCTCCACTCCAGAGACGGGGTAGCTGGGCCGACTCTTGCTGACTGAGTCACTGAGAGCGTTTTGATCGTCTCTGCCTTCCACTCCATTGGGTCTCAGTTGTACCTAAGATGTCATTAATGGCTACCTGTCTGTGTGTGTTTCACCTAGCCTGTGCTATAGCTGTTGTGTAACAAGTATTAAAACGCAGTGTCACAGAGGAAAATGTTCTAATCTAGTGGCATCGCTTCCGGTGTTACAAAACATTGTGTGACTCCATGCTGTTCTTCTTTCTTCTTTCTTTTTGTCAAATCAGACAAGAAGACACCATGGTGAGACATTGTGTCAGCATCTCACTATGGCTCTTGGCTTTTCTGTTGCTCCATCCAGCAGCAGGGCAGGATGAACTGGTGGTGTCCACAAGCAAGGGAAAAGTCCGTGGGGTAAGGCTCCCTGTGCCTGGCAGCAATGGCCCTGTGGTGGCCTTTCTGGGAATTCCCTATGCGAGGCCCCCTGTGGGTGTGCTCCGTTTCAGTCGCCCAGAGCCTGCTGTGGAGTGGGGTAGCATCCGAAACACGACCAGCTTTTCTAATTCCTGCCTGCAGTACGTGGACGCAACATTCCCAGGCTTTGCTGGGGCTGAGATGTGGAATCCCAACACCAGGCTCAGCGAGGACTGCCTTTACTTAAATGTATGGACTCCTAGCAGACTTCAGGACCCCAGCCAGCCCTTGGTCCCTGTCATGGTATGGATCTATGGAGGCAGTTTCTCCACAGGCACCGCCTCCTTGGACGTGTATGATGGACGGTACCTCAGCCAACTGGAGCAGGTCGTGGTGGTTTCCATGAACTACAGGGTGGGAGCCCTGGGCTTTCTGGCTCTCCCAGGCAGTGAGGTTGTCCGAGGCAATGCAGGCCTGTTTGACCAAAGGCTGGCTCTGAGCTGGGTCACAGAGAATATTGCAGCCTTCGGGGGAGACCCATCCTCCGTGACTCTTTTTGGGGAGAGCGCTGGCGCAGGGTCTGTCGGGCACCACGTGCTTTCCTCCGGCAGCCACGGTCTGTTCAGTCGCGCGGTCCTACAGAGCGGCACCCCAAATGCTGCCTGGGCAGCTGTGGAGGCAGCTGAGGCCTGGAACCGCTCCTTGACCCTTGCCCAGCTTCTGGGCTGCCCGCTTGGGCCTTCTCCCGATGAAGGGCTGGCCTGCCTACAGGCTGCAGATCCAGAGAAGATCATTGCGCTCCAGTTCGATGTAGTCCGTGACTCCATGATTATAAGTGTGCCCTTCCCTCCGACAGTGGACGGTGACTTCCTTCCGGACATGCCTGATGTCTTGATCCAGTCCGGACATTTTTTGAAGACCAATCTTCTGTTAGGCCTGAATAAGAATGAAGGCCCCTACTTTCTGATATATGGTGCCAGGGGCTTTAGTATCCACCACCAGAGCTTGATTAGCAGAGAGCAGTTCTACCAGGGGGTCGCCAACAGCCTCCCAGACTTCAGTGAGATGGCGCAGGAGGCCGCCGCCTTCCAGTACACAGACTGGACAGATGAGCTGAGTGGGCAAAAGAACAGAGATTCCCTGGGCTGGTTGGTCGGAGACCGCTACTTCTCCTGTCCTTTGCTCGACTTTGCCCGCAAGTACGTGGAGCACGGAGGCAATGTCCGACTGTACCTGTTTGGCCATCGCTCCAGCTCCAACTCCTGGCCTGAGTGGATGGGGGTGATGCATGGGGATGAGATCGAGTTTGTGTTCGGGATTCCTAATAACCATTCTCTTGGCTACACCGAGCAGGAAGTTGCCATAAGCAAGAAGATGATGAGCCACTGGGCAAACTTTGCTAAGACTGGGTGAGTATGAATTCCACATATTTAATGTTCCTAAAATATTTTATTTAATGCTTATTTATTTATGAATGAAATCTCCTGAAATAAGAGTCAGATTTTACTTTTGGGATTACATTTTTTTTTTAATGATCTGGGGATGTTTAATCTATTCAAACAAAAGATGAAAAACACAATGTTAAAATGTGGTCATGACAAAACAATTCATTATATCAACTCACTTTATTAACAAAATCATCTAACTTCTGCCAGGAGACAAATATATTACTTAGAGATAGTAAACCAGGAAGGCAATAAGGGCACATTGTATCTAAAAGCACCTATAACAAACTGAGGGCCACACTGTGATGTCTGTATTTTGCAATGGAACTGAGTGACTGTGAATGACTTTGCATGCTTAATGAAGTCAGCTGCTCACATTCGTGTTCTTTGTTTCCGGAGTTTGGGTTTCGACGCCCTTGGACTTAGAAGGCCATGAGCTGTTCTTTAAAGAAGCATGTAAACGTCTTGGCTATTGAATAGTTTCATTGATTCCATCTGATGGCTGTTTTGCTTAAGTGCCGTAATGTATCGATGTAACTCTGTACATAAAATTACATTTGGGCTGTTTTTCTGCTGCTTGTTTTGTTTTTATTTCCTTTTTTATTTTTATTTTTTGGTTTTCAGGGATCCGAGTGTTGACGGATGGGCATGGCCGCCCTTCACCGTGGAGCAGCAGGAGTATGTCACGCTGGATGGCCGGCCCCCGCAAGCTCTCAGGATGCTCCGAGCCCAGCAGTGCAAGTTCTGGGACAGCTTCCTACCTAAACTACAGCACGTCACTGGTGAGGGCGTCAGCTAAGGCAGAGGGAGTGGGAAAGAGAGGACGTGTGCGCACACACACACACACACACACACACACACACACACACACACACACACACACACACACACATTTCACTCCCACACACAGATCAAGCACTGCACACTGAATACGCTTACAGAAGCCTCGTATCCACCCTTAGACCCTTCAGTGTCATTCTGTCTTTGGATAGCTCTGCCTGCCCCGTCACACCTCGGCATTAAAAGGTGCTTCTGTGGTGAGGCTGTTCGTGGTAGGGCTGCCCTCCTCGGCTGCCTCTGTCTTCGTGATCCTGGACCTTGACGGCGGGCTGTAGGAGACTCCGGTTGTGCAAGGTCGACCCCTGCCTCAGAGCGTGATGCTTATTAGGGCATGAACAACACCTGCACTCTGCTTAGTGTGCTTATTATGCAGACACGAGCCATAGCCCTTGTGGTTTTGAAGATGGAAAATTATGTATCCCATGTTTTTAAATGTTTCGACTTGAGATTTCCATGTATTTTGAGATATCAGGTCAGGCTGTTTGGATGTTCAACTATTCAGCCAACTAGAAGTCACTGAAAATAATAAGCAGTACTCTGGGCAGAAAACGAACGTGCAAGGTCTCTTGGTCGAGGATTACGTCATATTCGAAGCAACATATGGCTTTTCCAGGAAAACGTGACTCTTTGTGAACTGGAAAGGAAGCCTTTCACTATAGTTAGCTTGATCATTTAAACCATGTGAAAAAAATGTGATGCTCTTCTGCTATTTGCTACCCAGGACTGGAGGCTGTGAGCCCTATGTGCTGTACTGAGAGACAGAGGGAAACGTTATTCTAAGAGCTTTATGCTGAGAGTTGTTGCTTGCACATTAAAAGGGCTGCAGCAATCGCCACAATTCCTCTTGTAAGCCTTGGATGCTATTTTAGAAGCAACTTTTTAGATATCGTTGCACCTTAAACCAATGAAACTTGTTTTGTGCTTTTATCAGGATTTGGAGGTCTTTGCAAGGTGGTGTTTAATAGTACACTGGATTGGAATGCTTGAGATGTAAGCTAAAGGAGGAGTACAGCTGCAGTTCCAGGCAGTGCAATCTTAGGGACCAGAATTGAATTTGACACTGAGATGGAATGAATCAATTCTGTTTTGCGCTTTGGTGAACAACTGCACACAGCTTTGCTTGAATGAGCTTCGTCGTCTTTATTTATTAGAACACACATACAGTTCAGGCTCACACGCACGCGCACACACACACACACACACACACACACACACACACACACACACACACACACACACACGTAAACTGACCAAACCTCCACCATGAAAATAATCCAGCAATAAGGAATGCCTCTACCTCAAGAGATCAATTGATGGTGTAGTATTACGGTACATTCTGCAATAAGAAGATAGAATAATAGTAATACATCTTTATATAATTTTAAAGCATGTTCACAAAGACTTTTACAACATGATGAAACTAAAACAGATTATGAAACTGAAAAAAAGACAATAAAATTTGATAGATTTCAAATAAAATGTACTATATACGACACTGTATCGCATGTGAATGCAATTGTGCATAATACAGTCGGTATAAGTTTTATACATCATATACACTGTTCATTGCTGGTATTGCTTTATCTCTCTTTCTCACTTTCTGTCTCAGCGTGGAACACAGAGAAGAGTAGCATTCTGTTGCTAGGCAATTGATAATTCCTAACACCTATCAGTGTTGCTTCACTTCCTAGTGGAACTAAAAATGTAACATCATAGTTTCCTTCCAAATATCACTAATTCACCTACAGAAATTGCAATGCAAACTTTACCATTACTATGGGATATTTAGTGTATCTGTCTCACTGCATTACATGTACAGTGTTATTTGATGTACTACAGCATGGAACAAAAGACAACTAATGAAATGAAACTTCTGAGCAGCATGCATCTGACTTTTAAAGGCCACTGTAAAATGATAGATCGGCAATCATCATCACTGACTTGCTGGAGTCTTAAAGACATCTGAAAATTGTTCCTACTGGCCGCTGCTAGAAAACGTTTCCTACACACCTTCTGGTTGACACCTTAAGAGCAGTGTGTGAATATTGTATGGCCAAGACTATAACCTTGAGAAACAAGGCTTGGTTGGGAAAGGATAGTAGATCTGGGCAGTGTGGCTGTGAATGATGCATGCACAGTTAGTTGTGCACGGAGAGAAAAACAGTGTGTGAAAGGGCTTTAGTCCTGTGGTACATACGGGTGTTACCATAGCAATTAAGTTACAGAGAAATATGCAGGCAATTCAAATGAGGACTTGCTGATTGTGTGGCTTTCTGGTCTTTATTCTTTTTTTTTTTTTAAATAATCTTTTTTCTTTACTCTCCTTTCTGTTACTCCTCTCTCCTCTCCTCGGTACAGTGAGTATTGATGAAGTGGAGCTACAGTGGAAGAGTCAGTTTCATCGCTGGCTTTCTTACATGCTGGACTGGAAGAATCGATTTAATGACTACAGCTCAGTGAAAAAGCAGCAGTGTGCGAACCTTTAACGTGGCCATGCTTTTCTTCGTCAGCCCCGGCTAGTGTGCTTTACAAGTCAATAAGACCACAAAAGCCAATGCGTGCGCAGGCCAGGGAACTCTCTGTATTCTTGTGTATGATCCGACTACAGGCATACATGCATCTTTTTAAGTATGTGCCTTGTTTTTCTCCAGTCGCACAATCAATAGGCCTCAAGCAAGACTTGTTTTTTTGCTTGGCAAGTGGGTCAGATGTTGCAGAGTTTATAATGGAACGTTTTCTTATTTTTCTTTTTAACATTTATTTTAAACTCTTTACATTTATGATACATGTACTTATTGATTCCTTTGTACATATTGCTTTGAGTGAGAAATGAATTTCACAAACTGTATATGTGAGTTGGTTTTTGTTTTTTTTTAAGTTGCAGTGTATTCTCTTGGTTGTTTTGTGTGATGAGGAACAGACATGCATTCCTTTTCAGTTTTCACTTTTTTATGTTCTTTTTAGTTTAGTGTAAAGACAATTAAAAGAGCCAGTGTAGGGTAGTCATGTGCCATTGCAATCAAACCTACCCCCTTTCTCCCACAGAGGAGGAGAACATTCCAGTTGATTTGTTTCTGTTAAATGCCACAGATAAGGGTTATGTTCTACAGTTAACCAACACAACACTCCTACAGGGCCACTACTACAGGCATTTTTGTCCTATAAATAGCTTGTATGAGAAGTTTTGAGAGAATATGGTGCTCATTTTATCAAATTATCTCTAGAAATGAACAAAATTTAAAAGTCGTCCAAATACATGGACTAATAGACTAAATTTGACTTTTATTCTGCCATTCTGCCATGGCATTCTAAATCACAACAGAAGCCATTACTTTGACTGACAGGCTCTGATGCTACACACTGCCACTGACGTTATATAAAGTGACAAATTAGACTTAAAGTTTATTTATGTCATGCAAGTTTTAGTCATTAAACCGACTTTATGTCAAGCCATCACGTGACGGTACGTACATTAAGTGGTTGTGTGAACAACAAAAGCTTTGAGCTTTGGCAGCTCTTGGCTTTAGCCACTCCACCACTGGTGTTGTTATGGTGATATGTTTTCTCTTTCCTCCCTTTGGTGGCATTTTTATGAATGTCACTTCCAGACACCATGATAAAAGCATTTAACCTTATATGGAAGTTTTGGGATGTCATTTGCTAATTCATAGTTGCAATGAAGACAGAGCAGTGACCACACCCATGGGATGATATTATGGAGCCGCTGGGAGTGTGCTCATAGATAAATTAAACCCTCACTGAGGGGAAGGTGTACAAAGCCCCGGGGCATGGGTGTAACCCGGAATGAAGGGTGGATGCATAAAGATTATATGGAAAGTGAGATGCACAGGGGTATAGTCCCCTAACGAGATGGCAGTGTGACAGAGAGTGTCACTCAGGTGACTGCTTTGACCAGAGATCTGGCTCTCTGGTCTGGTGGTCATAGTGCACCTTTACCACATGGAAGTCCTGATAAATTGTCTGCTTGTCCTACACATTGGCAGAGGGGTAGCTGTTTTAAAAAGGAGAGTTTTTTGTTTTGTTTTGTTTCCATGTTATTTTCTACTGTGCCAGATGTATGCCAAAATGTATATATCTAAAACTTCCTCTATCTATCTATCTATCTATCTATCTATCTATCTATCTATCTATCTATCTATCTATCTATCTATCTATCTATCTATCTATCTATCTATCTATCTATCTATCTATCTATCTATCTATCTATCTATCTATCTATCTATCTAGCATCAATATATTTGATATATTTTGATATCTGCATCACTCACACACACACACACACACAAACACAAACAGACAGACTTTTCTTTTAAGCACTCACACTTTATTTGGGCATGAGATTGGTTTTGTAATTTAGAAGATGGCAATATGGTAGTGGCCCTTAAACTTTATACCATCTGTTAATCACTGCAATTGTTTTTAAAGAATCACTGATGTTGTGTACCCAATCATTCTGTGCTGAAGTATGTTAATTTGTAAATGTGTTTGAACCTATACATGTTGTAATGTTCTTACTTGTAGTGTTAATAATACACTTAATATGAGATTAAGTGCATGATCATACAAAGCGCATATCTGATTAAAATGTATGCGTATATAAACGTCCAAGCTGTTTGCTGTTGTATTTTAGCCTGGAATACTGTGGTAGAGATTTTGTGTGTGTGTGCGTGTGTGTGTGTGTGTGTTCGTTCGTTCGTGCATGCCTAAAATTGTTTGCCCACCCTCCGGTTCATATTTGGCTGAGAGGAGTGTTTGGTGTGTGGTAGTGTGAGCTTATTGGTCGAACAGATGGAGTATGGGCCTTAAATGCCAAAGCTGTTCATTTGTACGCTAATCATTTAGGAATGCTTCATGTGTGACCTTTTAGAAATGGTTTGGTGGAGGATGACTTTTGGCTTTCTTCCAGACAAAAGGGACAACAAGAAGAGAGAAGCAAAAAGAACAAGAAAAAAAATATACTTTGTAATAGGATCTGACCTTTTTATTACATTAATGACATTGCAGTATAATTTAAGAAAATATTTGATGTTTCTAAATATACTCACAATGAAATAAATAACTAGCTATTTTCTTGCTCTGCAGTGTTTTCTTAGCCTGTGTTTATGGTTGTGTGTGGGTGTGGGTGTACATTCATAATGTGAAGAAATCACACCAAACTGCTGTCTTTAGCATGATTTGAAACTAATTTGAATTCAGCTCTCTGCCAGAAAAACCAAACAACAATAGCTGAACCTCTCATAAACATAATAAGGCACTGTAGATGAAAGACATCGTCCAGTAAAAGTGAACCGCAGAGAGCACATCTCTGAGAGAATTTTGACCTTCTATTGAGTTTCAGGCTGTACAACTCTGCATGCAAAAATGCAACCTATTTACTGTTTTCTACACTGAAGTGGTTATCGCTGGCCGCAGCACTGTATAGCAGACTAAGCATGGGATCAGAATTTGTGGGTCAAATGAACAATTTTGTACACTCTGCTGTTAATTCAGGGAGTTCACATGTGTTCATGCATCATCTTTAAATGCCAAGAGGACCTATGGTACACTTTGGACACAACCTATTTCAGCACATTTTATGAGTGCTGTGGACATAATTACTAAAAGGTGGGCAATCAAAACAGCGCACTATGGTGAGAACTGGGAATGGTTTAGGATACAGCCATGGTGTTCTGCTTTCCGTGGAGGCCTGACACCATGCATCGAAAGAACAAGAAAGTACCAGTGTTTCTAAATAGGGCAGTAATTGCGATGCAAAGAAGGGGTGGATCTGGGTCGAGTTTGTCGCTTTCCTCGCTCGTTTACGTTCTCGGGACGGCCTCGAGGGGGATCCCGCAGTAATTATGTGAAGTTTAAGAAACGCAGGAGCTGGGAACAGTCAGGCCTCTGTTGCTGATGTAGGTCAGTCTTCCCTGTAGAGACAGTGGTTTGCTCTCACCACACAGCAAGAGGAAGAGTTTTATCTCAGGCATTAATGTGTTTCAGCTTAAGGTATATACCTTTTTATATGCATAGATACAAGCTATTTAGTTTCTCCACAACGACTTATTAACATAAAACTGTCACAGTGTGAAAGTGTATTGGGCATTCATTATGGATGTCTACATTGGGTCAGCTGTCTCACTTTCTCAGGATAGACTTTTCTCTTGTATGCCTACTTTAGTCTGAGTCCCTACTGAAACCATGTCAGGATATTGTGTATATATATCAAAAGGTGCGAAGGTTAACACATTAAATGGAGGGCCTCCAGTGAGAATTTAGTCTATGACTTCCTTCATTTGCTGTAAGGATGGCTGATCCCAAAGACGCTAGCCAACAAAGGGAAAACAAGCTCCAACGTGCTTTAACATTTGGGAAACTTTTCTTTCCTCTCATGTAAATCCATCGGCTGGCACAGTTTGAAGCAGGAGGGTGTCAGGCTGCCTGCAGCGGCATGGAATTCTCAGATCTGGCAAGCCCTGGAGGGCTTCCCTCTGCTCCGGGAGTCCGTCGGCTCTTCCGATCCGGAAGGAGACAAGTGGGAAAGTGGAGGCACCATGGCAACACGGGACGAAAGGATGACCTCAGCTGCCAGTGAAGGATTCCACGTTACACCATTCAAATGAGCAGCAGGCCAAGATTAGATGTTGGTGAACAGGAGAAGAACAGAGAAGAGGAGCGGCGGGTGGACTATCAAAGTGGGCTGGGATTTCTTGACATTGAACAGCTGAGGATGAGGCGGCCTGGATACTTAAAGTTATTTATAATACAAGAGTTGGGAAAATGCAGAGTGGTGTGTGGGCTGCTTGCTGCCAGTCCACTCACTTTAAGTTTCTATTCACACGATGTCAGGGCGATGATTGTTCGCATTGGTGCAGCAACCATTGTGTGTTTGTGTGTGTACGAAGACCAATTCATGCTAGGTTTTTATGTACATGTAATTAGTCATTTGTTGTATTGGTATTATTTCATGAGGCCTCTTTCTCTTTTCTCTCTTCTGTGCTATGTAGTTCAGTTCATTGAGCATTTCTATCATGAACTAATTAGTTTCTCTCTCTGGCTGTCTGCATTTCATTTTCTCTGTGTTTAATTTTTTTGTGTAGATGATGGCTGCTTTATTGCAAGTGAGCTAAGTAATGGTAAACTAGGCCAAGGTGGGTGTATTGATACTAGAATAGTGTTAACCTTATCAATCTGCCTAAAATCCCACTCTCTCTGTCTGTCTGTCTGTCTCTCTGCGTGTGTGTGTGTGTGTGTGTGTGTGTGTGTGTGTGTGTCTTTAGCAGGCCAGTTCAGGTTGGGTTGATTGGCAAGATTGCACAATGTCTGATCGGCTATATATGTTAGTAAGAGAATCATACTGTGTAGGAAGGTGAGTTGAGTCAGTGTTCAGGGCTGGTGAAATGATTGGGCACCGTGTCACGACTCGTGAAGGACAGAGAAAATGCATATGTGATTTAGAAACAGTTCGGTTCAGTACCGATCTTTTAGCAGAAAAGGTTCATCAGCCAAAGCAAACTACGGGGAGCAATGCATTTCTATGTGGAACAGAGGGTCCGTGAGCTGCAATTGCTGGGGGGTTAGGAGAGGGTCAGGCTAGTCCTTAAAGGGTTTTGAATCTACTTTGGCTCGGAAGGGGTGGTGAGGAAGAACTTTGGTGGAGGAGCGCATACCTTATCGATACCTTATAGACTATCCAAATGTAAGTGGCTGCTTTCTTACAGTGGAATAGTGTTGATCTCAACACTAATGGTGCCATTGACTGTGCTGAATGTCCTTCATAGTCTGATAAGAAAGACTAGGCCTCTTTTTTTAAGTTCTGAAGGTGTGGTCTTGCGTCTCACACATCTGTGCCTCGTTTGTACAAGGCATGAGAGCTTGTGATTGCTATATGTGAAATATGTGGAGCACGAGGGAGAAGAGCTACTCCTTCATAACCTGTTGATTTCTCAGGATGAACTCAGTTATTCTGCCAAAAAAATGATTGATGAGAGCTGGGCTATCTACCAGTACTGAGCCATCTGCCAGTACCAGGCATTGCCATGGTAAAGCCTGCGGGTGAAGCAGAGCATCTCAGCTCAGCCAGGGCTTGTTGAGGAATTACCTGGAGATGCTCCTCCACTGTTTCCGCCAGCGACAGCCACTGCTGGACAGTGGCGAGAGGGTAGCTGCATGTTACGGACCCTAAACATTTCCAAGCCTGTGCATCTGTGTGAGGGTGATAAATATGAGGGCCTTAGTGGAAATAAGAGCAAAGACAGGCGTGCTGGGAGACTGGTGCATAACATGGTTTCAGTGGTGACTACTGCACAAGCTACCAGTACCACAAAAGGCTGGAGATTTGCATTGTAGAGCAACCTATGTGACTCTAGAAAACCAATAAACATACGACCAAGGGGGTGTTTTGGTCAGACAAAAATGTTAGAATTTATAGAATGTATTGATGGGGATAATAATGTTTGCATATATTGTTCTTTCTCCTGGCAGGGTACTTTGTAATGAGTATGTGTATTGGTGGTAGCTACAGTGAATGCTTGGGGGTTTATATCAGGGGATAATGGGTAGTGGGTATACGTTGAAGGGAGCTTCTTTTAAAAAGGGTAAGCTAATATGTTAAAAGCTTCTTAAAAGAAGTCTGTCCTCTACGTATGTGCCTCTTTTTCTCTCTTTCTCACACACACATGCACATACACACAGAGTGGTCTTTGATGTAGGATTCAGACCACACAGACCAGGAGACATGATCAGATAAAACACTGCAAATCTCAAGGAGGTAAGCAAGAAAAAACGACAGGGACAGAAAAGGAGAAATGCGTGACTTGTTTTCTGTTTGAGTGCATGTTCAAATCGTGTCACAGTAGAAAAGCTCCACACTAAGTCATATGCACTGTAATCACTGATTGACATTTAACCACAATTTATCAAATCCTGTTACCAAGCACGCATGTACTGCTTGTACAACGTATCATGAGCAGGCAGTCGCACTCTGCCGCATGGCCAGGATGATAAGCATAGCTTCACAGCATGATGCCATCATCCTAGAACCTGTCCTATCCTCTTAATATATGGGAGAGAGAGAGAGAGAGAGAGAGAGAGAGAAGGCAGTGGGAGGAAGAAGAGAGGGCCCTGTAATCAGGAGGGACGAGTATGGCCCCTGATTGAGGGACTGCAGGAGGAGAACGTCACCCGTGCTGCTCCGCCTGGCTTCATCATTTGCAGCATGGCTTTACACGGCAGGAGAAGCTGAGGACCTCTAAGGGCCTGGACTGCACCATCATCCCCCAGACAAGGCTACTGATGAGAGCCTGAGCAGCGGTGTGATGTCCTGATCCAGTTGCCTCTCCTTATTCAAAATCATAGAGATGGTAGAAGTAGACTGATATTGCACTGATGTTATAGACTTGATACACTGATAGTACAAATAGTAGTGGAAGACAAACTATGCTTTACACCCTTTTGACTTGGCTAGTAGAATATTTTGGATGTGAGTAACCGAGCATCTCGTGGAGGGAGAACAAGCGCAAAGTTTTTTGTCTTCTGTGTCTTAGGCTTTGGTCTCTCTCTGTCTCTCTCTTTTTCCCCTCAGCTGGTGATTCACTTTTCATCTTAAGGAGGTTTAGGGCCACTGCTAGCTCCCACACTGACATCATCACATCAGCTCTAAGTCTCTCTCTCACACACACACACACACACACACACACACACACACACACACACACACGTACAATGTCTCATCTTTAGACTTGGAATTTCAAAGCAGAGAGATACGGAGAGCTTAGAAAAATGAGATTGGCATGCCATAGTTAATTTGATTTGCAATAATGGAAACTGCCGTACGCTCTATGGGCCTGTTTTCTGTTCGAGGTGCCTCCAAGCATCTGAATTATAAGTACATGACAGCGGATGTCATTGAGGAAGACAAGACAGGGAAGAGGCCTGGGTCAGAGGCCTGGCTTTGGACAAGCATCCCCCTTCTCTCCTCTCTCTTCCACACAAAGGAGGACTGAGGACTGTCGTGTGTTGACACTGAATGGGAACTCTAACGGCGCTGAGGGTTTGGAAGACCCTCCATGAGGGTTTGGAAGAATAAAATAAAAGTCTGGGTTCACTTTTTAAAGTTTCAGGAAAAATAAAATTTTCCACTTACCACAAATGTAGTTAATGAGCCAAAAATAAGTTTTAACAGGTTTAAATTTTAATTTAAAAGGCTCCCCTAATAGGCACAACCATGACTTTATTAATTAGACTGCATCATTAAAGGAAACTGACAGGTTTTGATAAAATGTACCACCACACCCTTCCCTGTGTGTGGAATGATTAATGGGTGCTGTTTAAAGTTGTAACTATGATGGATACTAAATGTGGCAAAAAGTAGACTAAGAAACATGCTTATAATACATAAGATTCCCTCGCACTTATTAATCCTACTGTCTGAACGCAGTATTAAATTCGCTTTAATCAACGCAGGTGTATAGGGAGCTGAGAAAAAAAATCCTTGAACTTGCTGACACATCTCCTCTTGCTTGCTCTGAGCCCCACGTGCAGTGAGGTAGGAGGGAGCAAGAGAGAGATCAGAAATAAAGTAAGTTTAAAAAGCTGGATTTGGCTAAGAAATAGAGCTTTTGTTTATTTAGCCATCCAAGTTCCTTCTTTGATTGTATCTTTAGCCAGCTACTCTGTGCTGTCCCTATAACTTCTCACTTTTCCTTTGTGTCTGCATCTCTCTCTCTTTCTCTCTGATTCCCTACCAAGGTAACTCTCTCTGTCAACTTCTTTGTGTCCGTGTCTTTCTCCCTTTCTCCCTTTCGCACGCACGCACGCACGCACGCACGGGGCGAGCTTCACTTTCTGCAGCCCTTTCTCCTGCCTCTTGTTCGGTCTCGCTTTCCACACACCCTACCGCTCCTTCAGCAAAGCTTCCGCTGAGAGAAACGAAATCTGTAATCAGCTTAGACACCTCATTTCATCAAAATGTTTAATCAACAGTTTTCAAAGACACACGTGAGAGGGTGAGTGAGCTTGTCTGAGCTTGGAATCACCATGAATTCAGGAAGGGCTTCTCCCACTTTTTTTTTTTTTTTTCATTATTCATTTATTATCAAAATACTGTTTCCATATCTTACCCTGTTGCACTTATCCTCATTACTGCCGCCTTACTGTCTCTTAGGATTGTATTAAACTATACATATGCAACTAATTTAAACTCAATGGGACAGTTCGTATTCAGTCACAGATGCAGCATTGGGTGAAGATCTTTCTGCCATTCAGGAGCTACAGAAATAAAACATGAGCAAACCAGAATCTTGCGCTGTCATTGAGTTTCGAACCCTGCTAAATACTATTGCATAACTGGACTGTCCAGTGTCATGCATATTAAAGAGATTTTCTGCTCCTTTTCTGCATGAAAGGATTCCTGACTATTTTGTGGCTAAAACCTAAAACCTATGTATCTTTTTTGAGTGTGCAGTAATTTCATATTTCATATAACAGTATATTGCAGAACCTCACATGGAAATCAGATTACTGCTGGTTTGTAAAAATGGGAATTACTGCTGGTTTGTAAAAAAGGAGCATCTGTGAAGTACCAGTAAGGATGTCATTTTACAGCCTCACCTTAGATAAGTCAGAATGCACGAACTGACCTAGTAGGCAATGCATATATGACAAACAAATGTAGTTTTTCATGACTTTTTTTTTTTTTTTTTTTGCAACTCACAATATCTTTGCAAAACTATTGAAAACAAACAACAGCAAACACATATACAAGAGCTGGGTTACCAGGTTGCCAGTGGTGCTAAAACTCCCAGATTACCATAGGGTGTCGTCTTCAACTCATTTGTGTGAGCACCTTTAGATGACAGGAAGTCATCTGAGCTGAGTTCCCGTTCTGACTGACCTGCTGAAGGTTGCTGATCCTGCATCACGGTTGACAGCATGCTTAATATGAAAAGGAAGTCAGCCTGCACCGCACCCGGGGAAGAATCCTAATGACCATCGGATCGATATGTGGGAGGTGGCACAGAGGGGTCTACCTCCGCCAGCTACATTAATGTAATGCACTGTATATATTTACACAAAATACCAGTCAGGGTGGGACAGCTCTATCATAATTGAATTGGCATCTGAATAAATGGAGTTATATGACTTGGACGGTCATGGCATCTTCGTTGTGGGAGAGAACATGTTATGTAGATCATTGGAGTGTGCACGTGAAAATTGGGAGTGATCCACAGAGGGTGTCTGTGTGCCCGGCAAGTGTCCTGTTAAGTCTCTCCCATTTTTTCTCATCTGTCCTGCATTCCCTTTGGTTGTTTACCACACACTTGTAGGAATATTTTATTTAAAATGAATGTGTATATAGTTTCTTTTTTCCAGTCTTACCCAGTTTCAAAGGTCTGCTTACCAAAAGAATTGCATACAGACTAGCGTGCATTCAGTGGGACCGAGGTTCATGTAAGAGCTATCTACCACTGTGTTAATCTCAAACTCGAACCTCACCGTTGCTTATTTAAGACACACCGTTCTTTGGTTGAAACACTCCCAATGGTTATTGCTCGATGAGCGATCGCACCGGTACCTGAACTGTTTCCGTGGTGTCTCTAACAAAGACCTGAGTGTTGCCTTTATTACCAGTGAGATGGATCCTTTAATCTCCAATGACCTTTACAAAAAGAGGAAAGAGATCAAAGGAGATGCCTGATGGACAGGTTGTTGTAGAGCAGGCTGTGAAAAGAGAAAGCATCTGTTTGTGCATCCTTACATTTTTTTACTTTCTCGACCTGGTTGTTAATAATTTAAAAGAAGTCTGCAATCAAAAGAACACGCAATTTACTACCTTGTACCATAGCTCATCCATATTCAACAGCCAAGACCTATTTAGCAGCTGGCTTTGCCTGCGTCTCACCACACGGCACAGCAGGAAATGGAATCAGAATTCTTTTTTTTTTCTGACATTCTGCAGTGAAGCACATCAAGTTCCATCCTATCTCTCTCTCCCTCTCTCGCTCCCTCCCTCCCTCCCTCTCTCTCTCTCCCCCTCTCTCTCCCCCTCTCATACTTTCTGCATGTGTCTATGTGCGCTTGTGTTTGTCTCTTCCACTTCTTCTGTTACGCTTTCTAGTACAGTAAATATATCTTAAGTTATGTGTCATTCAATAATCACACAGCGCAGAAACGTGGGCCTGTGCTTATCTCTAAGTGGAGTCACCAGGCCCCCAACCCTGCGTTGTTTTTAGAACACCCTCCTCCTCCTCCGATCCCTGTGTTCTCTTTTCTATATTGCCTCTCTGTCACTGTTTGAGTGCCAGGCCGATAATGGCCCGGGTATTACATCATGCTTGCAATGAATTTGGACTTTATCACCGTTCAGGCGAGTTTTGTGTGACTGACCTTGAGTGGTTGATTGCTTCGCAGTTCTCTTAAGAGTGCTGAATGCAAAGTTCCCATCATGGGATCCTTCACACTTTCAAAGAAGGAAAATGGTTTGTTGTGGCAGGCTTGGGGGAAAAAGGGAAAAAAAAAAAAAGCTTGTTGACAGTCAAGCTGATGGACATTCTTGTAAAAGCAAGTCAAATGTTGCGTTCACCGCAGTAAATGTTTGTACAGTTGGCTGGGTTCTTCTCTCTATCATTTTATCTTGAACATACGCGGGGGGGGAATCAATTTTACTGCTTAACCTCTTGCTTCTTCTGCAATGGCTCAGAGCTCTTCCACATGAGAAAGAAAACAGCCACATAACCGTGTCACTGACCAGGCCAAAGGTCAATGCTCAATTCATGTAATTTCTCATCTGCTGTTTATTTCAGTGTTCCTTTTTTAACACACAACCAGGGACTGTGACTCCTGATTGGTTAGTAGAGTATGAAGTAACACTTTGACATAGGGGTCTTATCACCCTGTATTAAGCTTTAATGAACTACTCTACCCAGTGTGTTAAGGTCAAAGCAAGACATCTTCAGTATTCCTTTTATAGATCTGAAAGGGAAGTTCATTTTATCATCTTTCTTGTTTCTAGTGACAAGCAATATTATTCCACAGATATACCATACACACACCTGCCACTTTAAACACGTTTACTTGTACAAATAACATCTGTGGTCTAGCTGCTGTCATGAACAGGTTGTGTTAGCTGTCTTGTGTTAGCTATCTTTGGATAGAGTTGACTGGATATTTTTGGGTGGCAGAGCACTCTGAATCTAGCAGTGATACTGACATTTGTAAAATGTCCAGCAACATTGCTGTGGCTAATAAACCTCTAACAAATCAGAAACTACATTTGTGCCATTACCATGTCAATGTCACTGCTGGGTTGGCTGATGAACTGTAGCTACTTGCCCACAGATACAGTTTATAGTCTATAACCCTGTAACAAAAGTGTAGTTTAGAAATTGGCCACTGAGAATATATACTTGGGTTCTCATAAAGTGACTTGTGATAAGATACATAAAATTCACTCCCAAAAGATATGCAACATTTTATTCAGTCTTCATGTTGTGTCATTCTGTCAGCTAAAACCTAAACCAGTTTAGTAGGATTCCCCACTACTACTTACTGTCTAAATCACCATTTCCAAAATTTTGACTAGAATTTTCCTCACAACAGCTTTGTCTCTAATTAACTTATATACCACATACTGTTTCTACTTTAACAGTTTTTATATGATAGAATAGTAAATAGGTTTTTTAGATTTGTGCACTTTTAACAATTTTGGAGTTTTTGTTTATAATTTGTGAGATTATAGGGTGTGTAACTGGGAAAACAAACTATGTAATGTGAGCATTTAAGTGATGCTTTGTTAACATAACTCACGGAAAAAAAATGGTTTCAGGTGAGCAAATGAGAGAGAAAAAAAAATCCATTGCGAAAAGACAGAGAAAGAAATAGATTGTAGAAATGGTGTGAGCTTCATTTCCAGTGGTGTCTTGCACTGAAACGCTGTGGTTCTAACCATACTCTCCCAGCCCCTCCCTCCTCTGATGCCCCAACCACGCAGAGCCACCCCTGCTGAGCCACTCAGAGTATTTGACCCAGAGAATGTTTAATACACATCCCCCCCCAGACGCCCAGGACCAAAGTGCCTGGAAGAGTCACGGCTGATTAGGAATCAGGCCAGAGGCCGGCCAGACCGCAGGGCCTCGAGTCAGAATTCGGTGGGGGAGCCGTGGACAGCCTACTGGAGGCTTGGACAGCTCTGCTAAAGAGGATGGAGTGCAGAGAGGCCTTTCTAATCACAAGCTGCCGTCGTTTGCGGCTCCCGCGAGCCGGCTGCAATCATGCCACAGCGCGGCGAATGGATGTTCATAGGGCGCATTATGTAGAAAGAGGCCCCATTTATTGCACTCTGATTAGAGCTGTCAGAGATCATTCCAGGCATGTTTATTTATTTATTTATTTATGTATTTGTTTGTATTTCAGAAAATAAGGCTGGAAAACTGCAAGGGAATTTGTAGCTTTTATTTAACAGTAAAGGGGCAAAGTGGAATGGGATTTTGTTGGTAAAAAAAGGAGAGAGACTGTTTGCAGAGGCAGAGTGTAACAGACACAGAGAGAGAGAGAGAGAGAGAGAGAGAGAGAGAGAGAGAGAGAGAGAGACTGAGTGAGAGAGAGAGAGGTGAGTCCCATTCTACACAATGAAAAAATACTTTAGCCATTAATCAACCTATCAGAAATGTTTAATTCTGGAGAAATTAGAGAGCGTCCCCCGAGCTGTAGTAGCCTCACTGTTCTCCCAGTGGTCCTCACTAGCCTATTACTCAGATAGCAGCAGTACCAGATCATACTCCCCTCTTACAAGAAGCTCCAGCCTGTTTATAGGACAGATATAGAACTGCACAGGAACACAAATAAGACAGTAGACCATTTTCCTCTGATGACAGAAGCTGGTTTTACCATATCCATGGAACAAAAGAATGTGTAGTAAAATATTCTGCATGTTTGGCTCTTCCACAGGCACTGTGGTGAGAGGGTGGGTCAAACGTTCAGTGGGACTTTTGCTCTTGACTGAGTAAATAAGTAGGTTATTGACCCTTAGACCAGCTGCTTCATCCATGTGCACTCTATTCCAACTCTGTGGCCAGCATTGAGATCTGGCTCAGTGCAGGTTCAACTCCCTCAGACTGAACTTTCCTAATAATCTACAGTGCAGAGGGACTTTCTGAAGGGATGCGATGCAGTAGGTCTGGGGTAGACCCTATATCTTCACTGATCTTCTGTCCGTGGTCCTGTTTCCCAGCTACTCCAGATTGAGGAAGCTGCCTGCTTGTGTTTTGTGCTTTGGGTGAGCAGGTTTACTCTCAGGTGGGAGTGAGCTCGTCTTCAGCTCAGAGAATCCGTGCAGGAAATGTTTCAGGCAGGTCAACGATGTCTGTTTACAGTGAGAGCTGATTGCTTATATAAACTGGCATGCCTAAGATGTTCATGCTGGAAAGACAACTGAGAGGAATTTATTTGGATGCCAGAGCTTTTAGGCAGTAATGTGATTTTTGATTTTGCGATTCACATTTGATTACCTCTGCTTGACTTCTCTCCCTTGTGTTTTCTTTTTTCGTTCTCTCCTTTTATGAGAGAGAAACACATCTGTTTGCTGTCATCTCTTGTGTATTTACTTCACACTTCAAGTGGTAAGGGTCCCACAATGTAGTGAGAGAGAAAGATAAAAGAAAGGAAGAGACATATAGAGACTTGTACAAATTAAGAAACATGAACATTTTTCCTGGCATCTTGTAAATGTAAAGTTTGAGCAGTGTGGCTACTACTTAGGGTGTTTTTTCTCCTCACTATGTTGTTCCTTTATCATAAGAAATAATGATAAATAATATTCACTGACATGAATAATATTTACTAAAATTTACTGACTTGAACATCCTTTTTTAGTTGTTAGATAACATGTAGTGATTGAACCAAATAAACCAGTGCTTAAGTTTTTGTGGAACAATATATGCCATCTAATAACGTCAACATATTACTTGGCTCTCTTCTGAAAAGTATAACATTTAAATTATTCATTAAATCAAATTATGTAACTTCATCTTGAGCTACGATGACTGAAGTGATGAAATTAAATGTCGTCCTTGGTATTCTATAACATTGAATAGATTTATATGCTTTAACTTTCAGCAGATTCAACTTGTGGCCTTCCTGTAGCTCTACAGGCTGCTTTAAGTGAACAAAATGCTTCTTTTCAGAGATGGTTATCTGGTGTACCCTTCTTTTTAGGCTTGGTGATTATCGATCAGGCTGCAATTGGTCCGCATCATGGCTGATCTGGGACCAGCCTGGTGCAAGCTATCGCCGTGGTTTTCAGAGCAGATCAGACAGCCAGACTGATTCATTTGGGCCACATTGATTTTCACCATGGCGATAAAGTAAATTAGAGGAGGCTGGCAAGCTGGAAGAGGTTTGCCATTCCGAGCAGCTTGTGGTTTGGCATTGCTGAAAGGAACAAAAAAATCTTTGAGAGAAAGAAAAAAATATATAAGGAGAACTTAACCAGAAAACACAACTTCCACTAAGTGAAAGTTAGTAGGTAAAGACAGAGAATAAAAAATATGGTTCAACAGTGTACCTGTACAATCAGATACACATATGTATACATATGTGACGTGACCGCCCTGGGTGGCACACGCGTGCAACACGTCACACATATGGCGTTGCTATCATTAGAATGTGGATGTGGAATGGATGTCCTCTGAGGTTTGCTGTGTGCCTGCCATTGGAGTGAGCTCCCCGTTGGGAGAAACGGTGGGTAAAGAATGGCCACGATCTCAAGGTTGGGCCGTGATCAGATAACAGGCAGTGATGAATGAGTTATAAAGCCGCCGCAGAGGGCAAGCGTTAAGGATGTGTACACATGTATGTCAGCCTCACAATTTGTAGTCGTCAACCTTTTCTGCAGCACTTATGGATCTGAGGCATCTAGAGCCTCTATGAAATTCATACCTATCTGGGGATAATATGTGTATGCACGTGCCAAACCTACATATGAAACATGGGCCCATATCAGGGACCATGACTGATGAGTGGTCCTATGAGAATGAAAATATATGACAAAGAACTCAAAACTATGAGATCCTTGCATGCTTAAGGAGCTCTGGATACAGACAGCACAGCTGGAATTCAAACCTAAAAAGAAGGGATTTGTTCCCATGCTGAATTCCTCTTCAGCTCTGTTTTATGGAGGCTCCTCTCTACCACCTCTCTCTGTGCCTCATAAACTCAATTACATTCTCATTCTTTTGTTCTTCGTCTTAGATTTTTCAGCTCAGCAGAATTTTTTTTTACCAGTAGGAGAATCCTCAACCACAGGTGACATCCAATATATCTCATCATGCATGCAGGAAAACAGTGAATTTGCAAAACAAATCTAGTCGGTGACACACTGCACGAGAAGTGTGATCAATACATGGTACTATAGCTTGCTCTCCTTCTTTCTCACACAAGCACACAAGAGCATACACTGTCCACTAGTGTCCACTGGCATGCATTTGTGCACACATGGGATCACTCTTGTAAAGCCTCTTTGCAAGTGTACTTGTAGAGTGTGGTTTTCAAGAACAATGCACAGCTCACCGTGGCCATGTGAGTCTGGAGGCGATGTGGGAGTTCTTGAGTGGAAGGGTAGCCCAGAAAAGTCTTTCTGTCTCTATCTCTCTTCCCACCACACGGAGCCACTCTCACCTACTCACCCACGCGAGGGTCAGGCTTCACAGAGCTGAGAGAGAGAAAGACAGAGAGCGTGAGAGAGAGACGTCACAGTACCCACGCCTACAGTACCCGCAGTTTCACACGGCTGGCGCGACAGGATTCACCCGCTCTTCCTGTCTCACAGAGTTTAATAATAGCATACAAGCGGCACAGTCATTAGTGATGCTCAACAAAGAGCTTCACGAAGACTTGAGAATCGCTGTGACCTCACTTCAGCAAGCTTACAAGTGTGCACAGCACACAAGTGGCCATTTTAACATTATATGATCACATTGAGGTGAGTCATGGAGCAAGCAGGAGAATGCTCAGGGCATACACAATGAAAATGAAAGTTGTGATTTAAGACAGATAATTTTACAAGTACTCCCCCGTAAACATCATCTTTTTTCTGGAACATGCTTTCAGAAAACATTTCAGTAACATTTGTATAGGAGATTGTTTAATTATAGCTTAGGTGTTTGATTTGACTTCACAGCTTCATTTAGAGGATTTATTAAATTACTGTGGTTTAAAGATTAGATCGATACTAGATTATCGTCCAAAAAAGTTGTAGATGAAGGGTTGGTTTGACACTTAACTCCTCGTAGATATATATCACTAGTTTTAAAGGTCAGAGAGATTGAGGGCATTACTGTCCCATCTATTTCTCCCTTTCCCTATCTCTCTCTCTCTCTCTCTCTCTCTCTCTCTCACTCACACTCACACACACACACACACACACACACACACACACATAGTGTTAGAGCCTGGTTTGAAACATCCTGTCGGATTTTGAAGATGAACAGATAAGGAGCAGACGGATGCATGCGTCCCTAACCATGGGCCAACGGAGTCTCGCCACGCATCTCTGAGGAGCAAGGCGGAGGGCGCAGCCCAGCTCCCCCGCCGCCAGTCGCCGTGGCAGTGACGAATGATGGACATGATGTGAGACAGCCCTCTTAAACAGTCCCGCAGAGCCTGGAAAATGTCACAAAGGATCAGCTGTGTTGCTGCTCATTCAGAAAGCACGGCTGGAGCCGAGGGGGAGTTATAATAACACAGGCATAAAAGGTGGGCCGGGATAATGCCACTGTGCTCCTGCTGGTAGCATTGCTCAGGAATTGCGCATGCCCTGAGGTAGATGTTAGAAGGGCACAGTGGACAAACATTATTAATACACCTATCAGATGCAGTTACCACACTGGCTGTCCCAGGGGGCCCTAATTAGTGGTGCCGTCCTCCTACTGTGGCAGCGCCGCTCTATTTATGCATGCAGAAACCGCGGCGCATCACTGGGGCCTCTGAGATATGGCACTCTAACCTGAGAAGGTTTCTATATGGACGGAAAACACCGGAAATGCAACCGCGATGACTTCTTGCCAGATCAGGTCTGTGCCTATGATTACTTGTGTGGGCAATCCTACTCAGAATCATGGACAAGGTCACGACATCCGCGATGTCTCTATCCAGGATATGTTCACATGGGACTTTTTTTTTTTTTTCAGCGAACAGGGTCTTATTGGAGACGGAGATCCTGACCAGATGTTTAATCTTTCCTTTCATCGAGCTCATAGCATTATCCGTGGCTTTGGATACACTGAAGACAAGAAGATGAAAGTGTGGGGAATCCAGCAGAGAGCACATGGTGGAACGCATGCTGGAAATCCCGGAGGAGTGTCCCTCCTGGCCCTTTTCCGGAAGCGCATATTTCAGCAGTACTTTTAGGCTATGTACATGTTGAGTCAGGAGACGCAGATTCTGAAATAAACAAGGCATGTGTGGGTGCATGTGTAGGGGGTGTTGATAAGGGCTTGTGTGTGTGGGTGTGTGCGCGTGGGTGCATGTGTATGTGTGTGGCAGAGGTGTTGACAGGCTAGTGAGCATGTGTATGTACAGATACAAGTGCTTGTGTGTGGAAAGGCAAGAGAGATATTTACTGTCTTTTGAAGAAAATTACTTTCTTTTTTCTTAATATTTTTACTGAGCCTGGAAGCCAAAGTAGTTTAGGTAAATTAGCATTTTTATTTATGACAGCGTATGATATGTAGATTTTAAAATATAAGTATAGGAAGATTTTAAATGCTAAATTCATGTCGTAAACAAAATGGTTCATGCACCGTAAATGCTAGCATCTATCATTTGAAAAAGTTGTGACTTTAATTGTTCTCCCAGGCACACCGATGCTTAATTACATGCACCTGGCTATATGGAGAACTGTGTATCCCAGCAATCATCATCCTGCCACTGATTAGCTGACACAGCATTATATAACATCAGAAATATACAGACTGGGTCAGATCCATTTAGTACATACACACACACACACACACACACACACACACACGACTCTCAGGAAATCCCTTTTCAGTGCTTCTAATGAATGTTTCCTTCAAGCGCCATTATTTCCACCTTTAATTCTCTTTACATCTCTCTTTGAACCTCTCATCAACACCCATCTCTTTCAGAACCCATGAAAAGTGTGACTCATCCAAACCTGTTCAAGTTGTCTCTGTAAGATCTCTCAGCAGATAAATGAGAAATGAATAACAAATGAAGCAAATTATGTGTACTGTAATCACCAAATGTCCTCTAATCATAATCAAGCCCATAATTTTTTTTTCTTCATGCCCTTGTGCAGGATCACATAAAGGGTGGGGAATAAAAGTGGAGCTTATGTCTTCTGTTAAGAGGTCAACTTGCATCCGTAAGCTGAGTGTCGCTGGCTCAGTCCAAAATATTCCAAGTGTGAATGAACCAAGAAGCTCTGTCAGCTGCAGTTTGGCAGTAAACTAAGCCTTCTACAGACTAGCCTTTTCCCATTCCAGTGTCTTCTTTCTAATCTCTGTAAATCATGTCTGCTTTCTCAGTAACTTAAAACATCCGTTCCCCACAATGCAAATGAATCACGGCACATGACTCCAAACTTAACAGCACAGGGGAATTTACATGTGGCTCAAAGCCAGTGTACAAAAATGGCAGAGGGGGGTTGTCAAATTGTACTTTCAGTTGCTTACACAAAACAACAGACTACACCTGAAAAGCAACTGCAGTATCCTGAGAAACATCAATGGAGATTGTACACATTCAAAGCCCTTTTTCATTATTTCAGACATGAGTGTATGTCATGTTCATTATGCATAGGTTCCTGTCTGCATGCTACTCACTGCACATGGCGTTTGGGACTACGATATATGCATTCTCTGGTCAAAGGCTTTCATGTGTTTGAAGGGTTGTCGGTGGGTCAGAGGTAGAGAAAGCTGAGCTAGAGAATAGAAGAAAACAACAGAGGAAGCCTTGCATGAATGTTGAGATTGCTCATCCTTAGTTTGAAGGGAGAGAGAGAGAGAGAGGGAGAGAGAGAGAGAGAGAGAGAGAGAGAGAGAGAGAGAGAGAGAGAGAGAGAGAGAGAGAGAGAGAGAGAGAGAGGAGAGAGAGAGAGAGAGAGAGAGAGAGAGAGAGAGAGAGAGAGAGAGAGAGAGAGAGAGAGAGAGAGAGAGAGAGAGAGAGAGAGAGAGAGAGAGAGAGAGAGAGAGAGAGAGAGAGAGAGAGAGAGAGAGAGAGAGAGAGAGAGGAGAGAGAGAGAGAGAGAGAGAGAGAGAGAGAGAGAGGGAGAGAGAGAGAGAGAGGGAGAGAGAGAGAGAGAGAGAGAGAGAGAGAGAGAGAGAGAGGAGAGAGAGAGAGAGAGAGAGAGAGAGAGAAGAGAGAGAGAGAGAGAGAGAGAGAGAGAGAGAGAGAGAGAGGAGAGAGAGAGAGAGAGAGAGAGAGAGAGAGAGAGAGAGAGAGAGAGAGAGAGAGAGAGAGAGAGAGAGAGAGAGAGAGAGAGAGGAGAGAGAGAGAGAGGAGAGAGAGAGAGAGAGAGAGAGAGAGAGAGAGAGAGGAGAGAAGAGTTTTAAAAATGTGAAAAAAGCAAAGGAAAAGAGTGGATGACAGAATATTCACAGCATGCTCTTCCTTTGGAGCAGAGTGAAATGTGTGAGGACTGGGAGAAGCTGACCCATACTCTCAATGCCTCGCTTTTATCTGTCAACTACAAACTGTAGTCTACCCAAGAGGTGTAGTGTACACACACACACACACACACACACACGCACGCACGCACGCACGCACGCACGCACGCACGCGCACACACACGCACACACACACAGACACACAGAGTGTCTGGCTGGAGATAAAATCTTCAACACAATGTCTTCTTCTTCTTCTTCTTCTTCTTCTTCTTCTTCTTTCTTCTTCTTCTTCTTCTTCTTCTTCTATGTACTCTGAGGTTTTTGTTGTTAAAATCTATAGCAGTTTTCTTTTTACAAACATGTAGTGTTGAAAAAGGATAATAGTAGATATTATCTAAACACCAAAAACCTTCTTTCCTAAGCACTACTTTAATTGGACAGGAAAGATGGAAATTGTAACAGCTTTTCAAAGATGACCTAGTCAGGCCCTTATTTCCTGTCACTGTTGAGAAATTCTTTCAGCTGACAGTTAATTTATTTATTTATTTTTCAAAAAAGCCATGCTTCCAGCTTAGAGGTCATGACCTTTAGTCCTTCCATCACCAGTGTGACTTCCTTAGTTTTCACCTTGCCCTTTTTGTTTCTTTCCTCCTTCAGTTTCTGGATTTTCTCTAGCATCTCATATTCCTTTTTGCCATCACTGGGATCACCCCATCTGTCAATGCTGCTGTTTTCTGCTTCTTATCCTTTTTTTGCTGTATCTGGTTGGTTTGCCATTACTTGTCTATCTGTCCAGATCTGAAAGTCCCACAGGCCCACAGCAGAGCAGGGCCCATGCCTTATTAAAGTGTAGTGATGGAATAAGGTGGATGAGGCAGGCAGGACAGAAGCAATAGGTCCCTGACATTTAATTTATTTCCACAGGCCACCGTGAAGGGAGGTTTGTGCACTTGAAGCAACATACCACTGAACCACTTCTCTGTGTTTCTCCATAGCTTGCAAAATTTTACAAAATGCCTGTGATAATGTGCAGCAGTTGGAATGATTCCTCAGATTGGTAAGAGTTGCACAGAGCGATTTGGAAGGCAAAGTTGTTAATGACGTTTGCCATGCAGCCTCTGACATGGAGCCACAGTTCCACATTCCCACTCCGTATCTGCCTCCCTCCTCGCCGGCTCCATGCTGACACCTCCCACTGAATACCCATGCAGGTTGTTTATAGACTCTTACAAATTAAATGAAAACTTATGGACTCTTACAAATTAAAACGCTTACAAATGCTCATGTTCTACTGATTGGACTTGACAAAGTCTTGCTGTTTTTTCTTCTGCTATAGGTAACAGCATTGATTATAGGATTTGCTCAGATAAAGATTCTCTGCCAATGCTTCCCATTTGTTACAATGGCAAAAATGATATTGACAACCCCATAGCTATTCCTTGATTGCTTTTATGGAGCACTGTATTTAAGCATGTGGATAACATAATTTTCAGACTTTCAACCAACCTGAACACCAGTAGCCAAGTAAATAACTTTGCAATGTGAAAGAACTGTGAAGTCACCAACAGCCCAGGAAAAGACAATAAGGGTGAAAAAAATATAAAGATACAACACAACAGAACACTTCAGAGAAGTATGTGACCCAGGATAGGTCTTTATTGATCCTTTTGCAAATTTAGCTCTGGTATTTCACTTTTACTCTTGATCTTCCAACAGGATCTGCCAAACCAAGGGCAGGGTTCACAAGCAATCCAGAACTGCAGCAGGGCATCCCAGGGAGAAAGCACCATGAGGTTGCTCTGCCTTAGTTCTCCCAGTGCGAAATGATGTATGCTTTGAGCTTGAATCTGCACAATCCAGGACTTAGCAACAGAGGGGAGGTGACTGGCTGTGGTAGGCCTGTAGAGGAGAAGCGCAGGGGTTGAAATGCCACTGGATATCCAGGCCCAGTCTGAGTGGAATGAGCCCAAGCCTGGCTGTGAAAATAATGAAGGAAGCTGTAGAGAAATATCAGCTAAAGGGTTTTGGCAACTGTACGCTATAAGATGATTGGTGATAGATACTGCAATATATTGATTCGTTACTGTGTTTATGCCAACCCCCTGCCCTGGAGATACACTCGGCCCAGTGTAATGTTCCCCTGATTCAACTTGTGAATCAATTAAGTTAGCTTGAATCAGTTGTGTTAGAGCAGACGAACAGGACTGAGCAGTGCTGTGGTCCATCGGGACCAGTGTTTAAGAGCCCTGCTGTTCAAACGGATTTTCTAGTCACGAGCCAGGAGTACTCATGCTGTCAACATTTTATGCTTTCCATTTCCAGACTAACACTCCCGTTTTGAACTTATGAGGGCCCTGGCAGATAGCCACAGAGTTAAGCCATGTCAGAGAAGGGAAAGGGTGTGGTGCACAACCAGGACTGGGAAACATGGGTTTAAGGCAGAGGGCAAAGAAGGCCAGGTTGATAATATGCTACAGTTGCAAGCAAAATTATTCAAAATATTCAACTCCCAAATTAGATTTATTAGCCACATTTACAATTGTTCAGCTGTTTGCAATTAGCAAAATCAAACAAGAACAATTTTAAGTAGCTCAACACAACTAATATAACAAGTGGTGTCTTCAAATTAAATGCAAAATGCCACTTTTAATGACTACTGCAGGCGCAGAATTATTCAACTCCTTTATGACAAGCATATTCAGTACTTAGTAGAGCACCCTTTGTTGTTATGACCTGCTGCAAACATGATGCATAGTCAGACACCAGCTTCTGGCAGCATGCCTCAGGAATCTTAGCCCATTTCTCATGGGCAATGGCCTCTAGTTCACTAATATTCTTGGGTTCGTTTCTTCAAATCCTACCAAAGACTATGGGGGTTCAAGTCAGGTGACTAATGGCTAATCCAGAATCTCCCAGGATTTCTTCTGAAACCAAACCTTGGTGGATGCTGATTCTTGGGATCATTGTTCTGTTCGAAGGTCCAGTGACGCCCACTCTTTAGCTTCCTTATAGAAGGCATGACGTCTTCTCTGAGGATTTCCTGAGACTTATTGAATCCATCTTGCCCCCCACATGCTGCAGATTTCTAGTGCAGCCCCAGAGCATCATCAGGCCATTGCTATGCTTTTCTGTAGGCAAGGTGTTCTTTTCAGAGTATGCTTGATCCTTTCTCCTCCAGACATTCCACGGAGCCATAGGCCCAAAACGTTCCAGTTTGTTTCATTGCTCCACAAAACAGAAACATATTGGAGCCAACTTTTCTTGTGCTTTTGGGTCAGCAGCACAAACACCTTGGAGTTCGGGTATGGAGACCTTCAGCGTTTAGTATGCGGCTTACTGTGCAAAGTGAAACCTCAGTGACTGCTACCACCAAATTTTGGGGAAGATCTTTTGCAGTCACTCAAAGGTTTTTGACCACCTGCCTCTTTAGTAATATGGTGGCTGCTGGTGATCACCTCCTCTTTCTGTCACATCCAGGTAGTGGAGCCATCATTCCTTTAACTTTGAATTTGCAAACAATGCTTCCAACTATATCTATAGGAACATTCGGTGCCTTTGCTCTCTTTTCCTTGTTTGTGGAAGGCACAACTTTGGTCTTTTTTGGACAACTCTCTTGACTTATTTCTAATATGTAAGCAAATTTCACAGTTGACAAACTCCTAGCCAGTCTAGGTATATGATGTGTTTTAACTCAAGTACACGTGATGCAACTAATGAAGCCCCTATTTAGTTGCATCAGGTATATTTGGGACAACACCTGATTTTTCCAACGTGTGCTCTTATGAGGAACTTTGTTCAGGGGGTTGAATATTTCTGAGAGTTGCACTAGCCATTAAAAGTAGCATTTCATGTTGAATTTGGAGAAACCACTTGTTATAATAGTGGTGTTGAGCTATTTAAATTGTTCTTGTTTGATTGGTTTATTCCAAGCAGCTGAAAGTTTGTAAATTTTGCTAATTCATCTAATTTGCAATGGGGGTTGAATAATTTTGATTACTATTGTACTTTTTTTATTGTACTCTGTGGATTGAATGGGAAGTTGGATAGTACTTTCTCTCTGTTGATCTTTCATTCCCTACATCCCGCTCATACACTGCTTTGAACAGGTAACAATGGCTACAAGTGACTCATGAGAGAGGAATTTTCTAGCCACAAGTCACACACCTCTAGAGATAAAATGCCTCTGAAACTGAGTAAATAAGGCTGCACAGACAGCCACATGCCGGACCACTAAAACTGTTCAGTTCAAAAGCCAATAAAAATTCACAAATCCACAGATCAAATCACTGTCATAAATCCTCTGGCATGCCAGACCAAATTTGTTTATTACACCTCTAACATAATACAATACAATACTCATGCAATATTACATTCTGTTTTCAGATAGCCAATGTATGGGCGAGGTAAAATGCCGTGTCATATAGTCCTATAAGGGAACATTTTTCTTGCTGTGTAACTACATGAATTTGATTGGCAAGTCAGACCAACAGACCAACCCCCTCATGCATATTGGCGGCATGTCTGCCAGCCACTACTCTGGTCTTCTTTCTTCTCCTTCAGTGATTTTCCTTTTAAAACTGTACTACTTTAATTGTATAACCACACAAGTCAAGGTAAGCTTCAGAGCACCAGGTATGCAAATCACAAATAATGATATGCATCCATCTTTCGCAAAAACACTGAAGTTACCGCATTGAAAATGTTTTGAAAGCATGCAGATAGGTTTGTCATAAATATGCATAAAGGTCAGAATATCACTAATGAGTAACAGAAGGAGCAGAAATACAACACACTGTGGGTTTTCTTGCATAGGCGCTAAAACAAACAGGATAGGCTTGTTTCCTCTGTTAGCTTTATTCTTAGCTGATGCTAAAGGCAAACGTGTGCATGGGGTGTCAAACGTGCTTGTGTTCAGGTATGACCTCGTGTAATCTCAGTGATTCCCTTGTGTACCTACTCATGCAGCGGAAGGTTGACGGGGAAAGGAAGACACCCGCTGTTCTCACCTCCAGGAGAGAGGTGTGTGCTATGCGGCTCATGTTCCTCCCCCTTCTCCCTATCCTTGACTCACTTCTCCATCGCTAGTATTTTTTAAATGTTCTTAGATTATATTAAGCTTATAGTAATTGTAAGATGGGATCTCCCTCCTCTTCAGCACAAGCATCACTCCAAAGCTGTTAACCACCCCTGTATTTATTTGGTTATATACTTATTTACTTATTTATTTACTACATACAGCTTACTCTCTCTTATCCTTCAGCACGTGAGTCAGGGCTGTTACCCGCAGTGATCAGTCCTTATCTCGCCGGCGCTTCAGGGGGGCCTGAGGCTGCTTTGGACATGCTGTGTCACGCTTTGATGTTGACCTCCACATTATCTCTGGCTAAAATTTCCCCTGCATGAGATGCCATGTTTGATCTTTCGCTATGGTAGCCCACAGAAATGGCCCAGCTTTCCGATTAATTGAAATGCTGAGATCTTTGAAGTGCGACTACAGTTTAAGAGGTTAAGAGAAAAGAGACTGCAGAGGAAAGGAGGAGGGGGGGGGGGTAAGAAAATTCCCCCCTCTCATCTGTCTATATGAATGAAGCAAAGCTAGATTGAGTGAGCTAGGTTTATTCTGGAGCAGACTGCAAATCATAGTCATTGAAACAGCGGAGGGTTAAGGCACAAGCAGACAGCCACATCAGTGGCTTAGAGAAGGCTTAATATTAGAGAACCAGTAACCAACAGGTCGTTAACAGTGAAGGGAAACAGACAAAAAAAAAAACCCAGAGGAACTAGCAAGCTCAGGAACTAGCAAGCTCAAGGAAAACCTTGAGAACAAAGAACCAGGAACAAGAAGACTAGAAAAAAACAAGGAAACTGACTTGGCACAAGACAGGAAGAATGGACATAATCACAGTGGCTAATGGCGATGGAACAAGAGACATGTGTGAGGGTGGGGTTGAAGAGTGAATAGGCAACATCAACGGTGGAGAAAGAAACACCCATAATCCAAAACAAACACAAAGGCAAATAAATAAATAAGCGTAAATAAATAAATAAGTGAGAGATCATAATGTTTGGATAGTTTCAAATACTAGGCTTCTAAAGAGATATGAAGATGCTTGATAATTTTTATTTATTTATTTATATTTATTTAGTTATCTAGCTAATTATATACTTAGCCTGGATAAGTGTAACAAGTGAGAGTAATTTAATTGGATTTCACATGGATTCAATTCATATGAAGAAAAACTGCTACTGCTAAACCTGCTTCAAACACCTAAACTAGTACTGGCTTATATGCAACATAGGCTCCAAAATCCATTTTGAGGTCAGAAGTAAGGAGTAATGAGAGGCTACCTAAGACACATCATCCAATCAGAATTATACTTTTTTTTTTTCCAGATGAATTCAGATACCTGCAATCAGTACAGTCATTTGTTCCATTCTCAGCTAATATCTATTTGTATTTTTCTTGCATTTTCCATCCGTGTTTTTCTTTCCTCCTTCCTCTGTCAGTGATATAAATCCACATTTGGTCTTTTCTCATTTGTGTTCTTTGCAGGTGGTATACTTGTTTCATTCCACTTTCTATTCTTTCTATTTCATAGTTCTTGAGAGGGTGTCTGGTATGATCAGTGAAGTGTTATAACCTGCAGTGACAAATATATAATGGAATAACTCCAATGTCAGGTAAGATAAGTCACAAGTGGAGTCAAATGGATTTATGGGCAAATGCCCATTAATGTCACTGATTAGGTATGCACATAATACAGAGTTAGGGAAATTCACATATTTGACATAATGCATATATTTTGTAGATTCTATGTTGCTGAAATTAAACAGTGCTGATTCATTTCGAATGCTTCAATAGATGCTTCAATTCCCTCAGTTTGACACCAATGAAGCTATGGTCTCATACAGCATATGCTTTTCCATTTATCCAGCTAACAGACCTGCTGATTAGAGCTACTTTTGCAACGCACACATCCACACAAAATGACCAATAACAAAAGCTTTACACAATAGGGTTAATAAAGGTCATGCTAGTATGGTCAGGTCGACACAGCCATGCTGCTTTTAAATGTTACATAAATATCTCTTTCACACACACACACACACACACACACACACCCACCCACGTACGCACGCACGCACACACACACACACACACACACACACACACACTTGCTTTTTGACATAGATGCTCCATTTTGTTGGCATTTATCTTTCAGGTTTATAATTTCAGACAGGACCTCTGTTTTGCTTTGCCACATAAACTTTCTTACACCATCATAAAGCTCTATCAATATTTTACTGTTTGTTTCCTGAAGCGCAGACAGCAACAACTGATACTTAGAAAGAGGAAACACACTAAGTGCACTTACCATGTCTTTCCAGATGTAAAAAACCCTGATTCTTTAATGGCTCTCTTTTGATGAGACTGATAGATCTCTGCTTCCATTATGTTTGCTGGCTGATTCCCGCACAAGCTATGATGGACCTTTAGACATTGCTGCATTTTGCTTTAATGCTGAATGCACTCTGAATTGTCCTGAAGTCAGCAACAATCTGTACATTACAGACTGACTAGTCACTTCATTACAGCAACCTAACCTGCATCTACACTGACTGGCCATAATCTCATATGTACCTTATAAATGTTACCTATTCAATTACAGACTGTAAACAATACGCTGTCATGCAGTTTGTCAGTTACCCTCTACCCCATTTATCACGGATTAGTTCCTACACCACAGCTGATCAGATAATATTTTCAACAGATGGCACTGTCATGGAAGTGGCATGGTAGAAGTGTATCAGGCACAACATTGTTGCTGGGGTTTTTACTGTCACTGCTGGGCTCAAAGAATGGGCTACTATCCAAAACACATCCATCCAACAGCAGGTCTTTGGCCAGAAACTGATAACTGCTTGAGAGTTCTAATACATGGTTTAGCGAACACTAATAGCACATGGCAAAAGATGCATGTTAAAGTCTCTAAATGTACTATAAGGTGCTTCTAATTAATAAATGTTCCTAATAAAGTGGGTGGTGAGTGTATTGCTCCAAGTACTGGGATAACTCACATAAATCCCAGGTTCACTGAGGAGGAGTTAGCATGTGCCATCTTCGGATTACTATGCTCACATGTAATATTATCACACTGTCAGCAATTAGTAAGAAAAATTCAAAAATTCAAGACAACATGAGTCGTACACATGAGAGGGTCAGGGAGAAACACAGAGAGAGAGAGAGAGAGAGAGAGAGAGAGAGAGAGAGAGAGAGAGAGAGAGAGAGAGAGGTGCATTTGCTTATAATTATTGCATTCAGTATGAAAGTGAAGGAACATGCTGGATTGTAATGGTCCAGAGGACAAATTAATGTACATCAAGGGAACATGCCAGAAGGTGCATTTTGACAGAGGCATGAAGTTGTTCCTAGAAACAGGCTGAAGGCCAACATACAAAACACACTTCTAAAGAACATTTATTTTTATTTATTTTATTTATGACCTACGCCACTTAAGCCTTGCTTGTGTGAATAGGAGCTGCAGTGTGTGTATGGGACAGTCTTGGTAGCCTGTATAAGGTTTCAGGTTGAACAGACATCTGTCCGTGACTGCATGAATCAGGCCTTTATGAGATTCGTAGATTGCCTCTGTTGTGGTGCCAGCATACACTAGTGGAATTGGTCTTAGAACAGAGCCTGGAGCCAGACAGGGTAGACTGCACACAAATGTTCAGGTGAAATTATATTAATGCATATGGATATAGGTCCAAACAAGAAAGCTGAGGTGCTTTAGGCACACCTGTTTATACACATGTATAAATGCATAACGTGGACAGTGAACAGATCCTTGGTTTTTCAGCCCATACCTAAGTAAAATTGTTGTTTCCCTTTATTTATAATCACACATAGCACAATCGCATTGGTAACTTTAGTATTCAGTAACTTTCTACACCATTGGTTTCCCACTGGCCTAAAACACACTCCATTGGGGCGACTGTTTAATCCATCGAAAGCCCAGATAAATCTCCTTTTCAAAAATGAGAAGCTTACCATGAAGTCATTCAGGCTTAGTGTATTTTATGTTTACTCAAAACATGCTGAATAACACTAGGCTTTGATACTGTGGTTTTTTTTGGAGCGTCTCGTAATCGGAACAGTATGTCCTAAACAGTATGTAAACATCCACACAAATAAAATCAATGAGACCCAACAGAAACCATAGTTTGTGACTTTTTATCATTATCTAAGTTCACACATCACCATACTGTGTTTCCAGGTTTTGTAAAAGAGATTTGACAGGGTCTTTATTAGCCTAATCACACAGTTGGACTGTGTTAAAGGCCATAGGGAACCCAAGGTGTAGCATTATGTTTCTCATCTCTAAAACTATCAGCAAAATTGTGCCATGTACGATTATAAATTATGGGAACTAATATTTTTAACAGGGTAGAAAATGGTAAGATAATCTTTTAAAGATTTTATTTCTGGGTGCAATCGTCATTTCTGATTGATGGCTTACAGATGGCAGCCATCCATTAAACATAAGACGAGGTGGTGAGGGTGTACCTGAGGTTGAGGTTCAGGAGACTCATGGGAAATGGAGGTTAGTCTGCTGAAAGCTACATGAGCACTGCTAAGTCCTGGTCTTGGTGGAAGTGAACCCATGTTTATTCGGAGCTGTCTCATTTAAAGTTTGCGGCACTCTTCGAAAATGTAGTCCAGGCTGACTTTGAATTTCCTATCATTCTACATATTTATTGAGTGCGGTTTGAATTGCGAGGAAAGAATGGGCAACCATAAGGTAGGTGGAACAGACAGAAGAAGATACAGGGAGATTGATATTTAACAAAAAAAGGCATGTGTTTGTATGTTTATGTGTGCATGCAGGTGTGTGTTGTGTGTATGTGTTGCACACACAGCAGTCAAGGGCAGATTAGGCCCACTGGATTATCTGATGCTTCTCTGATTTTGCAATAGCGGCACATCTAACAAAACAGGGTGCAACATGTGAATGCTTGGCAGCCCAGTGAGATTCTAAACTAGACTCCCCCAGTTTCATCATGCAACCTACTCACTCACACACACACACACACACACACACACACACACACACACACACACACACACACACACACACACACACACACACACATACACACAAAAGAACACAAGAAGAGATTTTGGTTGATTTTTCCAAGTAAACCTAGAGTCAGTATTGCTCACAGCTAAATTACATTACTCTTTACTAGTATTGCCCTGATGCTAAGAAAGCACTAAAATAAAATAAGCTTTAACCGTGACAAATGTGAAGCACAGTTTCTGTTGCAATACCCCATACATTATCGATTTTAGTTTGACTATACACACAAACATCCCCCAGGGCTCATCTGTTTTGGTTGACAATTAATAGTGCCATAGCCCAGTATCAGACAGGGGACATGTCTAATTTACTGACTGCCTTAAAGTCCCTTTGGGTTGCCAAATAACTAAGTGCTAATTGAAGGACACGGAGAAGAGAAATGAGGAATGACATCAGAGTCAGTCAGGCATGACAGGAAGAAAAAAAACGCCCTTTGCGGAGACGACTTTAGATATTTGTCCAGAAAACAGAATCTATTATCTCTCCAATGTTAAAACTTTAACACTCAAGAAGGAGAGAAATGTCAGAATCCCCTTACTGGCTGTAGACAGGATGAGAGGTTGGATGTGGGTTATAGGTAGGGTGTGGATGAGTAAGGATGGGTTATAGGTATGAGTGGATGAGTAAGGTTATAGGTATGAGTGGATGAGTAAGGATGTAGTGTGTGTCTGTGTGTGTGTGTGTGTGTGTGTGAGAGAGAGACAGAAAGAGTGAATCTGAGTCTATGAGGCACAGCTATTGAGCACTGGGCCAAAGAGGACTAAAAACCCCTTACTTTTATTATCATTCCATGCTTGGACACAAGAAAAACTCTTGTCGTGGGTTCATGGGGAGCAAGGGAGAAAAAAACAGGGACCATTTCACCCCACCCCACTGGAGCTAGACAGCCTAAGTTATAAACTATTATGAAACTGCTATGAACCATTGAGCAGTGATGGACGCTGGTGAGGATGGAAGCATAGCTTTTGGTTTTTCCGTTCCATTCCTTTCATTTCCTTTCCTAAGATCTGATTTAAGTCTGCAAATCACATTTCTCTTCCTATATGTATCACCTTTCTGTCTGCATACTTCAAGCTTGTGGCAGGGAGAAGACATCTACACTGTTTTCTTGAAGATGCCAGCTGTAGCATTTGCAAGAAGTGCCCACATTCAAATCTTAGAGAGCTAGCAAGTGACAAAGAGTTTATCTCTATCTCATCTTTGAAAGTGTCTTTTCTTCACATTTCTGTAGCTGTTGTTAAGTGCTTCTTCTGATTACCCCTCATATGAGATAAGAGTTGAAGTGTGGTGTAAGTGTCAGTTTATAAACCTGTAAGGTTATCATCTCAAACTTTTCAGCATAAATGAGGCTGTAATTCTTTGAATGCTGAAATGTGGGGCGCAGGAGAGTTTAGGATGGAATGGCGGGATGTTGGATAGAGTAGGAAGCCCATTCACCAGAATGCAGGAAGCTCCTTCTAAGATTGCAGTAATCATTTTTTTACGCACCAGCAATAATGTCAAACTTACATAAAGCAAACTTCAAAGCTACACTTCAGAAGTAGAGGTGCTGTCTCAGATCTTTTATCTTTCGTGTGTAAACTTATATTACACCAAACTTACATTTTTTGGAGAGAACTTTATTAAAATTGCTCAAAACTTAATCACATGTTCAAAACTGAATCACATGAATCATCACTAACATTTTTATGTTTTCTAATACCTCTGCTTTCTTTATGGAGGTAATGAAAGTCCCATAAACAGTTTAGATTTGACACTATAGTTGAACTAGCTTAAGTAAAATCAACCTCAACTGTGTCACCTTTTGGCATACTTGTATAATATGAGATGAAAAATCTCTCAGTTGCATTAAAACCCAAAAGATTCCCTTATTCCCTTCCCCTTGAAACATATTGGAATGACACTGAGCAGATCTATGGCATTATCATTATATAAAACCCTACAGCTGTATGGAACTCATTACCATAATAACAACTATGTAAACATATAAATATGTAACATTGGGGATATAATACATAAATGATATGAGCTGTTTCTTCAGAGGTCTCCTTTATGTGAATGAGAAATCAAATATGTGTAGAGGAGAATTTCACACATTGAAAAAAGTATATATTTGCTTATATTTAATGTCAGTGTTACTAGCTGAGCTAGTGTTTATTTCTGTATGTTCATACATCCAAAGACATTTGTTGCCCTCTAAAATCTCTGAACTAATCTCTTAAATACCCCCAATAGGAGATTTTGTCAGGTACTGACCTATCAGACATGTCAATGTTGGTTACACCCAAGAAAATCCCTGGTTTACAGTGCCACACTGTGGGAAATGGGAAAGACTAACAGGGGTCAAAGAGGTGACATGTCATGCGTGGCAGAGTATCACGGTCGTGCTGTTATGACCTTAAAGCAGGGAGATATAATCGTGCTTTTTATAGATACTATTCACTCTCCAGTCATGTGTGTGTCAATAAGCACATGGAACAAAAGCACCAGGACCAAGAAAGCTATTCTTAACACACCCACATACTCTCACACACATGCTCTCTCAGTGGCAGCTGGTGGAAAACATTACCTACTAGGTGGGGCTGTTGGTGACATACTCCCTCCAGCAACCAATACAACTTAACACAAACTACTAGGGCTCTGTGAAATAGCCAGTAATTTCTTTTCCATTTTCATTAAAAATCAACAATAATAAATGACAATTATCATTGATTGCAACTCTAATGTGTTCAGATAGAAGGGACTTTATGCGTCATTATTGCAGTGGACTTAATATTATCTAGCTATAAATTAAGTATCAAAAGGAAATTAAACATTAAAACTGCCTGGACTGCCTTATCTCAGTTCGCCAGAACCACCACTGAAACACACAGCTAGCTAGTACCTAAACCAGTTAAGCTAGCTAGCTAATAATTAGCGAACTAAGTTAACGTTAGCTAAAAGTTAGCGTTAAAGAACACTAGCGCAAACCGGGGTTTCACGAGAAAAGCTAACCTAGTTCATTGGTACTATAAATGAAAAACTAATACAAAATACACAACTTCGCTAGCTATTCACTACAGTAAGCTATTCACTACAGTATAGTTTCTCCACCAAAGTTCTAACCAAAATGGATTTTAGAGAAAATATCTTAGCGTTACTGAATTTGGGGCACCTGAAATGTCGCGTCTCGAGTAACCGCGTTCACCACTGTCAATACAGTCAGTTGTCTCTACTCCACCTCTGACTGACTCAATGATCAATAACGTCAGTTGTCTCTGCTCCAGCACTGACCGACTGTCATCAATAACGTCAATTGTTTCTACTCCACCACTGACTGACTCTGCTTGGGGCGCTAAGTTAATCAGATTCGAGGACGCTGATTGGCTACATTTATGTCGCTGTATGCGTATTTTGTGTCAGCAATTGGCTGCGCTGTTCCTCTGCTTGGACAATATTTCTAGTGCCCCAGAAGAGAGGCAATGGACCACTAAGCTAATTCCCCCCGGTATACGTGATATATTATACATTATTGTTCATTTTTAATACATTCATACTTAAAATAAGTAGTTATAAATGATTATTTTAAAACTGTTCATTTTTAAAAATGAAAATAAGTAACAATTAACATCAGGGCGTGCCCTAGCACTCTCTCTTGGCCAGCCGCCAGGGCTCTCTCCATGTTTGTCGGTAAGCTAATGGAGAGAGTACCTGAAACTATAAAGCTTTTGTACACTAATATACACATAGAAACGCACAAATCATAAAAGAGAAAAAAAAAAAACATATTGATGTCTATCTCCTCTTTTTCTTTGTGGGGACCAGCCACATGTCTCTAGACATGGTTCTCATGAAGGTCCAAATAACTAATCCCCCCCCCCCCCCCCCCCCCCCCACACACACACACACTCACACATACACAAGGAAGCACTTGCCTTTGTAAGCACCTTTCAGCAAAATCTCCCATGTTTCTGCCCTTCTGTTTGGTATTGCCGAGTGAAAACTTGCCGATGCGTCATTCGTCTGCTTTTCTTTTATAGAAGTGTGCTGCATACTGCCAGTATCACAGCCGAAGCAGCAGCAGTGGAGTACAGTGAAGCTGGAATTCGTTTGTCTTGACACGAAAGTTAAAATAGAAACCCACGTTCTTATATCTGACTGTTGTATGTCAACACAGAAGTACTTTGATGACATGAATGAAGACAGAGATACTGTCTGTGTGTGTATATATGCTTGTGTGTATGCGTATGTTTGTGCTGTACACAAAAACCACTCTAGAGGATTTGGGAAAAAGTGGTGTGTGTGTGTGTGTGTGTCTGAATGTATGTGTGCGTGTGTGTGTGTGTGTCTTTCTGTGTGTGTGTGTGTGTGTGTGTGTGTGTGTGTGTGTGTGTCTGAATGTATGTGTGCGTGTGTGTGTGTGTGTGTGTGTGTGTGTGTCTTTCTGTGTGTCTGCCTGTCTGAATTTTTGACTAAGAATATTTTCTAGTATATTCTCTCTCTTTCTGTCTCTGTCTCTCTCTGTCTCTCTCTCTCTCTCTCTCTCTCTCTCTTTCTCTCTCTCTCACACACACACACACACACACACACACACACACACACGCGCGCGCACTCATACACACCATTTTTTTGGCAAATCCTCTACAGGGTTTTTTGTGCACAGCACTGCATGTACCTCTCTGGTACATTGTGTGGATTTTGCCTTTGATATTTTTCCTGCTGGTTCACAATAAACATGACTTTGATTCCAAAATCTTGACCCACCTCTTCATCATCATCATCATCATCATCATCATCATCATCATCAATATCATCAATATATGCTGCTAGGCACTTACAGTACCATGAAACCATACACAGAAAAACAACATTTGTATGTACACTTCCTTGCCATATCTTATAGGTGCATTTAATGTATGTACAATTACAGACTTGAGTGCATCTGTGGTATTACACAATTTGATAGCTAACCCCATTCATTAATGCTTAATTTCTGAGCACATAACCAGTGCTAAGTGAATATTATTTGGATGGCAGGCCATTCTCAGCAGCAGTCACACCAGCATGGTGGTGTCATAGTAATGGGCATTGTTTGAGAATGAATGTATTAGCCACAACAGTGTTGCTGGTGGTACTACACATATCATTGTAACTGCTGAGTTGAGAATGGCCTTCCACCAAGCCAGTAGTGGCCCAGTGACCACAAACTCACCATTAATGAAGAATTGAATGATGGGTATATATTCTATGCAACAGATGGGTAGTTTCTAATTGTACACCTACAAGATATTTCTAGTAAAAATATATATTTCAAGTAAAGTGGGTGGTGTGTGTGATCTATAAACCTGCAGTTCACACAAAGCCTGTAAACAGTGAGTAGCAGAAAGGCATTTAAAAAGCATCCAACCTGTGTTTGAACTAAAATGACTTTCAATCTGAGAAGTCAGAGACATCGTAGCTCCCTTCGAGACTCACATTTTTTTAATCAAGTGCTAAACTGCCCATAAAGAGAAACAATGATCAGTTAACTTAGTTAGATCACTGCACATGTACTTATGCAGATGCATGGATGAGTGGTCTGTGTGTTTAGACATGACTCTTACAGCCTTCCGGACCTCCCTTTCATATGTTTTGTGATGACAATGCGAAACGCTCACCTCTGACTTTTCACTTGTCTGGTCTCTTCTACAAACTGCGGTTTCATGGTGGTAATTATTGTAATGAATTACTGTAATTATCACTCTGGTCTTTTTCAATGAGCGCTCCTTATTTTCTGGGCTTTGTCTATGATTGGTCACTGTCGCAGGCATTCCAGGCTATTGTTATTGTGAAAATGCTGCCTTGGTTTATTTCCTATTTTACGCCTCTTCTCTTTGGCTGAATTCTATTTTGCTTGTTACCCTAATGTTACATCTGTAGACAGCCTAATGCCTTTGGGAAACCACAAAAGCATTACGGTAGAGATTACATAATTTAAGAAATTTATTCAACTTTTAACTGACCTTCATCTTAGAATCTCAGGAAAGAGAAGTCACTGCTTACCTAAATAAAGTGGACACTGAAAGGGCAGTGACATTTTTTAAACTGTATTTTTATTCACTTTCTTTCTTTCTTTCTTTCTTCTTCCTCTTCTTCTTCTCTGACTGAACCAGCATAGACATGAACAAACCATCCAGTGTGATTCAAGACTAAGATCAGAAAAAAGTGAGTTCAGCTGAAGAATATGAATCCAGATTCATGTCATAATTTGAAAATGGCATGAAATAAATAACTTAGCAAATGCAAAAGCAAAAACAACAGTATCTTATAACAAGACAAGAGTTTTGGTGAAATACTAGCACATAGATTAAATGGTCCTTGATGTTTGAGAAACAACTTAGTAAAAAATTCACCCAATTAAATAATCATACTGATATCTAACCCTGGAATCCAACCTGAAGTTAAACAGCCATAACTTCTCATTTCTCATTCCTTTGAGTTTGCTTTTTACCTTTCTTTTAAAAGAGCTCTCTGAAAGTACCATCTCTGTAAGCGGTTGCTCACAAACTACCTTAAGTATTGGACAAATTAACAATGCACTGTACTTAGAGTGAACAAGTGTAGTAAGTAAAAGCTTTTGTTTATGCAGCATGCAGCCTTCCGGCATCACTCATGTTTGACACAAGCAGCCATCAGATGTCTTGTCTCCTTCAATCTGTCCATTGGGACATTCTGCATCCAATTCCCAGCATTTCACATTGTTACAGTAAACAATTACTCATAATCAGGAGTAATGGATTATGTAACAACTCTGTTGTGGATTCTTCTCAGATTAATCCCTCGGGCAGTTTCTTGGGACCCTGCCGAAGGGTGACTGGATATTTGACCTGGACTCGGGTGGGTTATAAGGGCCTTCTAACCAAATGGCAAAAAAAGAAAAGAAACAGAGGGGGAGAATTAAAAGAGAGCTGAGCTCTGCCTCATATTTTTGGATTGTTTTTGATGTTTTAGGTCAGCCTTTGAGAAATCTCTGCCAGAAATCTGGGACAGTGCAAACCAACCAGAATTTTCCTCTCTGAGACTTTTGACATCCCTATTTTAATTTTTATTTTTTCCATGAGCTATTTTACAATTAGGTCTCGGCTGGTGGAGGGGGGGGGGGGGGGGGGGGGGACCCTGTTTGACAGCAGGAAACCTGGGGAAAAGAGAGTGAGAGGGGGGCTATCACTGGGCTCTGAGCCATGTGGAGGTACAGCATCGTGGCTAGCTTCATACACACACACACACACACACACACACACACACACCACAAAAAAAAAACAACACATACAAACACATACACAAACACACACACCATTTTTATTTTGGGGAGATTCCAGTTGCAAACTCTCACTTGCAAGAGTGAATGAAGAGCCTGGTGGAACCTGTGGTGTGATATGATGAGCAAGCTCTCACAGGGCTGAGAAGGCAGGACACACGATCATTCATTTCTCAGACTTTTCTGGGCATATTAAGGGGCAAATGTGACATCTGTGCATGTGACAAGGCCAAGCAACAGACATGTGTGGAGAGAAAATTCAGTTAATAAATAAACAATGCACCCAATTAATAAAAATATACATGCATACATAAAGGCATGCGTACAGAATATTTAAATACATGGTACTAAAGATGGTGCACTGATATATTAGAGACAAAGAGGACATAGGGCGAAGAACTTGGCCCGAGGACAGGGTGAGTGGAGATTGACTGACATGTTCATGCTGCCTTTTCTGTGCTATGTAAGAGAGCCCAAGGTGGCTGACAGACCATGGTAGAATCTCTGACACATCCCAGGAGGACCCTGAGTGTGGCATTCTCCCCCACAAGCATCTCAGCCTCCACTGTGCCAGGTGACCTAACAGACCTGAATTGGGGGAGGGAGAGAGGCACCAATCCCCCAGCACCAACTCTTGAGCACCTCATTCCTGTCAGTTGACTTAGGCTGAGAAGTCCCAAGCTGTGACTTCAACTTGCAACTCCATCATCATGTAACAACATCAGAGTGGATGAAGGTAGTTGCCAGTTGCCATGACAGTCTTTCTTCTGCCATAGAAGCTATGTCCAACCAAAACGAAACATGCAGCAAGAAACATAGACAGAAAAATGAGCAGAAAGACAAGAGGTAATGTCAGGAAAAAGAGAGAAAAAACTGTAATATGGTGACAGGAGTAATGCAGTTGGTGATGCAGGCATGAGAGCATAGCCATGTGAATGCATGAGTGTCCCGCAGGCCTGAATGACAGAATGACAGGAGCAGGAATGAAAGAGCACTCACTCATAGGGGACAAAGTGGCAACCTAACCCATAGCTGTTCCCCATGCAGCTACCCCCACCCTTTCTCCCTCTCTTTCTCTCTCTTTCACTGTCTCCCTCTCTCCCTTCCTCTCTACCTCTTTCTCTCACTCCCTCTCTGTCTAGCTGTATCACACTATGTGTATCTCTTGATGGAATGCCTGGTGGTGGACAGTCAGACAAAGGTCTCCCAGGTCATGCCAGTCCCGAGAGACCCTGAGCCTCTTCAGATTTTTTGTTGGTTCCAACCTCTTGTGCACCTGATCCAGGTAAGGCAGGGCTGCATAGCTCTCTTTTACCAGTTGGAACAGAGGTTTGGGGATCCCTGGAGACTGGATTGAGAATTGTAAACACCCCTGGAGTGACGAGCAGTTGCTCTCCGGTGTCCTTTCTCATCTGCCTTATAAGGGTTAAGATATAATGGCTACTTTTAACATAGCTATAGTCAAACATTCGTTAGAAGGTAAGTCATGTAAGTCACGGTGAGTAAAAAGATTTTTTAAATTGTTTTGTGCTGTTTTTTGGTTTTATTTTTATTTTATTGTATTTTATTTATTTTTTTGATGACATTGCATAAGAGATACAAAGGTAGATGCTGTACTGATTATTATAAGTAACAGTGTGGGGAAGAATTCCAATATTTTTATATTTTAACAGTTAGATTATTATTGTTGTTAATACTACTACTACTACTACTACTACTACTACTAATAATAATAATAATAATAATAATAATAATATCTAACAACTTAAAAAATTAAAATAAATAAAATTTAAAAAATGAATGTTATGTTGTTATAATTCATATAATTCTAACGTACATATTTTGTTCTTATGAAGAATTTATAAGTTAATCTATCACGCAGAGAAAGGCGCCACACTTCGTCGTATTGCAGCCCACGCGCGGAACTCGGTTGCCCGCTGCAGGAAGGGCGCGGGAATACATGCTGAGCACCACAGAGGAGGACCGAGCGCAGTGTGGAGACAGAGAGCCTTTCATTACTTCGTTCTGCTGCAAAGAGATCGAACCAAAATCCAGAGAGAGAGAGAGAGAGAGAGAGAGAGAGAGAGAGAGAGAGAGAGAGAGAGAGAGAGAGAGAGAGAGAGAGAGAGAGGAATAGAATAGAATAGAATAGAATAGAATAGAATAGAATAGAATAGAATAGAATAGAATAGAAATGGCCGGGACATTGAATTACTTGAGTTAACCTTCCCGGATGCGATGCGCTGATCTTCCAAACTGAAATATAACCTCGCAGAGAGAGAGAGAGAGCGAGCGAGAGAGAGAGAGAGAGAGAGAGAGAGAGAGGCTGACGCGCGCCCCCGGTGCGGCACTCAGCGCGCTCTACAACCTCTGCCTCCTCCTCAATCCTAACCGCCAACACCACCAACGCCAATGTCCCTCCAATCTCTGTTCCTCCCTCCCGCGCCAGTTTCGCTCGCTTTTCTTCAAGCTCATTTCAGTGACGTCTAAAAACGACCCGATCCAGTGCGTTTCTTCGGTATGATCCTACATTCAAGTGATGCTGGTGCACTAGGAGGATTGACGCCCGCTCGGATCGGACCAGAGCTGCATCTGCCGGCTTCACTGCTGGAGCTATTAACTGCATCATAAACAAACCTACAGAAAAGGGACATTGCATTCCAATCACGTCTTCATTTCCCCTCGTTTGCCTCGGTCTCATTGGTAAGCGAGCAGAGAGAGAGAGCGAGAGAGAGAGAGGGAGAGAGAGAGAGAGAGAGAGAGAGAGAGAGAGAGAGAGAGAGAGAGAGAGAGAGGCACAAGAAACGCTGGTGAAGAAGAAAAGATTCAACAATCTTTCAACTCTTTTTTTTCGGATGCTCCTAAACTCCATAACGACAAGAGGTGAGTGTTGCGCAAATTCGCTCGTGGCCCTAATACTCGAACGTGGGAGGATAAATGAGCTCAAATGCATCGCACTCTCTGTATTTGATCTGAAAATGCTGTATACTCATTGACTTTCGTCTGATATAACATCTAAAGGACCGTTTTTATGCGATATGTTAATCTGAGCAAGAAAGTATGGTACTTTTCAGTGACGCTTTGGCAAGCAACTGTCAACATTTTGAGAATATTTAATTTGTTCTGCTGGACGTTGTTACGTAGCGATAATGCATGCGTGGTATTGTATGGAGATATTTTTCTATGTGAACAGAAGAGATTTTTTGGTTTCATTGCAGTGAATGTCTCCTTCCAGTCAACAATCGGAGGCACTCCGGGACCGCCCGTCTCCCTATCCATTCCGGCAAAGGAGATGTAAAGTTGGACACCATTAAAACCGAGTAGGTACCTTCTGCCACGGTAATATAGGTGTCATATCTGAACCGACTGTCTGAGTCCGGTGTGTTCGGATGTCCGCCAACACACAGAGAAATACCGAAACATAGCGTACGAGATGGCTGAAGAGACATCGGCACAAAGTGCGCTATTCATGCTGCGATCACTTTTTGCCCTCCCCATTCCGCAAGGATGTAAAGCAAACGTCGCTCTCCTGCCTTTGCTGGTTAAAAGGAGTCTTTCATCAAGTCCGAGATCGTGTTCTTTTGCAAAAGTCATCACGATCAGACATTCCGCGTTAAGCGGAGTGTTTGGGACCGTACCGCGCTCAGACCCACTCGGCTATATAGTTTCCCTGTTGACGTACTGGCAGCATGCTACTGCGATTTTAGCTAATTCAGTCTGTTCAAAGAACACGCAGCCTTAGTTAGCGTTGTAATTGGACTTCATCGATCTTTGGAGATGCGCCAGGCACGATTTACAGAAATAAATGAATGTTTTTAAATGTTTGTAGCGAACAGACCTTTCAGTTATTTATAGTATTATTAAAATATTGGTCTCCTCGCGATAAAATTGGAAGAGCACGAAACCGGCGGGCGAGACGACAAAAGCGTTAAGTTGTCGAATGTCCTCTGTCCCGCTCGCTGCATGTGAGTGCTTGCGTGTGTGCGCGCACGTTTGTGTGTTTCGGAGAGAGAGAGAGAGAGAGAGAGAGAGAGAGAGAGAGAGAGAGAGAGAGAGAGAGAGAGAGGCGACAGCCGTTGTATGATATAATGAATGTAAAGACAGTTAACGGGAAAAAATATATACGAAAAATGCCTCGTCACTAAGATACCTAATGATACGTGCGACCTAACAGATTATCGTGATTTAGGCCTTCGTGTGGGTGTGTTTCTCGTCCCTAGAAAACCAGAACATCACGTCACTATCGATCTGGTGATATTCTTCTTGATTCTTATACTGAAATGTGATGCGCGTTTTTATATGCTTCGGTTGTGTGTTGGCTGTCATTTAAACATGATCTTCATCCTCACATAGGCTACTGGCATGATAATGAGGGGAGAGAAGTTGTCGTTTGAAACTGTCATTTCAAATTGCGCATAAGCCCCAATATGTTACCGCGAATACTTTATAACAATAGCGCACATTCCAACGGAGTCAACGGCTTACTACTTTGAGCTCTGATTCTACTCTCTCTGTCTGTTTCAGTGCTGTGAAGTGGCTCTTGGCCGTAACTTCATCAGGTCTCGGCGGAAGGATGCTGTGGGTAACCCTGCTAAGCACAATAGCTTTAGGGTGGACTACACCGATCCCCTTGCTGGATGAGTCAGAGGAAATAGATGAGCCTTGCTTCGACCCTTGCTACTGTGAAGTCAAGGAGGGCATTTTCCATGTCCACTGCAACAGCAAAGGATTTACAAATGTCAGTCAAATCTCCCAAACGTGGACGAGGCCCTTCAAACTCAACCTGCAGAGGAACTCCATGCGCAAACTGTATTTCAACAGCTTTTTGCACCTCAACAATGCTGTGTCACTAAATCTGGGGAACAATGCACTGCAGGACATTCATGCAGGTGCATTCAATGGTTTGAGCATTTTGAAAAAGCTTTTTCTGCATGAGAATAAGCTGGAAGTGTTTAGAAATGATACATTTCTCGGACTCGAGAGTCTCGAGTATCTACAGGCGGATTACAACGTTATAAAGAGAATAGAGAGTGGTGCTTTTCGGAACCTGCACAAACTCAGAGTACTTATCTTGAATGACAATTTGATACCTGTGCTACCCAATTTATTATTCAGGTCTGTGTCGCTAACACACCTTGATTTGCGGGGTAATCGGCTAAAGACCTTGCCTTATAAGGGCACGCTGGAATACGTTGGTCGCAGCTTGATGGAGATTCAGCTCGAGGAGAATCCGTGGAACTGTGTGTGTGAGATTGTGCAACTCAAAACGTGGCTCGAGCGCATTCCATACACTGCTCTGGTGGGTGACATCACGTGTGAGTATCCATTTCATTTTCATGGCAAGGACTTGCGCGAGATCAAAAGGAGTGAGCTTTGTCCCATGCTATCTGAAGCTGAGATAGAGGCAAAACTTGGCATACCAAGATTACCTTTCAGTAATGAGAATACGTGGCCTACCAAGCCCTCCTCCATGTTATCATATTCCCACAACACCGCTTCCTCAGTAGAGTATAGAGAGCGGCACATTAAGCCAACCAAACGACCCAGACCCACAAAAACTTCACCCACCCCACGTAGCATTTACCCTGGTCCAAACCAACCCCCTATTCCTGCCTATCAAACCAGACCACCTATTCCAATAATCTGCCCTTCGGGATGTATCTGCAATTTACACATCAATGACTTGGGGCTCACTGTCAACTGTAAAGAGAAGGGATTTCACAACATCTCTGAGCTTTTGCCACGGCCACTAAATGCCAAGAAACTGTACCTCAGTGGGAACTTGATTCAGAAAATATACAGGTCAGATTTTTGGAACTTTTCCAGTCTGGATTTACTCCATTTGGGTAACAACCGGATATCTTACGTTCAAGAAGGCGCCTTTATCAACCTGCCCAATTTGAAAAGCTTATACTTGAACGGTAATGACATTGAAAGGCTGAGTCCCGGCCTTTTCCGCGGCCTGCAGATGCTCAGTTACCTGTATTTAGAGTACAATGTGATCCGAGAGATCCAGCCAGCTGCTTTCAGCTTAATGCCCAACCTGCAGCTGGTTTTCCTGAATGACAACCTGCTGCGTACGCTGCCTGTGGATGCTTTTGCAGGCACGTCTCTGGCCAGACTGAATCTGCGCAACAACTACTTCCTGTACCTGCCTGTAAGCGGAGTGCTGGAGCACCTGCACTCCATTGTGCAGATTGACCTGCACCAGAACCCGTGGGACTGCTCCTGCGACATCATCCCACTCAAACAGTGGATTGAGAAGCTCAGCTCCGTCATCGTTGTGGGGGAGGTCATCTGCAAAACGCCAGAGTTCGCGTTGGGCAAGGACCTGCGAGCCCTGGAGGCCGAGGTCATCTGCCCTGAGCTGAGATTCACCGCCCCCTCCCCTGGCATGACCAACGACATAACGTCGACCAGCGGCTCGGGACTGGGGCGTGCCCCGGCTGGGGGTAACGTCCCCCTTTCAGTGCTGATCCTCAGCCTCCTGATCTTGTTCATCTCCGCTGTGTTCGTGGCTGCTGGCCTGTTCGCTTTTGTCCTGAGGCGGCGCAAGAAACTACCCTTTAGGAAGCGGCAGGAGGTGGACCTGACGGGCATTCAGATGCAGTGCCGGATATTCGAGGAGCGGCAGACTGCCTCGCCTGAGAAAGCGCCTGGACACGTCTATGACTACATCCCTCATCCTGTTACTCAGATGTGCAACAACCCCATTTACAAACCACGCGAAGGGGAGATCGAGGGAGAGCAATTTGCAGAGACCAAGGAAAATAGCAGTAATTATCGAACTCTGCTGGAGAAAGAAAAGGAGTGGACGATGGCTGTGTCTAATTCTCAGCTCAACACAATTGTCACCGTCAATCAGTCTGGTGACATAGCAGGCTTTCATGAGAATGGTGTGCTTTGCCCCACGGTGATTGACAGCCAGAGACCAACCCCGACAGTAGGTTTTGTAGACTGCTTGTACGGAACGGTTCCAAAATTAAAGGACATGCACGTTGCACATGCACACCCCCCAGGAATGCAATACCCTGATTTACAGCAAGATGCCAGATTGAAAGAAACACTACTGTTCACTGGGGGCAAAGGATTTTCTGAACAAACAGGAACGAGTGAATACCTCGAGTTAAGGGCCAAACTCCAAACCAAGCCGGATTACCTCGAAGTCTTGGAAAAATCGTATAGATTCTGATTACAGAGAGTAAGCTCACTTCCATAGTGACCCCCTCACCACTACCACCACTACCACCACAAAAGTATCAAAAATAAATACATTTTAAAAATTAATAAAATTTTAAGCATGATGAGTTTTATTTATATATATATATATATATATATATATATATATATATATATATATATATATATATATATATATATATATATAACAAAAATGTTTTCCCCAAAGTCGCTTTGGAGGAAAGGCCATACTCAGTTATTCAATGAAGTGCCTTTTTTCAGAGTAGCCAGCAATGTTATCAACCCTTATTTTTATATGGAACAGATTTGTTTGTGTCGTGGGAGCCATCGGGAGAGCATCAGACTAAATATTAGACGAAGCCTTCACGGCGCTCACGCGCGACTGCGGGAGGAGCAGGATTTTGCCACGTCTTGTCTCTTGCGCGCTCGGATACTTGCCCCAGGCCAGGCACAGTTTGTAGTATATTGCAGTTTGCTGCATGCATTCAACTGCAGGGTTGGGTATTGCTGAAAAGGATAATTCACCTTCAATAGAGATACTGCAACGCATTACTGTTCGGTGGTCTATTTATTTTATATATTACCTAAAGACTTCAGAGGTCCTATCTCAAGGACTTACCCAAGGATCAACGTTTGTGAATACATTATGACGCTCAAAGTTTTATGGAATTCAACGCACTTTCTTAAGACAGAACGCTTCTGGATATTATCACTAACGGCTTTGTAGAAGCACTTTTAATGTTTTCTCTCTCACAAAGATTTAAAAAGAAAAAAATGTGCATATATTTATTCTGTAATTTCAGTGAAAATTTAATTGTAAAGGTAATGTTAAATCTATGTATAGTGATTATGCGTCTGGTATAGCCTTCTTAATAAAAAGGAAAAACCGTATTAAATCAAATAAAAAGGGTACCAATGAATATCATTTGTGAGAAATACAGTTGACGTAGTGCTATGACGCTGTGATACGGTGCAGTGTCTTTTCTTTTTCCTTTTTTATCTGCAAGGCAAATTAGAAAATGCCTATAAACCTGCCGATGTCTGCCGCTGTACGTCAAATAACCTCTTACTGCTGCTATGAAATTCGAAAAGAGGACCAAGATGGTGCAGGTCTGATTTAAGAGAGAAACTACTGCCTTCATCTACGTTCCAGTAAGCTGTGCGAGCAAGATGAAACAGATATGAACCGTGCTATATAATTCGTTCCGATTTAAGCATTCACTTGGAGACTAAACACCAGTGAATTACAAGCTGTCAAACATACGAGATTTAGAATTGATGTCAATTGTCACTACTGAAATTGTCCACAAGAGGGCAACAGCGAGACACCCGCGCAAAGTATTTACAGAAAGGGGGAACCTGTGCACAATAGGTTGCCAAAAATAGATAGTCGGTCATTTGAGCGAAATGAATGTTGTACGAGAAGGAATATTTCTATATCGGTTTTTTTTTTCATGTTTCACTTTATTTCTTTTGAAACAGTTTGGATTCCACAAAATATATTTCTCTTGTGCAATGGAGAAAGAAACAATGGTGAATCAAATACGGGCATGAAAAGGTCAAACATTCAGTTGAAAACAGGGCTTCATACTTTATTGCTTTATTCATACCGTCAACCCTGGGTCAACAAAAATAACAAATGCCTGTTGCTGTAGATCAGAATAACCACATCCCATTGTCCACGGAATGAAAGCTTCATCTGCAAACATTTGCTATTTGCTCTTTTATTTAATCACTTTGAACATGCAGAAAACAGTCACATGCACATCTTGAGTTTTTTCCTGCTAACGAATGTGCAGTTTTACATGGATACTAAATAATGTGGTTTTCACTTGACATCAGTAACTATTTTTTTCTCCTTTTTGTTAAAATTTTATTTAACTCTTTTTACATTTACATACCCTGAAAAAGTGTTTTGCCAATGATTTAATAAATCATGTTTGTACCCATGGACAAGAGAGTTCATTTTGTGCGGCTTCATTGTACACTGATGAATTTGTGTTAGTGCACTGGGATAACGGATGTTTGTCTGTCATGTGAGAATATTCTTTCTTGAACATTCTTTATCCCACTAGTGCAGAAGATGTGAATGTAGCTATCGTATGTCTAATGGAACAGTGAGACCATTTGCTCAAATGGATATGAAAGGAAGTTTCCTGTTGTTTGTTTTTACATGAACACACTAAGGTTGTGAATCTTAAATATTTATATTTGGGATGTAGGAAGCATTCTAAACTAGGATTTCTGTAAAAATGGCTGTTTTTTAATTTTACACACAAGGGACAGCACAAATATCTGGAATTCCACATTTTTAAGTGTGTATCTGCATGTGTGAGTGTGTGTGTGTGTGTGTGTGTGTGTGTGTGTGTGTGTGTGTGTGTGTGTGTGTGTGTGTGTGTGTGTGAGAGAGAGAGAGAGAGAGAGAGAGAGAGAGAGAGAGAGAGAGAGAGAGAGAGAGATTCATATAAGTCATTACAACCAGTCATTGTGCTTGTTGTTTTTATTTTTTATAATCTATGAGACTATTGGTAGCTGTCAAGGCACCACCATGGACAATGTTTGATGACACATATATAATAACAGATGTTGCATAATTATGATATTGTTTTCATCTGTATGACACATTTAAATGTGCAGTGAAATGGCTATGGGACAAGCCATGCGTAAAGCTTTAGAGGGCAGGTTATTGCCCCTCTCCTACATCATCAGTGGGCTACATTCTGCATTTTTCCGCATCCCTGTCACCTTCTCAGGTTTTTTTTCTCAATTTCCACCTGCCATTGAAATCTCCCCACTGGTTTGGATTCCAATTAGTCTGGAAGCCAGAGTGCAAGCATGTGCTCCTGCTAACACACATGAAGCTGGCCATCGCATGTTTTCAGTAAACCAGCCTTCCACCCCACAGAGCAGGAGCACTCAGGCCCTCTTGAACATTATGAACAGCTGTGGCATCTGTGGAATTTGAATTCAAGACTCAGTGACAGGGCACAGTGCTCTTTTGCCCCTTCATATGAGGGGCAAAATGTCTTCAGCATTATATCACATATATCAAGACCAGTAACCTTCGCACACTTCTACTGGACAAGTCAGTGACTTGGGTGACAGAAAACCTGTGCTTGGTTGATCATTTGACTGGTTGGAGTTTCTATAATCCATACCATCTCAGCCTGATTTGTGCTGTTGTGCGATTGAAAGGTTTTTTGTTGCATCAGTGGAATTCCTGTGTGTGGTCGTGGCCCCGGCCGAGCGTGTTGATATTACAATGCCCTCTCTAGCTGGTGCATCTGCTGTGCATTGTTTCCGTTGTTTTCTTTCTGTCTATTGATGTGAGTGAGCTCTCAATCTACAGCTGGTTCTCTTTTGCTCACCCCTTTCACAGTAATTGTCTGTTATTTTGCTTTGCATAAAACCAGAGCGGAGAAATTATCCAAGGAAACACGCAGTAAAGGGACAAAGAGAAAAAAGTGAAGAAGGAAAAAGGCAGTTGTGGAGTGTCAATCCTCACACTCTCCTGTGTTAGTATGCATAAATGTCAAGCCTCACACTCTTCTGTGTCAGTATGCATAAATGTCAATCCTCACACTCTCCTGTGTCAGTATGCATAAATGTCAATCCTCACACTCTCCTGTGTCAGTATGCATAAATGTCAATCCTCACACTCTCCTGTGTCAGTATGCATAAATGTCAATCCTCACACTCTCCTGTGTCAGTATGCATAAATGTCAATCCTCACACTCTCCTGTGTCAGTATGCATAAATGTCAAGCCTCACACGCTTCTGTGTCAGTATGCATAAGTGTCAAATCTCACACTCTCCTGTGTCAGTATGCATAAATGTCAAGCCTCACACTCTTCTGTGTCAGTATGCATAAATGTCAAATCTCACACTCTCCTGTGTCAGTATGCATAAATGTCAAGCCTCACACTCTTCTGTGTCAGTATGCATAAATGTCAAATCTCACACTCTCCTGTGTCAGTCTGCATACATGTCAATCCTCACACTCTTCTGTGTCAGTATGCATAAGTGTCAAATCTCACACTCTCCTGTGTCAGTATGCATAAATGTCAAGCCTCACACTCTTCTGTGTCAGTATGCATAAATGTCAAATCTCACACTCTCCTGTGTCAGTCTGCATACATGTCAACCCTCACACTCTTCTGTGTCAGTATGCATAAGTGTCAAATCTCACACTCTCCTGTGTCAGTATGCATAAATGTCAAGCCTCACACTCTTCTGTGTCAGTATGCATAAGTGTCAAATCTCACACTCTCCTGTGTCAGTATGCATAAATGTCAAGCCTCACACTCTTCTGTGTCAGTATGCATAAATGTC
>NC_137502.1:17060000-17095000 GCF_041902795.1 Electrophorus electricus
TCTTTTCCCAGTAGTCAGTGGGCTAAAACATTGGAGTTCCCTTTCGTAATCAGAAAAACAACATGCACACCTCCTGTCTAAGACCTGACTCTCACCTCCCCATTAAAGGCAGGCCTAAATCCCCAGTGGTGATGCTTCAGCTTCCTCTGGACCACTGCTCTCTACTGCATAATGGGCTCTTGTGTCTTAAATGGTGACCCCCCTCCCCGCCTTCGCTGATGATGACCACCCTAATTGCATTATTTTTCAATTTTATAAGTCAAAGTGTGTTTTGAGGGTGCTAAATGGCTATTGAATTGCAAATTATTTGTACACACTGAGGCTAATATAAAGGGGTGCTTTTTTCCTTTGAGGTGTACTGACTCATGACTCTGTCAACTTGATGTAACAACTGATGAAATATCTCCTGCCAAATGTCAAGATGATATAATAGATTTATGGTGTTTTTCCACTGGGCAATAAAGTAAGGCTAGGTACAATTTAAAATCCACGATAGCACATTTTGAAGCATTTTCCATTGATACATGACCGGTATCATACCTGGGCACCTGAGCCAAATTTGATGACTTTTTATACTGAGGAACCTAGCTTGCTGAGTTTGAATATGCAGAAAAAAGGGGGAAAAATTACAATCTAAAACTAATGTGTTTAATGAAAGTAACAAAACAAGACCAAACACAAAAGTATACTAACAGGATCAAAAGAAGGCCAATGTAACTACAATGACCAACATCGGTTACATGAATAGAAAAGACTGGTTACTGAAGCTGCATCTGCGATCTGGCATACTTGAATAAATAATTTGATAGCATTGAATATTCTTAAAATACTGTACATCTATCAAAATTTCGTAGGACTAATATAAGTACCTGCTTATGAATTTCAGCCATCCATGTGCAACCATTTGCCAGAAATTCTATACTGAATACACCATGGTTTTTTTGGTAAATTTCCACAACAATCCTGCATGTCCTTTTAAATGGCCTTTTAAAACATGCTTCCGGTAAAAGATAACTTTGGATTCCATCGTTGCTGTTGGGCCATAAACAGCTATTCTCTTTGAGTGACAGCAATTCACACCTACCATGGACCAAGGTATGAAGGGAGAAGTTGAGGGCGGCTAACAAATTACTTCACAAGTGATTTCTAGGCACAACAGGCATGATTGGCAGTTGTTTCAACAAATAGAGGATGCTTAGACAAAAATGTAGATGCCTCACTTGCCTTATTTGTGTACCCATTTAGCAATTTAGCAGGCTACATCCCTGCACACAGCATGCATGCATTGTAATCAGATAAATTGTAGTGCATGTGTGTGGCGCTGTTTGGAGAAACGGATGCAGCCATATGAATTATTTGATCTGCAATACTATTGGACATGGAAAAGAAGAGGCTTATTTTAACAAGTTTATGTGGAGTTGTTTGGGTGCAGTTATGAGCTGAAAGCTTAGAGACAGTTCAGTGACTTCTAGCAAGGACTAGCTATGATGTTTGCATTGCAAATCACTGGATGTTTTCAGTCACTGCTGGAAAAATGTGTAATCCTGCTACAAACTGTAAGTATAAATGAGAAAGCATACCATTTATTTACAGTATTACAGCATTTAGAGTATTTTCCCCAGCATAATATTTTAGCCTAATAGCAATGAAGCTAATACCAAAGTAGATAATATTGTTTAGCCTTTAACAATGAAGCTATGAAGCTAATATTGCCTTTTAGTAAGTTGTTGAATATTTTATTGTGATTTTTATCAAAAAGAATCTTGCACACTCTATGTATAGTGACTGGTGACTTTGTCTGAATTTGGAGAGGTTTTTGGACACTTTGAGGTTGTCTAGCACACCTAGTGGAAAATATTGTATAGCTACTTAGTAATTTCATGTATATGCTCCAAAGTGTTCAGTTTACTAGACAAGACCATGGTGCATCAGGAAATGTATTGCATGACTGAAAATGAATCTCCAGCATCAAAATACACATTATACACCCCATATATATATATATATATATATATATATATATATATATATATATATATATATATATATATATTCTTCTGTATTAGATGAGCTTAAATGGAGCCTAAATGATGGAAAAATAAGCATGGATGTGAATGGATGTCTTACCAAAGTCTCTACTTTAATTTGAATTGTGAATGATCATTGTGCTATGTGTACAATTTCAGATAACTAGTGTTAAAGTGAACAAGTACAAATCGTTCAAGCTTAAAACTGGAGGCGCATATAGGGGTTTTAAATAAGGAACAAAATAATAACATAACTGAACACAGGTGGTGTGGATACTGAGGCCAGACACACACACAACCTGAGTGGGGCATCACAACAAACCAAAATAAATAATGTGCACCAAAAGATGAAGTGTAAACAAAAAGCCACATGCAACACCACCAATGCTTGACACATGCTACAGGTGATGGTGGGTTGGGGGGGACTGTCACAGGACCACCCACCAAACGCATGCCTCCCAGTGCGGGAACACGCACATGACAGTGGCAATGCAAAAAAAAAGGGGGGGGGGGGTGTACTGCAAACATCCAGGGCCAGCATAAATTGCACAATGCCCCCCAGGACCTGGAGAACACTAAGGTTCACTAAGGGCCTCCCAAGTCCTGGTCATGGTAACACCATGCACCTTAACCCTAACACTACCCCTAGAAGTTAGTGAACTTGAAAGAAAACACTTAAACTGCAGCTAATCTTCCCAGTTAGTTTCCACGTTAAACAAACAAAAAAGTGAGAAGAACAAAAAAGATTCATGAGACTTATACACAACAAGACATCTTTTGCCATGAATCAACAAGAAAAGGACAGAACTTGAAATATCAACGAAATCAATTATTTATTCTTATGCATCACACTATGATGCTATGGACACCATGGAACCAAGCCCAGTCACATTGGAGTGATATGGCGCTTTTCCTGCTACTCCACTGCCAAATACAGAAAAGCCGCAACCGGCACTCAGCGAAGTTCAGGATGACCTTGTTTGATTACTTAGCAAAAGAAAAGAACTAAAGTTATAGCTTAGAAGGCAGAATCCTTGAAGCATTGAAAAAAACATCAGAATTTCTGTTCAAAGTAGTACAAGACGCAAAGAACGATGTCAAGACACTAAAGGGGACCTGCAAAAAAAAAACATTCAAAAACTGAAAAAGAAAACAGAACTGGAAGACAAAGTAAATTATGCAGAAAGATAACCAGAGATGTGGGAATCTCCAGCTGTATCATAATCTTCATCTGTACCAGAATCGGGGAATGAAGATATCAAACAAATGGTGATTGAGGTCTGCAGCAGGGTTCTTTCAGAAGCTAAAGGGTACCAATGTCAGCCATACCAATGTCAGCCACAAGATCAGGAGGAAGGATGGCAACAAAAGCAGATGATTGACTGTACAGTTTATTGCCAGGTCAAAAAAGAGACGATCCAGAGGAAAGCAAAACACAGTGATTAGCTCAAAGGAGAAAAGATGAGATTTTGAGATCTAACATCAATGGTCATGGCTGCAAAACAAAAAAAAACAAATCGAAAAAGCATGAAAGTCTGGGAAAAGAGCATTTGTCGTAGAACCAAGCAAGGCCTTGAACGTAAGAGTACAGTAAGAGTCATCCCATTCCCAGTTCATACCTCACATTTCTTATGAGTGCAACATAGACTCATAGCCTCAACATAATTCTCACCATCCACCATTCTCCTTTTTATTGTAAATTTTGATCAGCATTTTGTTGTAGTACACATTTAATTTGAGTATTTCTTTGGGTCATAATACAAGACCAATTTAAAAATTGTTCTGAGCTTATTTTATAGGGAATTTTAAAGGGAAGATAATTAAAATTCACAAATTTGGCACATGGATGATTGTAGTTATAGATAATGGAGGAAACTATATTTGGGAAATGCATATGCCACAAACAATTATTAAAAAAACAAGGAATTGCTTCATGAATTTGAAAAAGAAATACAATCATGTCAACAGTTTTAGTTCTAGTGGTTTTTGTTCTAAGAGGTGATCAGAATTCACTTGTAAATACACATGTAGACTGTTCATACACCAAGACCTAATAACAAAATCAATATAACGGCCAGTAGGTTTTGCTTTAACTTGACATTTTTGATGTTTGGAGATCCAGAAATCAAAACAGTCATGTTTATTATATTTGAATAATATTTAATATGTTACAAAATTATTTTCAATTAATGATCAATACATAGAAAAGACATTTTTAAAATAATTAACCTAAAAATATTTATAAATCTGCAATAATTATTGAGCATTAAATAACTTATTGCTAACAGATGAAACTTTTAAACAGGAATCAAAAGCTATCAAAATTGAACATTGGGAAAAGGCAAAAAGTAAAAAATCATATTGCATTAACTGGGAACATAGGAAATACCAAATCAGACTTTATTTTTACAAAGAGAAAAATAATTTGCAAAAATGAAAAAGGACAAAGAATATAGAATTAAAGAAGCAATTTTCAATATGCACAATCAAACCACAAATAGCCTTTGAAATAAATGCAAACTACTGGAATTACAATTAGAACTAGATCAAATAGAGGAATACAAAGCTAAAGGTGCATTTATATGCTCTAAAAATAAATAACTAAAATAAAGGAAAACTAAATAATTAAATATTGATGGATTTATTTATTAATTTAATCAAAGATCCTAATAGTATAACTGATAATGTCAAATAATTCCATACTATGTTATATACCAAAAAAACAACATGTGACATAACTCCATTTTAATCCACTGCTAAAAAAAGATGAACCAATATGACATAAGAAACACATTTATCATGCTTAAAAAATAAATCTCTTGGATGTGATATACTAACAGCTGAATTTTGCAAAGTTTTTCAAGATGGCATTATAGAACACTTTTATCTATCTATCTATCTATCTATCTATCTATCTATCTATCTATCTATCTATCTATCTATCTATCTATCTATCTATCTATCTATCTATCTATCTATCTATCTATCTATCTATCTATCTATTTATTTGTTTGTTTGTTTGTTTATTTATTTATATTTAATCACTTGAAGAAGGGACACTACCTGTCGCAATGTCGCAGGCTTGACACTTTTACCCATACCCAAGATTACAAAAACTGGAGACCAATTACTCTATATTAAATATTAGTCAGTATTTTTGCAGAAAGACTTAAATTATGCTTGGATTCAATAATCGATTAATACCAGTCAGCAAATATATTTTATTTATATTGTTATTATCAAAATTATTTTTAAAATCCTAGCTGTTCCCAGTGGACCAGCATAATCGTTTGCGCGAGAGCCCCATTTCAATAGTCTTTTTAATAGGTCATACACTGGCAGCTCAGAAGTGTGTAGCCCCCCTGCCACTCATAACCAGCCACTTACAGTATGAGGGGAGAACAATGAGCGCATTTTTCAGTCGGAACACACATGCCCTGTGCAGTAAACTCAAACATGCCTCCCATTCAACACAAGATCACATTTTTGGGAAATGAGCACATTTGCTGCTGTCTATGGGGTCATATTGGTGAGAAGGTGACAATTTCAAAAACAATTATTGCAATAACTGAACATTAGGTGAGTTTATTTTTCCATCATTTATAACCTAACTGGATTTAAGGTAGTAGCCACATACAGCTAATTAACAATCGTAAGGCCCATTTATTTTAACTGAAAACATAGCAAAGGTGTCCACCATTGTTTTTGCAGTTGAAATGGAAGATGCATCAATGATTTCTGGGCAAGTTCTGCTGCTGAAGTGGACATTTCTGTTCACTTGTTCCCTGGCCCCTATGAGAGCTCATCTAACCACTTCAGTTAATGCAGTATTGAAATGGCCCTAGAGAAGGCATGAGGGATTTAGCAAGGCAAAGAAGGAGAGGGAATATTATTGTAACACGGCAGATCAAGTAACAGTGCTCCTGTCACAATTAGTGCAGTAAGGCAGGACACATTTGGAGACAAGTAACATTTAGCGAGGGCAAATTCATATTCAGCAGCCTTATTACAAGTCTGGATACAAGGTGAAAATGGGAAACCAAGACAAACAAAGCAAAACATAGACTAAACAAAGTAAAACACAGCAAAGAGTATAACATGAAATTTACAAGGAATATACAACTTGTGACATACAACACAGGTTAACATCTTTGGATTCAAAACAAAAGACCAATGACCAACAAACGAGAGCTTAGAATACAAGGTATAAATATAAAAGCAATTCAAGGCAAATGAGACACATTTAAAGGGTAGAGAAAGAAAGCAAAACAAAACCACATGGCTCTACATCATAATAGCAACCCAGAACAAAAAGAAATCCAAGGAGAACTACATGGAGCTTAGTGAAAGTAAAAGGCTTTTTTTAGGTTTTCTAGTAGTGCTCATGGATGTGAAGCTATGAAGAATTTTAAAAATATTTTTGCTTCTTTCATGTAGATAAACAACCCCACCCCCCAAAAAACCCAACAACAAAACCTATGCATCATGAGTCTATGATGCCTGTCTTTAATTAAAATAAAAATTCCTGTAGAGTGTTTTCCTTATTCCTGGTTCTAAAATTTGGATACTCATTATAATCAAATCAGCAGGATATTTGCTTTCCGAGCACCTTTTTATTTCTCATTCTGGCAGGAAAAAGCCATGTGCAGTGAAAAGATGTGCAGCTCCTGGGAATGGGATGACTCTTACTGTACTCTTACATTCCAGGCTTCGCTGTCAAAGCCATGGACACAGGAGACCTTCTGCACACGAGACATTACAGGCTCCAGTAGTGCTCCTTTCACACGCAGTGAGAGGAAAGGTCTGAAATAATCTATGCTACATCAATGAATTACATCACCTTACACCCTCTCATTGGTTAATCTTGGATGAATTTATTTGTGTGGTCTAGCTTATATCTTTCTATGGTATTTATCTTTTGTTAGAATGAAAATGTGTTTTTGTGTGCATGTGAGAGAGAGAGAGAGAGAGAGAGAGAGGGGGGGGGGGGACTGACCTTATGTAAATGTATAATTTTTGTTTGCTCAATTCACACTATTCATATACATCAGCAGGTTACAATATGCATGCTACCATGAAGGCAAAAAATCCATTTGCACATGTGAGTGAATTTAGGAAAATGAACCCCATTTAGTATAGATCCTTATTCAATAAATAAAGAAAGAAAAAAACATACATTAATGAATACCAGAGACATGCAAAATATTAGTTAGATGTGACCAACTCTGATTAAAAGTATTTGAAGAAAATGTTATTTATTAGGCAAGATTTTTGTCAGTGATTTTACATTTTCTTTATGCTTCTTTATGCATCTTTACGTGTTCTTTATTACAATTTCTTTATGCTTGAGCTGCCATAAGACATTCAGACAGCAATGAGTTGCCTAAAATGAAATCGTTCCTTCTCTCTTTCTCAGCTCTCATAATTGCACTATATTATATATATTCAGCACTTTGACCTTTCCTAAATGGCATACTTTTTTGTAAGAAACAATGAATAATTCTATGGAATGAATGATCAGTCGCCTTCTGTTGGGCTGGCTGCTGATGAAATTACAGCCTGACTGAGGCAGAGTTTGGGAGCCATAGAATGAACATGAGCATGCTACTGGCTGCAGTATGAGCAGGGGTTAGTGCTTACCCCCCACAAGGGTGGATGGGCTGAGTCTCGAGTCAGCAAGAGTGTCAGTCTGGGGTGATTCATGGCTTGCACCATCCATTCTGAAAGCTTTCCTGTGCCATCTCTTTCCACCAATCCTCCCCCTTCCACAGCCCCAACACTCTCACTCTCTTTCTCTCTCCCTCTCTATCTCTCTTTCTGTCTCTGCCTCTGTCTCTCTATTCTGAGCATGGTTGAATGCCGTGCTCTACTCTTTCACCAGCCGTGTCCTGCCTACAGGATGAAGGCTCACTTGAATATATGTGTGTGAGTGTGTGTGTGAGTGCGTTTGTGTGTGTGTGTGTGTGTATCCTTGTTTGGTGCTGACTCACTTACCATCTGTTTCGCATTGTACTGTCTCAATAATTTCAATAATTCATTTGTAATTCAGAAAGGGGTTCACAATATGAGTGTTGTTTGATATGTGTGTGTACATATCTCTGTATCAGCACACCTGGTCTCTCAGTGGGGAATACAGGACACATACAGCTGAGGTGGTACTCCTCTCTCTCTCTCTCTCTCTCTCTCTCTCTCTCTCTCTCTCTGTCTCTCTCTCTCTCTCTCTCTCTCTCTATCTCTCTCTCTCTCTCTCTCTCTCTCTCTCTCTCTCTCTCTGTCTCTCTCTCTCTCTCTCTCTCTCTGTCTCTCTCTCTCTCTCTCTCTCTCTCTGTCTCTCTCTCTCTCTCTCTGTGTGTGTGTGTGTGTGTGTGTTTGTGTGTATTTCTTCTAGCTTCAACTTGCTTGCATACACCATTTACATATAAATAGTCCTTTTAATGGGCTAAAATGTGTTCAATCTATTTTTGCTGTTTCTGACCCTGCAGCATGCCTTAAATTAATTAGATTACACATATGCCTTTATGTATAATAAATTATTATTATACATGAGTGTATGTATAAATATTGTATATGCAAACAAGTATACATGTATAGTGAGGGAGTAAGGGCTTTATGCACATATTTGTAAATGCCAGCATGTAGTCTGTTTATACTTACGTTTATATACACAACATCTTGCCTTTTATATAGTCCCAAACATGGACAATGAAAAGACAGCAGTCTATAACAAGGCCTGTTGGGTAAGTTATAGTTATAGTATTTCCCTGTGTAGTTGGTTTAATATTTACTTGTTACTTTATTGAAGCAATCCTTGATGTCAACTTATATTTGTTGATGTTAGTTGTTAAGCTGGTAGACTAGTAATATTATGCTAAGCTAATGATGTTCATAGTTATAATGCTAACCAGTGCTAAATGATACAATTGTTTTGTTCTTTCCTGTATTATTTAAGACCACAACTTGACTCAAGTTTCCTTATCTTGTATGAAAATCATATGGTGTTTCAATCTTAGTAATCCAAGTTTCCCATGCAAACATCTGCCTTAGTTACTGGTGCTGGATGGTTTACCATATTATCATATGTGTATTATTAACATGCTGATAACATATACTTCTCACATATTGCTAGCAGTCTAAATATCATGTGGTAAGACATTCAGAAGGCTTGTAGGATATGGATAAGGGTAAGCATATATAAACTGAAAAAAACACCAAACCCTGGGGACAATATATAAAAGATACAACCAAGTCCTAAGTCAGGTGCCAAAGGCTGCACTGAGTTTAAGCAGTAAAAGAACAGTTGTTATTCTTGAATCAATATGTAAATTGATAACATTAAGAATCTTTATAAGACCAGTTTGCAATAGCTAAGGTGAAAAGTTGTTAAAATAGCCATTTATTAATAGTAATCCTATTCAGTTTTTGAAAGACTTTATCATTTTTCCAGTGAAAGTTACATTTCAAATTTGTTTGTAAATATTATTACAATTATCGCAACTATAATCGGTTTACTTTCCTTAATTAAGGAGACTATCAGATTAATTTAACCAGGCACCCAAGTGCTTTTTATTCTAGCATCTCTGCTTAATATTCAGTCTCTGATGAATGTCAGCCTACATTCGCTCTCTTCACTTCTCCATCTTTTAGCTTTCAAGGACATCTACATATGCATGCACACAGGTTTAAAGCTTGCTATTCACAGAAAGAAATGTTGTGTTGTGGAGAATTCTGACCAGAAGAGATGTGAAGAAGGTGATTTTTATTTTATTTATTTCACCTCACATATCTCTCATTCTCTCTGTGATCCCTCTCTTCATCTTGGTATATATGGCCAGCCCCTGTTTGGCAGGAATCCGCTGGGCTGAGTACAGTTGGCCTAGTGATGATTCACAGGACAGAAGCACGTAGCAACTTTTGTACACTGCCAGGCAGATGACCTCACAGTAGGCTTGTTGCACATCCAGCACTGAAACAGTATGGCATAACCAGAAATATTGCATGAAATGTGTGTGTGTGTGTGTGTGTGTGTGTGTGTGTGTGTGTGTGTGTTTGTATGTGTGTGTGTGTGTGTGTGTGTGTGTGTGTGTGTGTGTATGTGTGTGTGTGTGTGTGTGTGTGTATGTGTGTGTGTGTGTGTGTGTGTGTGTGTGTGTGTGTGTGTGTGTGTGTATGTGTGTGTGTGTGTGTGTGTGTGTGTGTGTGTGTGTGTGTGTGTGTACTGCACTTGTAAAGCTAAAAAGCCCAAAGATACATTTTTGGTTACATTTGTGTGTGTGTGTGTGTGTGTGTGTGTGTGTGTGTGTGTATGTGTGTGTGTGTGTGTGTGTGTGTGTGTGTGTGTACTGCACTTGTAAAGCTAAAAAGCCCAAAGATACATTTATTTTGTTGTGATAAGGTTTACTATTCATAAGAATATAAGATATAAGAATACCCCACCATCATCACTGTTCAGCCCCTGACCAAGGCCCTTAACTCTCAATTTGTACTCATGTTGGATAGGTGTTGATTTAATCTGTGGCATATGTGTGTGTGTGTGTGTGTGTGTGTGTGTGTGTGTGTGTGTGTGTGTGTGTGTGTGTGTGTGTGTAATCAGGAAGGGGAAGAATATGGTCATGGAGGTGTGGGGGATCAGGCCCTGGGGGACCCTTTGAGTGGACACATCGGTGGGGAAGGTCAGGCTCTGGGGGATGTACCCCCTTTGAGTGGAAGGATCATCAATGATTCTTTACTTAGACTCAGTGATGCAATTAAGAATTCCTTTGCAGGCTTTATTCTTGCCTGCATGAGCAATGTGCAACAAAAATGTCTTTTCAGATCTGCTTTGTTCTTTTATTTGCACTTGTCTATAAGTATGAAAATGTGAGCTGCACATCTCTTTTTTTTCTTTGTTTTTTTTCTTTTTATAAAACAGCTGGTGGCTATGCTTTAGCTTTACTGACTGGGGCACTCATTTCTGATTCAGTGTCTGGGCCATCAATAGTTAATAATGAACTCAATAGAGTTAAGACTGTGTTTATTTTCCAAAGCCTTGACCTGAACTTTTGCCTAAGGTAGGAGAGGCAGTGAAAGGGGGACGGAAGAGAACTGAAATGTTGTCATTACAGAGAAAAGCATAAGTATACAGATATTACAGAAAGCTGCTTATTATCTCATGTCAGCTATGCATATCAATTCACTCGTGTTCCCCCAATAAAGCTGATTGCTTTTATAATTATGCTCAAGGGTTCCAGAAAGGTGAGAAACAGAGCATGTAAAAGTGAAAATAAGAAGCCTTAACAATGTCTGGGGCTCCATAATGACAGGCAAGACTGAATAAAACAGCACTCATTTCTCAATGGGGATTTTTTAAAATTTAGAACTCGTGATTTCTCAATATTCACTATTCAGTTAATGTCTGATTGAATCTGTTGGCCAGATAAGAAGAGCTTATTGATGTTTTAAACCTCTTTTTAAAAACAAATTTTAAAAACAAGGTCTTTCCTTGAAAAATGTGGCTGTTGCTACATGACGTACCTACCAGGATTCACGTGACCTGTCTCCTGCCACTGTGCTGTGATAAGATGTTTAAAAAGGTAAATGAGGAACTTTCATCTCACACTTTTTGTGTGTTTACTTGTGTGTATTGCTCTCCAAATTACAGAAATCAGAATACAAAGAAAGCATAGAGGCCCACCCTCAACAAAGCAGGTGTCACAAGTATGTTACCCACAAACCTCCTGTTTGTTCCCAGTTGCCAAATTATTAGTCTCACCTGTATCTCTTCATCCTATTGTGGCTCTGTATATAAACCCTCTGTGGTCATTCAGTTTTTGCAAAGTCTTGTTTGCCTGTTTAATGTTTTTGAACATTTTGGATTATTATCTCATGTTTTCTCTGGTTACTCTGATCCTTTCCTGTATTGCTGGATTGCCCTTTTTGCTTGCTCCCCTACAGATTTGTTTGCCCTATTGGACTGATGTTTGTTATATACAACTGCCTGTTTTTGACTGTAACTTGGATTTCCATTATTGGATTAAAATACTCTGTTTTATTGCATTCAACTCCGTCTTTGTTCATCAAACGTTACAGCAGGATCAAGATGTTATTGCTGCTTAAATCATTTTCTTTTATTTCTTATAAGGGGGCATGTTATGGTTAATGTCGTCCTCAAGAGTATTCAAAATTAGTATATGTGTTGCTTGAAGTATTCAATGTTACATGGCTCTCATGCGATCAACACTAACATAAACCCACGTTAAGAGTTCTATGTCACAGACACATGTCTGTACACATATTTTCATATACATACATACATTTCTACATTCTTCAGGGAAAAGATTAAAAAAAAGGGGAGAGGCAAATTCCTAATTATCTAATGCAAAAAGGGTGTAAGGTTACACTCATCATTTATGCCTACTCCTGCTATTGTGTCTGAAGTATGGATCTAAAAGGTTTCCCATTTTTAAATCTTGTTGATATTTATACTTTTTCTTCTCATTGGGACTGTTTCTATATCATTGCATTTAAGGGTTTGAATAATATGATTTGTCTCTACAAAATGTCTGGCCGCTGGTGAGTTTTTCCGAATACAGTTCTTTATGTTCTGATATTCTAGTTTTTAGTGGTCTGGATGTCTGTCCTATGTATCCCACTGAGCATGGACAAAACAAAAAAACATTTTTAGAGTTATAAGAATGTTTTAATTGGATATTTTTTACTGGTTGATGGATGTGTGAAGGAACTAGTTTTCAAAAAAATATTGCATGTAGCTTGCTGAAGGCAAGGAAAACAGCCCAGAGTGAGTGGAAGTGTTGAGTTTTTCTTAAGGTAAAAGCCAGCCTGTATCAATCTGTCAATCTGGCTGTGGATAACCTCAGTCATTTAATGTGCATACTCTATTACAATCATAAATTCTACACAACTGACTAAAATGTAACCTCTTTTTAAGGGATGATGGGTGAAAATACTTGCAAAAAGAAGAGCATTTTTAAAATCTGTTGGCTTCCTTTATAGAGTAGTGCTAAGTTTATTTGAAAGTCAGATGGGTTTAAAAAGGTACCCATTACATTTATTCATTGAAGGAAGGACATGCTGACTTTGTTCTCCTCTAGTTGCCTGCACTGCTGTGTGATAAAGGACAGACACAGCGCGACTAGACTATCCAATCTTTATTTGTTTTTATTGGGGAATTAACTGAAACAGAAAATGCTTGATTCCAAGAATCATATATGGGTAACAGCCATCTGACTAGTGATTTCTCACCATTATATTTTTTGTCAAGCCTAGCTGGTGATGTGATATTTTAGTGCAGAATATCAAGAAATAGTTTTTTTTTTTACTTCCTTGATGTGTAAGGCAGAAAGAAAGAGAGTGTGTGTGAGTGTGTGTGTGTGTGTGTGTGTGTGTGTGTATGTGTGTGTGTGTGTACACGTGTATGCGTGTATGCGTGTAGGATTTAGATTTACCTCTATTGTGAAACTATAGCAAGAGATAATTACCTGTCAGAGAATTCCTGTTCAGAACTGAAGCCAGTAAATTTAGTGAGCTTTCTGACAGTAACTGCTGGTGTTTCACACCACAGCCCAGTACAACCATTTCCAACCACCTAAAATCACTAAGACTGAATAAATATCAAGTTACAAATAAGAACAAAATAGTCAATACAAAATACACATAGAACACTTCATTATGACTCTTTTTCATTCTGTTCTCCTAGAGCAACGTTGTAAAACTGACTCTCAGTGATAAGAAAAAGCTTTGTGTCCAGTGTAGAAGTGATAGAAAGCATCATATCAGCTCAATTGTGTGGTTAACTGATAGCTATCTTGCTTCTCCATCAATTTAGTCATCATTCATTCATTCTGCTAGCCTTTGAACACTACACAGCCTTGAACTGTGGTGTCTTCTGGCCTCTCTGCTTCCAGCTTACAATATTATCTTTATTAAAGTTCAATTCTTGTTTATCCAGTTTCTTTTATTTTTGCTCTGTCACTACAATCTCTGTGTTTTTCACATGCACACAAACACGCAGACAGTGTTTTCCTACTCTGATATGGCAATCATAAAGATAAACTATTTTTAAGTGAAAAAAAAAGATATCTAAATAATGCCACATGACCTCTGAGAACTGTCTCATAAAATAAGATACAGTTTGTATGTTTTTTTAATCACTTAAATTATTAATTGGCCTAAGGTGAAAAGGTAAGTTGGAGTTATCTAATACAGACACAATGGGTTTAAAAAACTATTGTGATACCAAATAGAAAGCAAGGATGAAAATTAAGACTTTCAAAAAATCCATTAATTATGCCTGTAATTTCTTTACTTAAAGTGGTTTTGTGATGATGTCTATTGTGATGATGTCAATCTTTTTAACCAATGTTAAAAGAAAACTGAACTGAACTGGACTGAAAACACAACAGATGCAAGAGTTGTTCATTGAAAATTAATAAATTATTTATGGCCTTTGCCACACTACTAAATGCTGACAGTTCACACAAATATGCAGTGAATGTTTCTGTGCTGGCAATCTGTGACCATACAGTGGAAATAACTGAGTGTTGGAGGTGCATTTGTGTGTACGAAGAAGACAGATTGAGGCTACAGTACAGGACCTTAATGGGGAAACATTAAAAAGCATTGCATTGCTCTGTGCATTCTCCCTTCATTTCTTCTACAACATGCTTCTTTGAACTGACTGGTGAAATTTCAGTACCCATCCCCCAACATTTAACTTCTATTCTAGAGCCAGTTCCACTAAAGTTGGACTCAATTCTGTTCCTGCATGTCCCCAACACCTATCTCTGCTTAAGGCTATCCAAGCCCAGGCTATTCAAGCCTTATTGATTCTTTTGCCATGTGCTAGTTCTCTGTCAATGATAACTGTCTCCATTACGCTCAGTCTGCTCAAAGCAATCTAGGCATAGATGAAACTGCAGGAATGAAAAGCCTGCTGTGGTAGAATTGCAGTGCTGGTGAATTGTGGCGCGAACTGTTAACTTGAGAAACAAGATGGCCACTCACGAATCACGAATCACGAATCATGGTCACAGTAACACAAGGCCTGGGTGCACGCAAGGCATGGCAGCCACCAATGACCGATTTGTACTGTGATTATTTGTGTTTGAAATATTTAAATATTAGTGGGAATATTTAATTCTGATTAATAACTAGCAGATATTAATGGGAATGGATGTTTAGCTATCCAATGGCTATCATAAAGTATAGTAATGCTACTCATTGATTTCACTAACAAACAGGACCTCCCCACTTCACCTTGCTATTGTGTCTGACTGAGATTAACTGTATCTGTACTTGTAACATCAGTGTGCAGCAATTTAGAAATAAGCAAAGTTAAGCAAATGTCCATCTTCAGCTTCAGAGTCTACTCCAGTAACAGAAGCATAGGTATGTGTAACAGAAATGTAGAAAGTGGATTGTGTTTCATTTTAGACATTGACTACAAAGAGGATGTTGAATGTAAACAGATGTAACGGGACTTTAGAGTTTAGCCACATGTATTTTCTGCAACATTTGCTAATACACTAAACTAATACCGACAAGAGTTATCTGCATTTAACTGGAACAAGGTAAGATACCCTCTAAAGTGTCTAAACAATTGATGGGAAGGTGTAACAGTTGTTTTTTTAAACTACACAGGAAAACTCTTTGGTCTTCTAAAAAAAAATTCAGTCACTTCAATCTCCTTCATAACGCTCCAAAATACACACACACACACACACACACACACACACACACACACTCATTCTACTTGGGTCAGAGGTCAATTCTCTGATCATAAAGCAGCCCATTTTAATAACTACTATAAAAGTGTTGTAAATGGCATGTGTAATTACTTCATTAAAAATTACTTACTGCTCTGCAAAGACCTCTGTCTCTAAGCTATGTTATAATACATCACAGAGAAAACCCCAGCTTCTGCTGGCTGTCTCTTGAAACCAATATATTGTAATCATTCTTTTGAAGCATTTTACTGAAGAGTTCTCATTAGATTCAACAACATTTTTTTTGAGAAAATCACTTATTTCAACATGAATGTAGAGCAAAACAATTCAGAAAAGCACTTCCTGATTCAGAAAAGGATTCAACCAGAAATTGGCTACATTTTGTGAAAATTACCACTGATGTTCACTTCAATTATAGCTGTACAGTCATTGTGAAATAATATAACAGGAAGATGAATGCTTGCAACACATACCGAGTCTTAATCACCCTTTAAATATTTGGCATGACAAGAGATATTACAGCAAGAAATATTTACATGTCTTACAAGGTGAGTTCCATCTGGTTAATATATTATCTGTGCGTATATCTGCCAGTAGTACACAAAGAAATTGTTCAAGTGTAAAAACAGAAAAGTTTTTTTCTCTCTCACTCTCTCTCTTTCTCTCTAAAAAGTAGCTCTCCTGAACTTTCACAACACTCAAACTCTCATGGGAAATTGCTTAACATTCACACACTGCCACTCCCACAAGCAGAATACACACACACACACACACACACACACACACACACACACACACACACACACACACACACACACACACACACACACACATATATACGCCCACACACAATATCATTACATCAGTCCTTACTTATCAGAAGGTTCTGGATAAAAGAGCAACATTAGATCAAGAGGAACTCTCTGGGGGAACTTTGTTCCTTCTCAGCTGGGTTGCTGTGATCTCATCTAGAATTTTGCAAGAACGACAGAGCGATCAGCAAAGGTAGGACTAGTATAAAACCTGATTTATTTTTTTTCAGTGTAGAAGTGGTTTTCAAACAGATGCCATGCAAATGATATTACTGTAACAGGAGATGTGCCTGTATCTATGAAATGTCTCTACACCTATGAAAAAAAGGAAAATATAATCTGATGCATTTTCTCTAAAATAAAAGTTTGCTACTTTTGGCCTCAAATTTGACTCTTGTGAAGTGAATTAAAAGACTGATAATCTGCTATTAGATTTAGTTTTAGTTTAGCAAAGGATTTGTTCTTGTCAAGTGCAGCAGAGTTCCTCTGTATATACTATTTAAAAATATGTAAAACTCCTATTTGACATAAAACGTGAGTGGGAAAGAAAGGAGAGACAGAAAAAACAGATAGCATCCTCTTTATTCTCTAGTGCACTTAAAGGATGATTGAGAATTTAGAGTGAAATTGACTGGAGGTAATATTGTTACACATACACACATCTGAATGGGTTCCATCAAACCAGCTTCCAACAATGGGGGGGGGGGGGGGGGGGTAGACAATATTTTAGTTTTTTGCATGATTTGCCACTGTTTATTGTCATTGGAAATAGGTGTTACAAGCGTCTATGTACACTTATTTTGCACCAGAGAGTAATTAGCGCTCACAGCCGAATGGTCTAACAGATTTTATGCATATAGTATTTAAGTGTTCTGCATGTTCTGCTGACATGTGTGTGACTGCATCTGTGTTAGATGGGGAAGAGGAAATTCTCTGGATTAGAGATCACCCTGATGGTGATGTTTATCATGGTGCTAGTGGTTGCTGTTGCACTGATAGCTGTTCTGGCCACAGGAGAGCGTGAGTATTAAGTGCCTCCTCACCTTAGAACAATTTAGATGTTCTAATAAAGCTCAAGTTTCCATTTTGTCTTTTCTTTATTCTTCGTTTTTTTCCTTAAAAACATTCATGAAACTCATATGATTTAGCAACCCAATAGACCAAAAACAATCGTCTTTCTTGGACAACAAAACAACAAATAAGGCCATCTCCTCAAAGAGGGGTCATATATTTGGGTTTTTGATGTTCTTTAAAGGCATGAAAAATATGTTGAGTCTATCTGTCATGAAGGACACTAAATGAAGTGGGACACCCGAGAGCATTATGGTTCTTATGCATACATATAGCCCAGGGACTTACATAGACACAAGAACACTTGTCCAAGTACCCAGACAGATACAGTTATTATGACAGCTGTCACCCTCAATCATAATTTGAAGCCCTGATATTGGTCAAGCTTGATAGATTTAAACCTTCGAAATTGTGGCCTTGATGATTGGGAGGGGAGTTATTCCACAGCTGTAAACAACCTTGGATTAACCTGGACAGACAGCAATACATAATTCATGAAGCAATCCACAGAGTTGTTTAAGGCCACGTGGATTTGCATATTTTGTTTAATAACTTTTTTTTCTTTTTTTTTGGGGGGGGGGGGGGGGGGGGGTTGTGCCGAATAATAAAAATGGTGCAAGACAAGTATTACTTTACCTAAATGACTCATATATGGAAAGGTCTCACTACAGGGAGATGGCTACTCCTTCTAAAGAAAAAACATATATGTTGGACAATTTTGCAGAATGTTTTGATGTGTTTTTTCTCATTAATAAATGCAGATTTATGCTGTTATCCACTTCAATCCATGTGGATATAGGCTACTGGTTGGTTCATTAATGAATGAATGAATTCATTCATTCATCATCATTTTTATTTTGCTTACCTTTGTTTATTTCTAACTAACAAAATCCAGCTATTTAAGTTTACCTGGCCCACGTGTTGCATCATTTTCATACTAAATTACCACTGTGATGTTTATTCCCGAATGTCATGACTAAACTATCAAAGTGCTACATTTGCTATCAAACACTCTGGAGGATTGTGCTGACCCCTATGCAGTAGACCACAAAGCAATGAGCGATTCACAACAGCTTCAGTTATTACAGTTGCTTTAGTTAGATATTGCATATTGACACTCTGTCTCATGATTCACAGAGTCAGAGGATGTTGTACTCCCAACAGTAGTCACTCCAGAGTGTCCAAACATTTTGCTGGCAGAAAGAGTGGATTGTTTTCCGGAGGCAGGTGCATCCGAGGTAAACTCCAAACTAGATATCATTAGCAGTCTGTACATGATGTAACAGAGCCTGATTTTGAACCATTGCCTACATCTACACTAACAGTGAAATGAATAATTGAGTTTGAAATTATTGATTTGTTTCAATAAGTACATTTTCAAGCATTTACAAAAATATTGTGCATTACAAAATTCTTGAAAAATTATTTTTGTTATTTTTATTAGCATTTATGTATTATTATGATATTATTATTGTTGTTGGTGATATTTTTGTTATTGTTGCTATAGTAACAATTCCAAACTTAGGGTATACAGTTACCAATCATTTCAAACTTAGGGTATATGGTTAACAAGGTTCAGCAGGGAATCGTGCAACATGTAATTATTTCCACATTTGGTCTTCCTACTAAATGTGGATATTTAATATGGATAATAAATGGAATCCTTATTTAGGTTGGGCTTTATATTGAATTCCATGTGGTAAAATATAGCTTGGATTCAACTAACCATCATCTTTATTTAGGGACATCTGCCATTTATTTCTTCACTTCCATATATGGAGTGGGATTTAATGAGATTCATCCTCATTTGACAAATGGCACCCAAGGGCACAGCTAGTTGGTTGTAATATTACCACAGTGGAACCAGCCCTAATGGTGACAGTAATTTCAAAGTCTGCAGATCAGAAACATTAAACAAAAGCTCTGAATCACTTCAAATTAGTTTCTTGAATGAATCTAAGTTGGACGTGAATCCGTGCATAATATCCAATACAATTTATTTCAACTTGTCATTATGAAAGGTATTATAAGGGTGAGAGTGCTAAAGACAGAGCCATTTAGTTAACACAAGGATTCATCTGGGTAGTAAACCTTTGACAGAACTCTCTGCTGACAGACAAGTGGTGGCTAGCATTGCACCCAATCAAATACCTCAATGTTAATTTCCAAAATCAATCTTTCTCGTAACCACACTTGTATCCTTGCTCGAAAAACTCAAGGCATCTGGTATCAAGACCAATAGACATGCATAGAAAATTCTCTCATTGTTTAACACCTACAGTAGTTGAGTCCTGCTAGACACAAATGAACACTTCAAGAGGTTGTTCAATACTGTAAACACTGGTTGTCTTCAAATGATGACTGAAGACTCACTTCTTCATTGGGTGACTGGGAACCTAGTAAATATGCACTAAAACAATATTCCAAAAAAACCCCAAAAACGCTTTACTGTCCTTTAAAAGGTCCTGCTCTATCTAGGGCTTTAGCCTGCTAGTATTCTTGACACTAACCTATTTATGTCAGCATGAGAATATGTTTTTGACAGAGAGTGCAAAGCACTTTTGTAAGTCATTACAGGCAAGGCATCTGCAAAATGCTGCAAATGTAAATGGTATAGGTGTTACAGGAGGATTGGGCTTTTGCCATATAATTGGTGTCTGGCCACTGGGCCTTTACTAACTGCTCTTCCCGGGTCCTCCAGGAGAGGTGCTTTGAGAGAGGCTGCTGCTGGAGCCCTCTGGGCCTGTCGAATGTGCCCTGGTGCTTCTTCTCCAGTAACCATGGCTACACTGTGGTCAGGAAAAGCCAGCCCAGTAGCACGCGTGAGTCCAGTCCTTACTTTTCCCCCAGTGTGCTTTACAGAGTGCTAGCTACATACCATTTCACACTTCATGGATTAAATAGATTAGCTGGTGGTTCCTGGGCCTAAATCATTGAATCAAATCACATACACTGGTTATATGAAATATGAAGTACCGGCTTACCTGGGCTTATTTCTATGTGAAGATATGGATAGAAGAAGTTTAAAACACACTTAAATATTTTGCAGGACTGGAGGCCTGGTTGGAGAGAAAGGAAGCCCCATCTATGTTTGGGGCCGACATTCTGGAGCTGTCTTTCACAGCTGAAATGCAGACAGAAAACCGCCTCAGATTCAAGGTATGTTTATCAAACCTGTCCATGTGCCCCTTCCCCTCAAACACACACACACACACACACACACACACACACACACACACACACACACACACACACACACACACACAAAATATAACAACAAAATAGGATATATAGGGTACACAGTGGTAGGGCAGTGGTGGAGTATAAAATGTAATATGAGACATACAAATTGTTACTTTCTTCTCAGAAAACAAGTTAGCTAGTGTAATGCTTCTATAGTTAGCTAATGTAATGCTTGACAGCATCTCAGCTCCTGGGTCAATGGGTAGCCATTCTATTTTAGCTTAGGTGCTTTCAGTTTAATGCTTACATTGTCATTACTGTCAGTCTCACCACAAGTAGCTAAAGAAGCTTTGTGTTAAGCTATTAGGTTATACAACTGTAAAAGGTAACTCCACAGGAAACAAAGGTCACCATGGGTAATAGCAGAGCTCTGGCTAACATTAACAACATGGTCACTTGAAATAGAACTTTTAACTTCACGATAAAAAGATTCGTTCGCTTTCATCCTCCAGATCACTGATGCAAAACAGACCAGGTTTGAAGTTCCTCATGAGCATGTGCAATCCCAGTCCAGCTCCCCAACTGGACCCCTGAACTATGAGCTGGAACTGCTTGACAATCCGTTTGGGGTCAGGATTCGAAGGGCATCAACCAAAAAAGTCCTGTAAGTGCTTCCCCCAGCCTCACTTGTCCTCTCCTGTAAAGTCTTCCTTTAAGTCATATTCCAGGTATGACAGGAATGAAATGTGTCCCAGAAAGAGTAGTTAAAAATATATCCACTGTAACTTTTTTAGGGTAACCTTTTTATCCATTAATAGTTTATTACTTTTTTAGTTTATTTGTTTGTATGTTTACTTATCCATCCATTCAAATAAAACTTCTACCATTGTAGATGAGGTCCTCAAGCTCTCCTAGGGAGTGTAGAATGTGCCACTTGTGTGGATGTAGTCTGTTCTCACCACAGCGCACCTCTCGCTAGCAGACAGGCCGTTTCCCCCTTTCCACTCCTCATTTCCCGTGCTTGAGAGCACACATCAAGTGTTGAGATCACTCCCAAATCACTGTGAATCACTGCTTATGACTTCTCTATGTCAAGAGAAGAAATAATAATAACAGTACTTAGCTGACATTAATGTCATACTGTATTTCATCCTCATGTGGGCTCTTGGTTTATGCGCTGAGCTCATTGCTATGCATTATTTTGTAAGAATGGCTTCGTTTGTTTGGGCTACTGGCTGTCAGTCAGTGCCAGGGAGAGACAGAGTGATTATAGGCGTGTCACTCATACTCACCCAGACGTGCCGCCATTAGGGGAGTCAGTGCTTCCAGAACCAGGCGACACAATTAGGTCTTATTAATGTGCCCTTTGCACACGATCCATAGCTGCAATATTTAGTGGGGCTGGCTGGTGCCTTACTTGTGAACGTATGGAAAGTAGTTTGCCGTGGTTATGTAATGAGAACACAACCTTGGAATCTCAGATCTGGCTCTTGTCTTCAGTTCCTCCACTTCATACGGATCTGTCATGTGGTTTGTGACATGACAGAACTGCATGCAAAGGGAACTGCACCTTTGCCCAGCAGGACAAAGGTGGACAGTCAAGGTTCAGAAAGTAAAATTCTTCATCAGGTTTTTTGTTCCAACCACTTGGATTTGCTACTTAGACTCCAGATAGAATAAATTAATGAAACCAATTGCGTGATATAAAATAATAGCAAGGTTTTTTACTTTTTGAACTTACACACCGCTCCATGAAGAGTAATAGTGGGGAACTGCCTAGGCTCATGAAGTATTATAATTGTAATGACTGCTAATGGTTATTGGACCACTCACTGTGACATTGTGAAATGTATCAGCAATAATTAATAAATGTCACAACGTAACAAGTTGTTAATTTATTTTTAGCTTTCCAGATCAAACCTGTTTCCAGATAGCACCAGAGAAATTGAAGTTTGTTGCTTCAAAGGCAAAGATATAGGGTATTCTGTCTATAGGGAATGCAAAGTTTGTTTTTTTTTTCTTATCAGTCATGGCAGAAGCTCACCAGCTCACCCTTATGTCTCTCCACTCTTTTACCCTCCCTCTCTCGTTCTCAGGTTTGACACTAGCATGGGTCCCCTAGTATTTGCTGATCAGTATCTGCAGCTTTCTGCTAAGCTCGCCTCGGACAATATCTATGGGCTTGGGGAGCATGTGCACCAGAGTTTCCGTCATAGTGTCGACTGGAAGACGTGGCCTATCTTTACAAGAGATGCTTTTCCCAACGGCGTAAGTGGGGAAACACGTACATAGCCAGAAAAACAGTTATGCACACAGACGGACAGACAAACAGCCAGGCAAAGAAGCATACTAAGTAATACCCAAACGACAACCCATAGGTAAACATGCTTAGCCCCAGACGCCTTTCCAAGCTGTGAGACACAGCCGTTGACGCCATGCTTCTAAGCTGAGGTCATGTTTTTTGAAGGTGGTAAGCTCCAGCACAAAGTAAAACTCTCTAAAAAAAACCAACAACATGACAATGAGTTTGAGGTTTTGTTCTCAGGCTTCATGTGTTTCTTGTCCCTCTCCTCAGGGTACTCACAACCTATATGGTCACTACCCCTACTTCACATGCTTGGAGGATGAGAGTGGAAAATCCTTTGGCGTTTTCTTAATGAACAGCAACGCCATGGGTAAGCGAATCCGAGCACACTAATGCACTGTAATCGCTTTAGAAAGCCCAGGACATACACAGCAATAATCACTCAACCACAGGAGAAAAATTGAATAAGGAAGTCGAAAGGCCATCGAGGCTTATCGAGCACGAAGCACAGGAATTCATAGCACGTGTTTCCCTGCCACATCTGTGATTCCATTTGACACAGGTAGCCTGTGTAGACACAAGCCTTGACATTCATGAGTGGATGTGCTTTTGTATTTGGCTTTTAATGGCATCATGCCCCTTGCCACTAGCGGCAACCTTGAACTTATTCAGTTTGTGGTGGGGGATGTATCTGTAAGTAGGTGAGAAAAGACCGATGTAATGTATTCATCGATGCATGTTTTTGCAGATGTAACTCTCCAGCCAGCACCGGCAGTGACCTACAGGACCATCGGAGGGGTGCTGGACTTCTACATCATGCTTGGAGACACACCTGAAGCTATCGTACAGGAGTTCACCATGGTCAGATACAGCGCAGACCGTGGCAGCTGGCTACTCCTCTCAGCATACAGTCGCCTACACAAATCAAATACTAAGCTTTTATTTCTTAATTTATTGAAAGCTAATATAAAATGTACCCAGTTGATAAATTATTCACATTTTTCCATGAAAGAAGGATCTAAGGCTTTGGCAGAGTGAGTGAAGTCAGTCTTTTTAGCACAATGTTGGTACCAGCAGTGGTAGATTACAACCCACACATGAATGTAAAGTGTACAAGATGTACTGTCACCCTCTCTTAAGAACTAAAACCTGATTTAAACTCATTTGGTATGGTCTTCTACCCGATGTCTTTTGTCCTGTTAGGTCTGTTGAAAAAAAAAATCAGCTGTTTGTAACAATGTCACAGGAGCTTAGTAAAGCAGTTTGAGGTCATGTTGTTCTCCTGAGGAATGAAAAACTAATCAAGTGACAAATTCTGTTCTTGGTGGTCTATGCTGTATAGCATTTTATAGATTTTTAATCAGTAATAATCACTGTACACAGTGGTAAAGTGTCTATAGTACCAGAGATGCACGATACATTCTTAATATTTCTATTCAATTATCAAGATATGAGCATTGCATTCTATTTAGCAATAAGGAACATTCAGCTGGACATAACCTTCACAGTTCTAGATTTTTGTGTAACTCTAAACAGTTGGAGCTGATGTCTTGTGTGTTTATATCATGTTGTGTGCATTGTGTCTGTGTCTCCAGCTGGTTGGCAGACCAACTATCCCCCCGTACTGGTCCCTGGGCTTCCAGCTCTCTCGATGGGACTATGGCAGCCTGGAGGAAGTAAAGAAAACAGTGGAGCGCAATCGTGCAATCGGTCTGCCTTATGTAAGTGCCAGCAAGCTTGGCCCAAGCCCCCTTCCAGGAAATTCCTCCTAACATCCAAACAGGAGTTGCTTCTCAAATTCCCTTAGTGCCTTGCGCTCAAAAAATGTGTTAAAAAATGCAGCCACGTCACACGCGGGGTCCAACACACCTAATGCTTCCCACGTAATTGCTGTAAGATGCGCTGAAGGACAGTGCATGATGTGATTTAAACAAAGAGGGCATTAGCAAGCCGGGCTAATGTGTCTCCATCTGATTAGCATTTACAAAGAACTGGCAGGAGCATCTCACCATCTGCTGAGGCTTTCTGGTGGGGGGGGGATAGTGCCAGCGTAATCAAAGGCAGACAGCAGCGTGCATGCGCTTGAGCACCAGTATAAACAGCAAGCTATGACCGCGCTATGCATCAAGGCTGAGGCCCACGGGACACTAATGCCAGGGAAGGAGATAAAGAGGACAGACGCTCTCTCATTTGTTCTCCTGTGCCGCCTGTTCCAGGACGTCCAGTACACTGATATAGACTACATGGAGAACAAAAAGGACTTCACGTATGATATGATGAATTTCAAGGATCTGCCACAGTTTGCTGACTATATGCATGAGCATGGACAGAAATACATTCCGATATTGGTGAGTCACTCTGTTTTTAGTTGCTGTTGCTGTTTTAGTTGGCCCATTAACTTTTTGCTATGTCTGTGGAGAGAGGCTATTAGACGAAAAAGAAAAAAAAAAATAAGAAAGAAAGAAAATCCTCTCACACCTGTGCTGGCTGGCTTGATGAATGGCTAGTGAGAGAGAGGAAACCATGTTCGTATTGGAGCTGCTAATGTGCTTTCTTTTTGCCAGGATCCTGCCATATCCACCAAAAAGTTAATTAGCGGCCCATATGGGCCCTATGACCGGGGAAACCGAATGAAGGCCTGGATCACTGAATCGGATGGCAAGACCCCACTAGTGGGAGAGGTAAACAGCAGTCAAGATGACCACTCCGGCTTAGAGTTCTAAACATGCAGGCCGATAACGAATGATCTGAAAACCATCTAACGAGGAGTGCAAACTGTTCATCTGGCACCACTTCTGAATGCTCATCAAGTAGCACCATGGGGAATTCCCCTTGATTTTAAAATGTTATTTTCCATAAAACGTAAACTTGATGGCTATAAATAGTGGGATGCGATCACTGAAGTTGTGTTTGTTGCTCAAATACTAATCGATTAACTGAAGGACATTAACTCTCAGACGGTCATTTTGGCAGCTGATAAGGACTTATGTGAAGTGCACCTGTTTTATGACAGCTCGTGCACATGCCAGCCACATGTGTAATGACCAATAAGGTGTTCCAGTTATATTCCTGACACAGACTCTATAGCTCTCTCAGCACTATAAAACATAGCAGCTGTGATCATTTGCCTGACCATACAGAGAGTCCATTGTTTTGTTTTTTTTAGTTTGTTTTTTTTTGTTTGTTTTTCTGGTGGTCAACACATGCATTGATTTCGCATTAAAATGTAATCTTACAGCACTTTGCTTCTCAGAGTGATTGCGGAAGGAAGGAGGGAATGTGTGTCGAGCAAGTGGAAAGTAACCGGTGCAAAAATACCAAAGCTTGAAAAAAAACCCAACTAAAACGGCAGAAGCAACAAGGCCGGCATTTTTGTGTTCTGATATGGAAGTGATTTGGACATGGAAAATCAAGGGCATTCAGATGCATGCTTAGTGTTAATGCACCGTTTGCACTGCATGCTCGACTGGATATGAATAGAAAAGAGCTCAACCGGGTCTTGTAGAAGACAAGTGAACAAAGAGGTGTAAGAGGAGAATGACAGAGAGAGAGAGAGAACAATGGAAAGAGTGGACAGGAATGAGGATTGCCATTTGTATTAAAGATTAACAAGGACTGGAAGTTCCTCTGCATGTCTGTGATAGATTTTGTGTCTTGCCTTGTGGGCAGGTCTGGCCTGGAGAAACTGTGTTCCCTGACTACACCAACCAGGCATGCATTGACTGGTGGATTGATGAAATCAGCATGTTCCATAAAGAAGTGAAGCACGATGCAATCTGGATTGTAAGTAACCAAAAGTCCAAAGAGGGAATCTGAATGAGGAATCTGTGTTCTGGGTTACTGGATCTATCCTATCTATCACCCTTTGCAGGTTTTATTGGCCATTCATTTTCCACTATAAAGACACTAGGTCTTAATATAAGGTACCTAGAGCCTTACGTTACTTACCTTGCATACGTTAGGCATGAGTTGCACTCCATTAAAGCTGGTGTAAATTCCAAAGCATTTTTAAGAATGCTTTGACTAAAGTGTCTTTATATATTGATAACTATCATTACAATAGCAGTTCTGAAGGGGGGAAAAATGTAAAAGTTTGTGACTGTTCAGGCAAGTATATGTTTGAAGGGAGAGATTTCAAACATATACTTGCAAAAATGCTTAGATACAAGGCATGGGCATGAAAAGGGGATGTGGCTAAATAATTTGGAGGTTATCAAAAACTGAGATACTGATTACATTAGTTTAAAACCCACAGTAAAATCGCTGTGTTGAATGAACTACAAAAGAATTCAAGTCCAAGTAGTACCAAATGAAGGTGACCACAATAGGTGATCATTCAACATTAGTGATTTTTGTGTGTATACACTTACAACTGTAATATAATAATATGTGTGTGTGTATGTGTGTGTGTGTGTGTGTGAGAGAGAGAGAGAGAGAGAGAGAGAGAGAGAGAGAGAGAGAGAGAGAGAGAAAGAAAGTAGTGTGTATATGTATGTTTGTGTACATGCTCATAACCTTATGGAACAGCTGATGATGTTCACTGAAATCAATAGCCTCATAAATGTCTCTATAAAGTTTGTGGTTTTATGTCCTAACAATTACCACAGAGAGGGTTACAAAGCAGAACTAATTGTTGTTCATTTATAAGGACATGAACGAGGTGGCCAGTTTTGTAAGAGGCTCCAACAAAGGATGTGCTGACAATACGCTCAACTATCCCCCATTCACTCCAAGTAAGTCCAATGTGGCTGTGCATACATTATGATAGGAGTGTCACAATTGCATCCTGTGTAGAGTACTCTATAGTTATTCTTCCATTCTTTACTTGATTTGAATGTGCTAGAGCAGGGAAAACAGTAAACTCTGCAGGACCCATGTTTGACACTCCTGGGTTACCCAATGGACATCTATGCATGTCAGTTTGATTGGTCAAATTTGTCAGTCCATTTGTCAGCATTCTCTCTCTCTCTCTTTCTCTCTCTAAAGACATCCTTGATAAAGTACTGTACAGTAAGACCTTATGTATGGATGCTAAACAGGCCTGGGGCAATCACTATGATGTACACAGTCTCTATGGCTACTCCATGGTCCTGGCGACAGACAAGTAAGCCCTTCTCTGACAATTTTAGATACTTTAGTTTTGGGTTGGTTTGCTGGAGATAGAATGAAGTGTACTTTACCTTTAGTACTGTGAAAACTCCAAATAATAGCTGCAAAAGTAGTAAATTGGTTGGATGCAGAGATAACAGCAACAGTTGTTCCTGTGAATAACAGCAAGTAGGTCAGTAAATAACCTAGGTGTAGAATAAGATGCAGAAAAACATGTAAATGACAGTACTACAATACATATTCACAATGCTATTTGTATGAAATTAATATTGCAACATCATATAATTGATATAGACAAAAACAACAGGGAATGATGGTATAACTCATGAGAGTTATGAGAGAAATCCAGTATGCATGAGTGCTGTCAGCATACTCCTGTGTACACCACACAGGTGGCTCGTAACACTCTGCTGAGCTGGGAGCTCAGTCACAGGGGCTCGGTGGAGAGCATGCCTCTCTTTGGGCTCGTGCTGGCCAGCTGGGACCCTTCAGGACTTGCAGGAATGGACTGTGACACACTCATCCATTTCTCGCCCATTTCTCACCCTTTTAAGCAGCACTCATTTTGCTCAGTGATCTATTTTTGCTTCATTTCTTTCTCTTTGGTGCAACTTTTAAAACTGTTCCCCTGCTGCCTCTATGCCTGGCTGTTCTGTCACTGTTCACTAAAGCACTCCGTTTTGTGGCATTGTTGACTTGTTTTTTGTGGAAATGTTGACTTGTTTACCTGCAGGGCGGTCAGGCAAGTTTTTGGTGGCAACCGTTCATTCATCCTCACCCGCTCTTCCTTCCCCGGTGTGGGCAAGTACTCAGGACACTGGCTGGGTGACAACGCTGCCAACTGGAATGACATCAAGTTTTCCATCACAGGCATGCTGGAGTTCAACCTCTTCGGTGTCCCTTATGTAAGCGTGGGATCCTCTCGTAATGCTCAGAGCACAAATAACGGTTAGCTTCTGGTGAGCCAGAAGTGGGTCTTGGTTGGGGGGGAGGGGGGCAGGCCGAAGTAACAGCGAGTCTCAGCTCGGCGTCGGCTGCAAAGAGCACAAGGAGGGCCCGGAGAGACCCGGTGTTCGACACCTTTCGTCTAGCTTCTGCAGGTCCACTGACTCTCCTGATCCACAACGACAAAAAAGGATGTTTGAATTGATCCTTTGTCATTGAGCGGTCTGCTAAGTGCCTGGCTTTAAACAAAAAAACTATGCTAACTCACTTCCCCTCAGCCCCGGCCAAATCGATCGTCTGTTGCTTTTGTCTTCATAATGTGTTATCTATGGGCCTGCTGTGAAATATGGAGAGGTTTTAGAAAGAGGCAAGAGGCTAGCTAAGGGCTCCAGCTGAGCCCTGCCGTGATGGAAATAGAAATCGAATGGCTTCTTCATAAGCAGCATCAAACGAATTACCAGGGAGTGTCCAACCTGGCAGCCATGTCAAACAGATGAATTATTGGGTGGGTAATGTTAACAGTTCAGTGTAGTGCTGTTATTAGTGCTACTAATAACTATTATTGTGCTAATCCTTTTGGGTGAGGAATGGACTTGACCCTCAACCTTTGTCACCTCCATTAATAGAAAAAGTTTTTAGTGATAATTTTTGTTTTGTTTTGTTTTTAAACTACTTGAACATATTGCAATTCTTCAGTGAGAAAGGGTCATTGTTTCTTCGGCAGATTGGTGCAGATATTTGTGGTTTCTTTGATAACACGACTGAGGAGTTGTGCAGTCGCTGGATGCAGGTTGGCGCCTTCTATCCATTCAGCCGAAACCACAACGCCCAGGGCTACAAGGTATGGCCTCCCCTTTACATGCCACCAATGGCGCAATCGCAATGGCACTGAAACATCTATCATGTCCAGAGTAACGCTACAAACAAATGCTATGCTACATTTTCCTTTTCCATTATACATCTGTTTCCTGTAACAACTGTGGTGTTCTGTGTTCAGTGTTTGGTATTCAGAACCTATGAGTACCACTGTTGTGATTTGTGGCACCTCAATGTGGGTTATTACTTCAGCCTTCATCTCAGAAGAAAACGTGATGACATGATGTGTGTCCTCCTCTTCAAACACTGTTTTTTCATGGTTTATTTCCTTCCAACATAATTGTTTGATTAGCATGAGGGAGACAACTGAAGCTTTGGACAAATGTGATATGGCCTTGTGTATTTAAGAGGGCAAATGAGGATGAATGGAAACTGATTTTCATGGTGAAATTAGATGAAAAAGACCTGACCTTTTAGTGAGCAACTAATCCATTTTCAGCAGACTGAAGGCTTCCATGGCACTGATCACATCAGTGGCATTCACACACTAAGGCCCAGCGTGTTCCATCCACACAAAGCTGTTTTTGGCTTAATCTGTTTTGCCTCCATTCCACAGTAAAGGATCCTAAAAGCCTTGACCACTGCCGTGGTTCCTTGTTTTTTTTTTGCCCTCTCTTTTTATGATGCCACCAACTGAACAGCCTCAGTAGTTAATAATAACATCCTGACTGGCCTAGGTAAAAGAAAAAAGAAGGTTTGAGGCTATACATTGTCTCTCCAGGAATCCATGGACAAAACTAGTGAAATCACAGGATCCATTTTTTTTTTTTTTACTGATTTATAGGTGGTAGTGTTGTCAGTTGTGGTGGAGTTTACAATTGTTATGCTATTTTTGCCCCCGACCTCTTTATATCCCATTAATTGTTTTCTTCGACACATTTTCTGCTCCACTGTCTGACCCCTGTCTGACCCTGTCTGCTCTCTGTCCCTGATTTTCTCCATTGCTCCCCAATCCCTTCCCCCACTCTGCCCCTCCAACCCCCCCTCAACTTGCTGTAGGCCCAGGACCCAGCTGCCTTTGGAGTTAACTCTACGGTAGTGAAAACCTCAAAGCACTACCTGGAGATACGCTACACCCTGCTGCCATATCTCTACACACTCTTCTACAAAGCCCACGTCAGTGGAGACACCGTGGTGCGACCCGTTATGCACGAGTAAGTGAGCCTCTGGCTTCAAATGCCAATGACTCATTCAACTCATCCAAAACTAAAGTAACAAAGCAAACACATTTAGTGTAGTTCATTGTAAACTATTTAGAGCAGGTCTTTACATACAGTAGTGAAGTGAATGGACTGGGTTACTCTCCAGCCCTGTGCAGATCCGCATTTTGTTTCTACTGCTCAGATTCTACTCTGATAATGCAACCTGGACAGTGGACCGTCAGTTCCTGTGGGGAGCCCATCTGCTCATCACACCTGTGCTAGATGCAGTATGTAAAACACACACTCTCTCTCTCTCTCTCTCTCTCTCTCTCTCTCTCACACACACACACACACACACACACACACACACACACACACACACACACACACACGCACACCTCTTGCCCCCCTTATCTCTCTGTCGCTCTTTCCTCTCAGTCTCTCTCACACACACATAAACATGCCCTTGCTATTTAGCTACTCTCTGCTCCCTCAGGGGCAGTGATGGTGACCTCCACTGGGACACACTAGAGAAGGATGGTGATTCTTTTTCTCTTCATTTTCCTCCATTCTTCCTTCTCTCTCTAATGAGAGTCCTGACCTCATTACAAAGAAATTAGAGCTAGAGATAGATGGCGGTCATGTTAAAATGGATGATTAATTGCCAATTTATCATGGCCTCTCACATGTTACAAATACATGTGTGTGTGTGTGTGTGATATAAATATTCCCATTCATATCGGATGCTTGAGAAAGTTCTCACAAGAGGCATTGAACAAGTCTGAGAGTGGTTTCGAGTAAGAGTGGGAGTAGATGAGGGCAGTGCTGAGTTTATCCCAGTCCCAGGGGGCCTGTGTCAAGCAGAATGATAGCCGATTCTAACAGTTCCTCTCAGAAAAATCCATATGCATCCCCATCCCCCAGTGACCCATTACTGAAATTCCAGTGCTTTTTTCTGAACTCAGGAGGCCAAGTGTTAAACAGGCGTTTTGACTCATGACTGAGTTACCCAAGTGTACCTCTAATGATCTCCACTGTCTGACTGGCAGATCCGGAGCAGCCCAGCTGAACCTTGGTTTCTAACGTTGTGGTGTTTGGATGGTGTGACTGGCTTCTTTCTCCTGCTGTTTGGCTTTTTTTCCTCCCTCACCGTTGCTCTGGTTTAAAGTGGCAGCTTATTTCCACGGCAACTCATCTCCACAGAGCTTCTCCATCATGGAGACCTGTGCTGAGGTTTTATATCTGTGTCAGCCAGTGCACTTGTCAATGATTATTTCCACTTTGTCCCACCTGCCAGCTACATTGTACGGGTAGTTCTGTGTTCCTGAAGTTTTCAGTATTCAATAGTCCCAAAGTTTTTAATATTCTTGTAGTATTCTTTTCTCGCTTGGTTCAGGTGTGGCTGGACCTGAGACAGAGTAAAAATGGAGAAATTCAGGGGTTGGAAAATACCTTACACATCCTAGATTATATATCCCAAATGTTAAATCCTACATAATGAAGATTATATAAAGGATTAAACCAATAGTCACTTTGCAGATGTTTGGCATTTTGTGATATCTGCCAAAATTAAAATGGAGTATGTTGCAATTTGCTTTCAATATAAAAAAAAAAAAAAAGACATATTGCATCATTATATTTTGGCATGGGAAGTCTTTTGTTTGGTACTTGTATCTGTCTGGAGCATGAGAGGAGAAACTACATCAGTGTTAGTCCTTCCATTATCACTCAATCTCTGGCTGCCAGTATGAACAAACAGATTTTCTGAACAATGTCAGGTAATAGAATTTCAATACAAATCGCTTCATTACTTTTAACTGCATATGGGACACGTTCATACATGAACTTGTATATGTTCAGTATTGCTTGTTTTGCATACCGTGTGTGTGGGGAGGGTGGTGGGGTTTGGATGAGTGGGGCAGGGCTAGGCTTGACACACTGGATCTAGATGTGTGGTTCTTTTTGTACATCATCGATCTGTTTACGCTTCCATCCTCAGTTTCTGTCATTCCCTGCTTTCCTTTGCAGGGTGTAGACACAGTGAAGGCCTATATTCCTGATGCTGTATGGTATAACTATGAGACGGTAAGAATCTGCTCACTCCTTCGGACTTTCCTGTTCCATACTCTCACTCTCTCTCTGTCTCTGTCTCTCTCTCTCACTCTCTCCATTCAATCAGCTACTTCCTGCTCTGTGTTGTTCCTCAGCATATATGATTCCATACTGTGTGACTAATATTAGCTCAGAATGAATTAGACACCAGGATAAGCCATAGGGAATTACACGCATTTTTCTGTATGTCACACTTCAATTCTGTACAAATCAACTTTTATCTTTTAAAAGTGGTCTTAGATTGAGGATGCTGAAAAAAGATCTTTTCTTTAAACTCATTTATGACTCAGTCGTTCATCTTGACCTAGTAAAGCACTCTCCCTGAAATAGGGCAGGGCTGGGATTCAGGCTGTCTTTTTAATGTGACACTCTAAATGAGATGGAGATTTAGAAGCGCATAAATCCACAGACCAGTTACAAACCAGTTAGGATCTCGACTGGAAACCACTGCCGTATTTTTAACACTACGAGCCAATGACAGGGCCAATCTCTGAGACAGTAACTTCTTCACGGGGTGCTTGGTGCTTTCCCCAGCAGATTAACAGCCACTGATCACATATGGTGATAAGATGAACTAAAGCTTCCCCCCACGTTGTGCCTCTTGGTAGGTCTAGGAGGGCCGCGCTTGCGTGTGTGTATGTGTGTGAGTGTTTGGGTGTGAGTATGTGTCCGAGAAATGGCTTGTCAGTTAAAACCACAGTGAATGTCTTGTGGGTCAGAAGCGATCCCAGCAGGGGTAGACGTATAGATGGGTAGTGAAAAGAGCCACTCCGTATGGAGTTGTATGGCAATGAGAGATAGATCAAATCTGGAATTACTTATGGACTCCTTCAGAGAAATAGGGGGAAGGGCTCTGAGAAATAGGAGAGACAAATAGAGGGAGAGAGAGAGAAATAGAGGGAGAGAGAAGGGAAGACAGGCAGATGGAGAAATGGACAGAAAGAGAGAGAGAGAAAAAAAAAAGAAACAGGCTCAGAGAACAAGAGGGGAGAGTAAAGTCATTAATAACATGCTGTGAAGATGGTCTTTAAAGATAAAAGAATGAATTCCTGTGCCTTTTTGTGTCTGAGCTGTTGTGGTGCATCTCAGTCAGTCAGGTTGACAAAGGTTCATTTAAAGAAAACAACTTGCACTCAGGGTAGACTGAATGGAGGCTGAGGATTGTGTTCATGGAATTATTGCTTGTTGCCTTGCAGGGGGAGAGGATCAAGGAGCGCAAAGTGCATGTTGATATGTATCTGCCAGCAGATAAGCTTGGCCTGCACATTAGAGGCGGAGCCATCCTCCCTACCCAAAGACCTGCGGTCACTACCACCAACAGGTAGCCATGCCCCCCCACACACTCTCTAACTAGGAATTCACATGACCGGCGTGAGAGGTAACCGTGCTCCTTTAAGGGCACAACTGGCTTCATTAGCAAGCAACTGCATCAGCTAATAGCAGGGAAGCAATTCAAAAGTTCCACTGCTTTGAAGTAGTGGCGTTTTGAAGTGGTGTTCCATTCTTTCACACTCAGCATTCCTACAACACCTGCCCATCCATTTTCTAAGGCCCAAACATCTTTCCCCTTTTTTCCCTCCTGGCTCCAAGTGTGTCTCTTCTCTTTGGCGGCAAACGGTCCCATGGGGCTGCAAGATGGAGGAAGGTGCCATTTATTACTCACAGCTAATGAATGTCATGCAGAGAGCCCCATTAGC
>NC_137502.1:17102500-17120000 GCF_041902795.1 Electrophorus electricus
TGGGATATTGGCATTAAATTGCCGTATATTTCAGTATTGGAGTGGATTGCTCTATGGATATATTTCAGATGTAACCCTCCAGCCAACTCCAGCCATTACCTATCGTACAATCGGAGGAATCCTGGACTTCTACATGGTGATGGGACCCACTCCAGAACTGGTGGTGCAGGAGTACACAGCTGTGAGTTGTGCCTGTGTGTGATTGTGTGTGTGTTTGTGCGCATGCTTGTATATGTGTGTATGTGTGTATGTGTACTTGTGTTCATTCTGTCTGGCTTGATGAGCTTTAGCATCTGGGACCACTCCGCCTCATTGCCTACAGTGTGCTCAGTCAACACACACACGCAGACACACAAACACTACACATGCACATACACAAACCCCACAGACATCAATATTTATTTAGGCAGCCGGGGCAGCTGGGTAGATTTTTTTTTGTTGTTGCTGTCTTTAATTACTCTTTGCTCTGCCTGTGTGGTTTTACCTATCAGATGATTGGACGACCAGTCCTCCCAGCTTATTGGTCACTGGGGTTCCAGCTCTGTCGCTATGGTTACAAAAATGACCAGGAGATTGCTGATCTGTACAAGGAAATGATAGCCAACAACATCCCTTATGTAAGTGCCTTAGGCCCCTCCCTCACTGGTTGCATCATTGTTATAACCTCTCCCTCATTTCCCTGTTACAGACATGTGTCTCTCTGATTTTCCCAAGCCTCACAAGCCTGTGAGCTTTTTGGATGTTCAGAATGAGTGCATTATCATCATTAAACATATGGTAAAAGTTAATATGCAAACTAATCAGCTCACAAGCAGTAAGTGGAGAGATTAGATGGTTTATGACCATTTGGCTGCAGCTCAAGGTTGAGATATGTGGTGTTATTGTTAACTGATAGCAGTGACTCACCTGGACATAAAAGCATCACATTGACACAAGGCTTCATTCCATTCTCTATAAAAACTCTCCACAAACATAATGAATATACCAAAAAAAGAGAAAAGAAACAGCAATCAGTGGCAAACACCTCCACACACTTTTTATGAGTCACTCCTGCGTGAGATACCGGACCAGGGCTTTAGTAATTAACCACTTTCTGGTGTTGGGATGATGCATGTGTGCCCCATTGCGACGTTTCTGCCCCTCCCTTTTGCAGGACGTGCAGTACGCTGATATCGACTACATGGAGCGACAGGTGGACTTCAAGTTGAACCCTGCATTCAAGGGCCTGCCGAAAGTGGTTCAGGACATGAGGAAGGAGGGCATGCGCTTTATCTTCATCCTGGTATGGCTGCCTCAGTCTTCCTCCATATACATTTCTCCCTGTCTCAGGGAGGGGTAGGAAAGGTTAGAGGGATGATAGCTAGCTTTGGCATTGTGGCAAAAGGTTTGACTGAGATGAGCGCAAACACGGATGCGGTAAAGAATAGCCGGTCACGTTTGACATCACTTGCCATCAGTAAAATGCAGAATCAAACTCCAGTTCCTTTTGCTCACAGGATCCGGCCATCTCAGGCAATGAGACTGGGTACCCTGCTTATGAACGTGGTATCAATGAGAACGTCTTCATCAGATGGCCCGCTGAAATCGGTGACGGCATCGTATTTGGAAAGGTAGCGCATCCCGACAAAAGAGTGCCTTGATACCTTGAAATTATGACAGTGTAGAGTATTTAATTATGCTGCATCCCACCTTCTTCCCCAGGTGTGGCCTGACTATCCCAATGTCATAGTAAATGAGTCTCTGGACTGGGACACTCAAGTAGAGGTATTCCTGCCTCCCTGTCTATTCATGTGTCTCCTTTTTGCAAGTCTAACCCAATCTGCTGCCAAGCTGTAATCACAGAAAGGAACTCCGATTTTACTTCATAAAGTATCTGCATGTCAGAATCATCAATACAATGTGCTGTAATTGCGTAGTTGATCCAGTCAGTGGTGATGATGGAGACATGGCACGCTGTCATGGATCCAATCAGAGAACAATAGATGGGAGCTCATCATACCTGACCCACTGGGGTGATAATCACTTCTGTATGTGTGTGTGTGTGTGCGTGTGTGTGTGTGTGTGTGTGTGTGTGTGTGTGTGTGTGTGTGTGTGTGTGTGCACGCACACGGTTCTTTCTCACAGTACTACAGAGCTTATACAGCATTTCCAGATTTCTTCCAAAGCCGTACAGCAGTTTGGTGGCATAGAGAGATCGCCGACTTCTATGCAAACGTTATGGAATTCGATGGTCTATGGATTGTAAGTTCTAATTAGACTAAAAAAAGTTTTTGGCAAAATACTGAACTCTGTGAGTTCAATAAGCGAGCGGTTAATTCACTGAGTTCTCTTATGCATGAAAATGTAGTGCAGTGTCAATGAATAACTATCAAAAAGCTTTTAATTCACTGTATTTGCCATATAATAGTAAAGATTAGCAAGTCAAGGCCAAATCTTTCCTCCTTTTCACCAAACTAGAAAATTATGTGTCCCCATGAACAATGTCAGAACAGGCATGTAAAATGTCACTGTCTGTTCCTCGGCAACTGTTGCCTTGACGGCCATTAACCTTGTCACTGTGATTTGCTGGAATGATGTGTGAAGGACATGAACGAGCCAGCCAGTTTTGTCCACGGCACAGTTTGGGAGAAGTGTCTGGGGCCATCTGTCTATGACCACCCACCCTACATGCCACGTAAGCCTGTAGCCCCTCCCCTTTCTTACCTTCTCTCTCTCTTTCTCTCTTACTCCCTTAAACCCTCTTTCTGAATATATAAATGCTATTTTCAAACATTACTTGAATTATTCTGGCCTGAGATATGAGTGATGAGTGTTTGGCTCATTTTTAGGACTGGAGTCTAAAGAACAAGGTCTGAACCACAAGACCCTCTGTATGAACAGCCAGCAGGTGCTTCCCGATGGCACTGCAGTCAAACACTACGATGTCCACAACCTATACGGCTGGTCTCACACCAAACCCACTTACGAGTGAGTGAGCGCCTTTATTTCCTGGCCGTGAATCTTGGTTTGAACGCGCACATGGAGGAGTTGCCAGGTTAAGACTGAAAGCAGGAACATGCCTCAGTGAGCTCCTGACATGCTCCGTGACGTGTGTGTGTGTGTGTGTGTGTGTGTGTGTGTGTGTGTGTGTGCATAACAGTGCCCTGCAACAAGTGACAGGAAAGAGAGGAATCGTCGTCACCCGCTCCACCTACCCAAGCAGTGGGCAATGGGCAGGCCACTGGCTGGGAGACAACAGTGCCAGTTGGGACCAACTTTACAAGTCTATTATAGGTGTGGGTGTGTGTGGGTGTGAGTGTGTGTGTGACACAGACAGAGAGAGGGAGAGAAGATGTGTTTTTGTAGGTGTGTTTGTGAAGGTTGTTGAGATGAATGATGAATCATGCCTTTGTTCCTGTAAACACACCTCTCACTCTCTGAGACAAAGCTGCTTTGTTATGTTGATGTTCAGAGACTCACATTCTCTCTCTCTGTGTCTGTCTGTCTGTCTCTCTCTTTCTCGGTCTGTCTCTCTCTCTGTCTTTTAGGGATGATGGAGTTCAGTTTGTTTGGCATTTCATATGTAAGTGCCTTTGCCAGATCTGCAGATATTACAGTTGATTTTAAGCATGTTAATTTCTTATTAAATGTATGGTTTCTGTAGGTGCATTATACAGTTACTGTGATGCTCCCATGTGCTTCACCTGTTAAGGTGGAGACACTAGTGCTCAGCACTTTTTATATCAACAGGCTTGTCTCTGTTCTAGACTGGAGCAGACATCTGTGGATTTTTCAATAAGGCAGAATTTGAAATGTGCCTGCGCTGGATGCAACTAGGAGCGTTCTACCCATATTCCAGAAACCACAATGGCAAGGGTAACCCGGTGAGCAAATACACACACGCAAACACACACACATACACACACACACACACACACACACACACACACACACACACACAAACACACACACACACACACACACACACACACATATACATATACACACATCCTGAAGTTTTTGTGCACATGTGTAAGAAAAAATGAAAAGAGCTTCCTGTGCAGTATGGCATGTGATGTCAGAGCCCAGATGTCTGCTGTGTTGTCAGGTTTTGGATCAGAGCTCAGAGGTTTGATATGCGTTGCCAGGTATCCGCATTGGCATTCGTGTAAAAAGTGACCTTTGTGAGTGCTGGAACGAGTCGCAAAAATCCAATAAGTCCAGACTGTGGCGATCAATGCAGCAGGGCTAAATTTCCTCATGGGACAATGCTGCGACTTCATCACTAACAGGGAGACGGGGGCATAATTGAATTTTCAAGGTGATCCTAGAACAACCCCCCCACCCATTCCTACCCTTCGATTCCAATCATTTTATAATGGCTTGCAAATGGGTGTTTTAAGCAAGTGGAAGATTACAATAAAAATGGCCAGCAAACACACAGAGAAGGGCTGGCCATTAGCAAGAGCCGTAGATGAGTGTCCTGCAGGCTGTCATCACTCTCTGGACTGCGAAGCTTCACTTTCCCAAAACAGAGCCACATCCAGGTTCTGGACGGCCAGACTGGAGGAGGAGTCATGGAAAGGCTGCATGAGGCCAATGTTGATAATACACTCCGGTAGACATTTTGTTTTGCTGAATCAATCACATGGCCCATATAGCCTCACCCCCTCATACACACGCACACAATTTTATGTGTGCGTGTCATCCAATAACATGGTGTCCTCAGTCGCCTGGCACAAGGCCCTGTTTATTCCCACTCACCCTCTCTCTGCTGTAATTACCCTACCAACATATCATTAGCTTTAATGCTGCTACGCAGGGAGGCCATTTACAGACGGGAAGGAGTCAGGAAAACGAAAGGTCATTCACACAGACACAGCACTCCTCAAGATGGGGTGCACCAGGAATGGAGACCAGACAGAGAGAAAGAGGGATTGAGATAGAGAAAGAATTAAAAATGGCAAACCCAAGATGCACGAGAAAACAAAAAGCAGGAGCAGCAGGGAGGAGAGAGGTAGTTAGATGGCTAGCGCCTCTGTCCATGAGGGCTGGAAGGGGAACCCGGTGCTGGAGAGAGGGAGGTGAACGATCAGCTCGTTGGCCTCTAATGTCTAGCCAACTCATTTGCTGGTGTAAATTTGCCCATCGATATGAGGTGCCCCGGGAGAGAGACGTGCCCGCTGCCGACATGCCTGTTTTTCCTTGCCACCACTGCTGCAGAAAATGAGGCGGCTTCTCAGAGGTGACTGGAGACTCGTGGGTGTCTTTCCATTGCATTATGGTTGGTGCTAATGGAGTCAGAGCCCAGTACATTTGGAATAATTCAGCCTTTTGTTTGAGAAAACCGGTTAGCCCTAACAGGGGAAGGTCTACTCTATTCAGCTGGCCGTAATGTGGAAATATGAGACCCATTACATTGCCGTAAAATTTGTTCTCTCTGGTTGAGTGCGTGGAGGAGAGGGGTTTGAGTCAGAGCTGTGGACACCAATAGATCGGTGGAGATACAGAAGGTGTGAAATGTAATAAATAACTTGCGCAATAGAGGGATTTCGTGTTGAGCTGCCAGGAAGGCCATCCAGGTCTACATTCTTTGACTTGCTTTCTGCACACTGAGCTCTTCCACATGTTTGGCCAGTCAAACGACTGGGCTATGCCTGTTTGGTTGGGTTGAGACTGGGTGGTGACTGGACATGAAAGGAAGGGCTGTAGTCTGTTTACTTGTATTTGCAATAAATGTACTCTGTTATAAAAAAAATAAATAAATCACAAAGTCTGTTTTGTACTCACATGGTTGACCTTGCAGTCACATGGGCAGGCAATCAAGGCACACATCGCCAAATTTTGGTTGTTATTTTTGATTTTGCATCTTTTCAGGTTCTCTGCACTTGTGCCTGGTAATGCCGAGTCAGAAGGACCCACAGAGTATCCAACAGTCCAAGACCATGTAAAAACAAACAATAAAAGTACCACATCATTCCCTGGGAGGTTAGAGGCCTTAGCGATGAGTCACTATCAGGTTAAATCAAGAAAAATCTAAGGATCAAAGGCTAAATTATAAAGTATAACATTACCCCAAAATTGAAGTGTGAAAATTGGTTTAGAATTAGTTCCAAAGTACTGCCTTAATGCCAAAAGTAGGGAAAAAATACAGTTCATGGTAATGACACAGTTCTCAATAAGTGCTGAATGCAGGTCCTAAAGACATTTAGGTGTTAACAGTTGTTAGCCTGTTAGCTCATGTTTCTTGGGGAGCTATTATCAGTCTCTCATCGACTCGATCCCTCTGTGCAGGAGCTGGTGGCAAGTTGCTTTTAAGTGAGAGCATATCAGATCACACCCCACCCCATTAACACAAGGTAGTGTGAACACTAGAAGACGCAGAGGAGTCAGACCACAGACCAGCTGAACAGAGCGTCACCGTCTGGCAGGCAATTACTAAACTGGCCATACTTTCTCTGCTTCTCTCTCTTACACTCACTCACGCACACACACACACACACACACACACACACACACACACACACACATGCATGCATGCACACGCAGACATGGGGCCACAGCTGTCCAGTCTGGAATTCTGAAAAATATGAACATTTGTTCTTTGGCCAACAGCAGTGGTGCACATGTTCTTGGCAAAGTGTCAATTGTCCTACTTTAATCAGAGTAACCCTCAAGCCAAAGAAACAAACATGCCATCAACAAAGCACCACCACGGACACAGCATTGTCTTGTATGTGGTGAGCAAGCGTCACGCTGTTTCCATGTGTGGTAGCAGTCTCCTGCATTCAAAGCACCTGCGGCTGATCTGTGTCTTCCTGCTGTCCCATCCATGACAGAGACAGGACCCGTCGGCCTGGAACATAACCTTTGCTGAGGCATCACGGGACGTGCTGAATATCCGCTACACTCTCCTGCCCTACCTCTACACGCTGATGTATGAGGCACACACTCTGGGGAGCACTGTGGTCAGACCCCTGCTGCACGAGTAAGTGGCCCCCTTTACAACGCACTCACTCTAAATTCACTCTGCTGTGTGGGTTTGTTACCCTCCACTATGGGGTTTTCTGCACAGATGTACAATATGATTGAGTTAGATCTGTCAGTGTTCATCCTTGTTCTGCTGCAAGGTTAAACACTGAGCATGTACAACAGAGTGTTCTGAAAAAAAAACACACACACAAAAAAAACCAAGCAGAAGTAAATACAAGAAATAAAGACATATGTATGTGAAATGCTGAGATATGTCCAGATCAGAACTGTGGCAGGATGACAGGAGATGCAGAATACAAACCCATGAAATAAGTGCAATGCTATCAAAGTAATGAATAAAACCTCAGGACAATGGACTAAAGTTCAGTTTAGGAGCGAGTACTCTACAAGATCACATCTAGACATATGATTCTCTCTGCCAACTTATTTGTAGCCCTCAACCTCTCATTCATTTTAGCATTTCCGAATTGCAGTCATTTTATCCTTTTGAGACTTCCATTCAGACGAGGTTTCACTGTCGGGTGACTCATTGTACTGGGTCTCGGAGCGTCTGTCTAACGTTGATTCTTTCTCTGCTATTACCAAGCTGCCACTGATCAGGCTCCTTATGACTCTCCGTCCGTCCTCTCCGTCTCCTTCCCGTTCCACGGCTGGCTGGATGAGATGCTCTCTAATTCAATTTCCCATCCTGACTACCCCCACCCCCTCAACCACACACAAGCACACACCCACACCCAGAAATGGCCACACAGATACACAATAATTCCATGACCTATTTGTAAGAGCTACATTGACTCCAGTGACACTGTATCATGTTAAAACAAATTGCAGTGTTGATCAGAAGAATGCATGAATGTTATGATTCTTTTATTTACTTTACTTCTGTGGAAAACAAGTCTGTAAGTCAGTGTAAAATCTCTTCTTTATAGTCAAGCAAAATTTTAACCATAGCGACACAGATTCACACTTGCACACACATGCACACAGATACACTTTCATACAGTGGTGAGATAGTGAGGGCTATACTGAAGAGTTCAACAAGCTCTATAGACTTCCAGTTTCCTGTGGGATGGCTGTTCTTAGGCCTGCCTCTGTGCTGTGCTGCAGGTTTGTGAACGACAGGGTGACATGGGATATTGATAAACAGTTCCTCTGGGGACCAGCTCTTCTGATTACTCCTGCTCTAGGAGAGGTTAGACATGAACCCACCCACACTTCATTGACATTACTCTTTTTGCTTTAAAATTATTGGCATTGCCAAACTTTTAATATTATTAGTAATAATCATTAGTAATTAGTAATAATAATAATAACTTACCTCGGACCCTTAGTACATACATAAAATATGCAACTCAAAGTGTTTCACAGAAAATGCAAAATAAACATGAATGAAACAATAAAGTTTACGTGCGTCTGATGTTAGAATACTTTTTTTTTTTTCTCTTTAGGGAGTAACTGAGGTTTACGGTTATCTCCCTGACACACGCTGGTATGATTACCACACGGTACGTTTAACTACGTCTCTCCATCTCTGCTTTTTTGCAGCCTCCCAGCTGTGCATTATTTCATCTAATATTAAAAGCAGCTGTGCTGTTTCTCATAGCACTCTTTTTCCACTTTTAGGCTAAGGCCATGGATGTTAGGGGCCAGTTTGTGAACATGCACACCCCGCTGAACCACATCAACCTGCATGTGAGGGGGGGACATATCCTACCATGGCAGAAACCTGAGAACAACACGTACTACAGGTAACTGCCACACCAGACCCCTGTGAGATCACATGTAGTCTCCTCAGCAAGGTTGCTCTCTGTGGTAGAGACACCCTGGTTTGTAAAAGGACCTTCAGCTCAGAGGAGGGTAATTGCAGTGGGCATGGCTGTGGGCATTTGGGGAGGGTAGGAACAGTTTTCTTGATACTGATGTTCCGCTGGTCTCTCGCATCCCGGCTACAGTCGGAGCAATCCGCTCGGACTGATTGTCGCACTTGATGACAGCGGAAAGGCAGAAGGTTCCCTGTTCTGGGACGATGGCGAGGGCATTGGTGAGTTCTTCAGCAGCAGTGTGGGTCCGTATTTGTATGTGTGAGTGTGTATTTGTGTATATTTGTTGGTTACGGCCAACACAACGTATTTTCACAGTCAGGTTTGTAAATGTGAGTGAGCATCTTCCTTCCCTTCTTCTCCTTCCTCCTCGTCTCTCTCCTATGTCTTGCTCTGGCTGATGACGCTGCTCCATCCCCTTCCAGACACAGTTGGGAAGATGTCCCTGCTGGTGGGATTCAAAGCAGTCAAGGTACAGCAGCGCACTCACTCTGCCGGACCCGTGCCTTTTTCTGCCTTCGAGCAGATGGGAGACAGGGCTCTGCTTGTGCCGGTGCTCAAGCTAGGGCAGATCGATTGTAGCCAAACATCTGTGGCCAGCCTCCACCCATGGCTCAGCTGGCTCCCAGACAACACCATGTAGTGGCCAGACGGCTTATGCCTGGCAGCCTGGGCCCACTCCATAGATTGGTGGCTACATGTAGAAAGATAAAGCAAACTGCGAGGGTCTAAATGCACCTCAAAATCACAGGCTGCTCATGTAGGGAGGCCAGACACAATCTGCTAGTGTCCTTGATTACATGTAAAAAAATAAAAATAAAAATAAATTTAATTATATGCATACTACAATACTTCCTATGCCTTCAATGTAAGAGATTAGTATGCCCTATATGATAACAGATATAAAGACATAAGATATAAAGATATAAAGTATAAATTGCATCTTTTTTTTTCTTTACAAACTATTTCGGCTTTCTTTCAAGCATGGTAGATGACTGGTTTTCAAAACATTTCAAGTGTCATAAAACAAGCTATTTAAGTCCATAATATTTTGCAACTTGCCCATTGTGTTCCAAAAAATTAGAAATCTGTGATTACTAATAACATCCCAGCTGCACATGATGCACTGTACATTGTAGAAAGAACCATACCATTGTGATTTAATGAGCCTGGGCTGACTGCATACGGGGTGATGAGGATGAAGATAATGCAGATGATGCAGTATCTGATTTTTGTAATTCATTTCAGTGGATCCAGTGTCATTTTATATGTGCTAGCTTTATATATATATATATATATATATATATATATATATATATATATATATATATATATATATATATATATATATATATATATATATATATATAAACATGAGCATAACTAGTACATACTAATGCTTTTGCTGTGTATTGTGTGTTTTAGAATACTCTGACAAACTCCATCATCCATGATACTCTGCTACAAGGTCTAACACTGGGTGAGGTGAAAGTGTGGGGGATAGGAAGTCTTCCCATCACCAAGGTCACCATGCAGACTGCAGGATCCCAGACACCGCTGACTTTCAATACAACTCTCACAGAGGTGAGACTCAGGACATCCACATACATGATACATGAAGCTCAAAGCAAAGGGTAGATTTTGTTTGTTTAGCAGTTAGGGTTTGGGTTTAGGGACCAAGACAGGAATGCACTTGAAAAGCAGGGCTAACAAAGGGCACAGAACTGGATTATCTATAACAAACGGAGAGAGCAATTACATGGATACATTCTCCTTGACCGTTTGATTAGCTGCCCTTGAGAAGCTGCCTTTGAATGTACCGGCAGCTCAAGCCTTATTAATACCAAGAGGAGCACAAAGTGAAGAGGCCAAGATTTATGCCAGCCAGGCGAGAGATCGAAAGGAGGAAGCGGCAGTGAGGCTCTGTGTCGGGACTTGAATAACTGGTGTTCCGGCTCATGCCGAGTCATTCATCTCTCTTTGCTTTTCCCGGCTGCATGCTAAGCTTGAAAAGGCCAGGCAGTTCCATCTGTCTCTGCTTGTCTTCACCACCACTGCTGTTTTAAAGCGAGCAAAGGTGGTGGTGGTGTCTGACTCTCCGGAGCTCCCACTCTACATCCCCTTCTTGCATTCTGATGGCTCGGCCATAGGAATTCTACATAATTGCTGTTTCAACCAAAACTCAGAGTTAGCGGCCCAGAGTCAGGGGCTCAGAGTCAGGGGCTCAGAGTCAGGGGCCCAGGTGGAATCTTTTTTTTTTTTTTTTTTTTTAAATAAGGAGGAGGAAAGTTATTTCTATTTATTTATTTATTGAAAACAAGATTTTGTGTGACCCTGTCTTCCTTGTGTTTCAGGAGCTGATCATTTACGTGACCGAGCAGTGGCATCCAGTACATGAATTGTTCACCATCACCTGGACCACAGGAGTATGACAACTTTAGGAAACACATAAACATTAACAAGTTGGCACCTGTTGAATCAAAGAATTATTTGTTCATCTTTTTGGAATTTTATTTATAGACCTAAGATTCTAAAGAGGTTATGATAATGAAATGAGATTATATTATACAATAATATGAATATTGCCATATGTAACATGTTCATGGGCAGTTTATTTTTTAAAATAGATGTGAGGGATGTATGAAATCATATAATAAAAGATGTAATAAAGTCATTAATACTGAAAAAGCATAATATACACAAGGCCTGTTGTTACAATAAGAAGCTGATGGTCGTAATTAGTGGAAGACAATGTGCTTTGCTATCAGGCAGCCATAGCTGGAATCTTGCACCTTTAATGCTGGCATTTTGGGAATATGATAATAATAACCCCTAATTATCAACAATCAATTTTTTTTGCCTATTTGCTGCTACTACCTACCAGGGTTGCTTTCTGCACAATTAAATTCAGATATAATGATATGATAATCAATTATTCATTCCACAATAAACATAATGATATCAATTTAGTGATGGGGACTGTAAATTGATTTCTGCTCTAATTGGCAATCAGTGTGAGGTGAGGCATGTAGGTGTGTGAATGTGTGTTGGTGTGTATGTGTGTTGTGTTGGGGAGTGTAAGAGTAGGGGTGGAGGATTCGAGGGGGGTGAACTTGCCTTAGTTGGTCGCTAATGGCAATGATAATGGAGCAAAAAAAATTTCTTGCTCCTTCGCTGTAAGAGACTGGATAGGATGGTGAAGATCCAACTGAGAATATAATTATTTTGGGTTTTATTATGCGAGGAAAGTACTTTTGGAGCACCTATTCAATTAGCAGGGAGCAGCAGTCATGCCTCCCTGGCAGATGGAACAGACACTGAAATAGCAGGACGCTGAACCAAACATTCACGCTTACAAATGTCTTGCTTGTTAGCAAAACAAAAAGGTTTAATAAAGAATTTGATGATTCATTAGATGCACTCCTACTGTGATGTGAGTAATCCAATTTGAAGTAAATGTACTCGGCAGAAATTCATGCCATTTTAGCACAAATTGTCACGCTTTCCGAACTTCGACAGTGCTTATTGACATTGGGCTAATTTTGATCTAGAATAATAATTTGAGTTTTGATTTAGAATATTGCATAAATGGGTAAAGGAAAAAAGAACTGGAATTAAATTATATACTTTTCCCCAGGAGCAATTTCTCAGCCTGCTACTGATTTGAAATTGTGATTTTATGCTAATATTTGCTTTTAATCCACAACAGTCGGTTTGTTTGCTCCTCCTTTTCAGTAAGATGAGAGTCAGTTGGAACCCGGGGACCCATTATAACAGTCACTCAATCTGATTTTCAGCGAAATCAAACCAGACAGGCCTCATCTTTCTGATTTACCCAGGCTTAAAGACAAAGAGCCTTTGTCTTTTTCAAACAGACTGAGACGCAAGCATTCAGAAATAATAAAAAAAAAAAAAATTAAAAATAAAAAGAACAAAAAAATGCTTGAAAGAGTGAAAGCACATTCGAGTGACTTCAAAGCACTGATATATGATTTAGAATGGTACTGCTTGCTGGAATACATTAGCCAAAACGTGGCTCAGGGGATGAAAGACAGTAGACGATGCAACACTCTGGAGCACATGCGGTCATGACTTTCTCGCTAAGGCCACATTATAGGTCTGGGAGCCCGATGGCGAATGAAACTTTCACAGGGGTGACGTCAGGTGCCAAGCCATTTCCTTGAGTTTCATTGATGCTGCTCGAACTTCAGCTCAGGCAGTAGGAGCAGAGGGGGTGGAAGATGAGGATGATGATGCATTTGATAAACCACATACACGTAGGACAAATTCACTCCTGGTTACTCCCTTAAGCTATATAATCAGTAATATCAGAGAGCTCTTGATTTTAATGATCAGTTCTGTTACAAGTTGAAAAAGATGTTAGCTATTGTCTCTAGTAGTCATATAGTTCTAGGATCAACACACAGTGTTGCCGTAATAGAGTAATATGATTAAATGATATAAAACATATAAAACCATATATATATATATATATATATATATATATATATATATATATATACACACACACACACACACACACACACACACACACACACACACACATACACCAGGGCAATGGCAAGCTTAATTAAATCTGCCCAGTATAATTTTTCCATAGCTTTTTTTGAAAACCAAACAGTCACTGTTAGATCTAACAGTCAGTTCTGCAGACTCTCGGTGTAAGTATTCATTGCTAGAGAAACTGTGCATGCTCTATTATTTTAAATAACAAAGAATATTTGCTTTGGATTTCCCAACGGAGTACACTAGGGCTCTCAGATGTGTGCTGTCGTCACTCATGCATGTTTTCCTGATGGACCCAGTAACGTCCCATCCATATGGTTCCACATGAGCCTCCCTCCACCTGTTATCTCACCCAACCGATATTCACATGCCAATTACAGCTGGCCATAGACAACGGGAAGAGGGGACGAACATACTTGTGAAGTGCCGGCGCCCTGGATGTGATAAGGAACGGAACTAACTGGGGATGCCATAAGGAACAGGGCTGATCAAATAGAATAAATAAATAATAGGTTTAACAGAAACAGACTAACTCAGAACGTAACTCAGGACATAAACACTTAGGAAAGACTAACAGAGAATAACGATGAGGAATGAAACTAGGAATAAGTGAGGAATACACAGAACTGGGCTACGTAAGATAGACCAAGAAAAAACCAAGACAGAAAACACAGGCAATCAGAACTAAAAAGGAAAACCAGACAACACTTGCATGTTGGGGAAGGGGAAAAGGGGAAGAGAAACCTAAACTGAAGTGAAGCGATCGGAGAATACCAAACGAGGAAAGAGAGCGGAATAAGACAGATAAATACTCACAGGGAAAACTACGTAAATGAAAACACAGAGAGAAAGTACTACATACGAGCAAACAGTAGAGAACTAGCGAACAGGGAGGAGACAGGGAACCATGGAAACAGACAAAAACTGGAAAACACGGAAGTGACTAGGTTGCCTAGGAAACTGGGAACGCTCCGGTCTGCGGTGGTAACGCGTATGTTATATGTGTGAAGGTTTGGGTTTGATTTAGTATATATTGTCTATATACATTTATATACATCACACATTCCTCTTGCCAGTTCTTTTGGCACTTCTATTAGGACATCCTCTTTGTTCACATCAGAGGTCATTTAAAAACAATCAGTTAGGGACAGATTTATTTAAACTTTAATTGACAATGTCAGATTTCAATTGATGTAATGACTTTTGGGATATTTGGGACTTCTGGTTGAGCAATTATCATAATTAGCTTGTACTGTGGCTGGAGTCCTTGATTTCATGGGAAAATCCCCTCCATCTCAGTCACCCACCTCTCTGTCGCTTTGGGTGGACATTCTTGTGCTATATGGCTTTCAGACACACCTACGTGAAAACCAGAGCAGACCTTGTAGGAACCCAGAATAGAGTTGCCGCTGTCAACTTTGGCTTGATCACTGGGGGCTTGGACATAGACATCTGTAAAGCTCCTTTTACATCTGTAAAATGGCTGTTGTAAAACGTGCTATATAAATAAATTTGACTTTGACTTTGAAAATAAACTATAAGGCCTGAATAAACTTTGGTTTGAAAGGTTCATTTGAAGCCCCCCCAAAAACAAAGCCAGTAAAGGAGCGGAATATCAGGTACCACTGTATCTACATTCACCATTAAGAGAGTCCTACATTGCACTGGCCTAAAAGGCTGCCATGCATGGAAGAGGCCCTTACTCCAAGACTGACATAAAAAAGCCAGGCTGAAGTAATTCACCAGTGATCACCAGGACAAAGATCTAGTCTTCTGGAGGAGTGTTTTCTGGTCAGATGAAACAAAAATATAACTGTGAACCTATGATGTTTATTACTATGTATGAAAAAAAAAGTGAGGATTGTGATTAAAAGAGCGCCATTCCAGCTGTGAAGCATGGAAGAGGCAGCACTATGTTGCTATGATATTTTGCTTTAAAAGGACTGGGGTTATTAAAAAAATTCATTTGAAGAAATAAAATCTAGAATTACTGAAGTAACATGATGGTTCCTGCTCCTCCTCATTCCCATCCTCCTCAGGTTTCTGCTGTCTGAGGTACTCACTAAGCACTTCATGACTTGGGGCCATCTTTGTGGCACACTCCTGGATCTTTGATGTCTCATCCTGGATAGTAGCACTGATGCTCACTAATAATTGGCCCCTTTCTTTCACATAGCATATAGTCTCAGATTGCTGGATTTTGGATGAAACCCTCCATGCATTGAGGAATTTCTTTGTCTTGATATCAGTGGCTTCTATCTCCTCCTTTAACCAGTTAATTATGCCAACAGATATTTTGATGACAGGTAGAACATAGGTGTTGACAGTGTGGATCTTGTTATTCCCATTCAGGTGACTTCTTAGGGCTTGCTTCACTCTTTGTAGATACTTGGCTGTGGCTACACTCATTGTGGCTTCATTATGTTTCCCCTTTGCCTCTGGGATTCCAAGGTACTTGTAGCTGCCATCAACATCTATTGTGTTGCCTTTTGGTATTACAGTTCTGACTACCTTTTCTCTCCTTGTAACTATCCGACCACACTTATCCACTCAGAATGACATTCCAATGCCGTTAGTGTATATCCTAGTGAGATGGATTTTGTGAGTCAATGTCTCGTTCACTTCTGGCATACAGCTTGATGTCATTCATGTAGAGGAAGTGGCTGATGGTTGCTCCATTTCTTAGCTGGGATCCATAGCCACTCTTGGAGATGATTTCACTGAGGGGGTTCAGGCCAGTGCAGAACAGCAGCTGGGACCAGGTATTTCTTTGGTAAATTTTGCACTTGATGGTGACACATGCTATTGGCTTGAAAGTGACCTCTAGGGTTGTCTTGTATAGCCCCATTGCATTCTTCATGAAGTATCTTAGAGTCCTGTTGATGTTATGCAGCCTCAAACATTCCAGGATCCATGTGTGGGACATTGAATCATAGGCTTTCTTGTAGTTAATCCAGATGGTGCACAGATTGGTCTGTCTGGTCTTATGGTTTTGTGTGGCTGTTTTATCCACCTGTAGCTGGTGTTTGTTCTCGCCAATGCCTTTTTGGGTCCTGCTTATGTACTGAGCCATGTGCCTACTCAACTGCAATAATGCCTGACAGGAGCTTCCATGTTGTGCTGAGGCAGGTTATAGTTGGATGGAACTGCTGCTTTCTGGGGGTCCATCAGGATCAGGGCTGTCTGGCCTATATATGGCAGCACAAATAAACCAGCTGCTAATGGATGGAACCCACTCTGAATGAATAATTCAAGGTCAGACAGCCCATAATCGGAGCACTAGGGGCTGTAACCCCCAACCTGGAAGAATGGCTCCAACAGATCCTATGAACAACATCCAAGATGTTGGTCCAGAAGAGTGCAGTTAAGATACTATGCAGGATTCTCAAGCTCCCAGGCCTCTGATAGAGGACCTGAGCTTGAAGGAAAAAAAACACCAGAGGGAGAGAGGGGTTATGAAGGTCATTTGGGTACACTAAACTCATTGTCATGTTCAAGTTTTGAGCTTTGTGACATGGTGTGTTATCCTGATGGAAGTAGCCTTCAGAAGTTGTGTACACTGTGGTCATAAAGGGATGGACATGGCCAGGTAGGCTGTGGCTTTAAATGATGCCCAGTTGGTATTAAGTGGCCCAAAACTGTGCCAAGAGGCCCAAAGGGGCCCAAAACTGTGCCAAGAGGCCCAAAGGGGCCCAAAGTGTGCCAACAATATGCCATTATAGCATACTATTATACCACCACAAGCAGCTTGAACTGTTGATAAAAGTCAGGATGGATCTATGTTTTCATGTTGTTTCAGCTAAATTCTGACCCTACCATCCAAATGTACTGTACTTGATGGAAGTGGCACTTCTGTTGATGTAGCACATCTGTTTCATGGTTTGATGCGTTATGTGTTCAGACATGTTCTTCTGCATACCTGTGTTGTAACATGTGTTTATTTAGGTTAATGTTGGCTTTCTATCAGCTGCAGCCAGTCAGCCTATTCTCCTCTGACCTCTGGCATCATTCTCTGTAAGCCCTAGAGATGGTTGTATGTGAAAATACCAGTAGATCAGCAGTTTCTGAAATACTCAGACCAGCCCATATATATATTTCAGAAACCAAAGTGTATTGATTCCAAAACAGTGAGAGAGATAGAAAGACTTGCCAGGGTACTTTTTCATGGTTATGCAGCTTGT
>NC_137502.1:17125000-17210000 GCF_041902795.1 Electrophorus electricus
CATCCTTGAAGTCTCATGGAAGACAAACATCAAGTTTCTTCTCTGTCCTGGCTGCCAGATGGTGGAACAAACTTCCATTGGCTGTCTGAACATCAGAGTCCCTTGCTGTCTTCAAATGCAGACTGAAGACTTAGCTATTTGTGAAATATTTTAAATGACCACTAATCCTGCAATTATGGAAGTAATGTATTGTGCTACTGTTGATTAATTGAAGTCTTCTAGCACTTATTGTTCTTTGGCATTGCACTTATGTTTATTTTGTAATTATTTCTAGTTATCAGCATTGACTCCTGTATCTAGCAGTATCCTAGTTCAATAGTATCTTGGACTCTAATCTATTGCACTGGCTAGGATACATTCTATGAGTAGATAACAAAGCACTTTTGTAAGTCGTTCTGAAAAAGAGCGTCTGCTAAATGCCATAAATGGAATCATTCATGGTGGTGTGTGTGTTTCAATATTCGTCATCATTCATGTGGTGTATTAAGAAAAGGAGTCCTTTCACTGCTGCTAACCCTGTGTCTGCATTGTATTTTGCAATGTTCTTTCTTACTGACAGCCAAGTGCCAAGCTGTGGATAAAAAAAAAGAAAGAAGAAGAAAGAAAGAAAGAAAGAAAGAAAGAAAGAAAGAAAGAAAGAACACAGAAAACACTGACAATTAGCTCTCAGGAGAGTTTCCCACTGCTTTGTGATTCTGAAGTGAAAGTTGATAAGAGGTTGATAAAGCACCTCTCTCTCTCCCTCTCTCTCTCCCTCCCTCTCTCTCTCTCCCTCTCTTTCTCTCTCTCTCTCTCTCTCTCTCTCTCTCTCCCTCCCTCACTCTCTCTCTCTTTCTCTCTCTCTCTCTCTCTCCCTCTCTCTCTCTCTCTCCCTCCCTCACTCTCTCTCTCTTTCTCTCTCTCTCTCTCTCTCTCTCTCTCTCCCTCCCTCTCTCTGCACCTGACTTTCTCTATTTCTCTCATATTCTCACACTCAGACCAATGCTCATACATGCAAGCATGTAAAAAAAATAATCCCTGCTTTTCCCACCTGAGGAGGCTTTGAGCTCAAAATTAATATGTGTAACAAACACACACACACATTCCCTCACACCTTCATTCTCTTTGTCATGGCCAGCTGTTCTCTTTCTTTAGCTCCCTATTGTTTCTTTCATGCATTGTTACATATCAAGCACTACTGCTCCTATAAATGTGAAGTGGGCAACAGAAGAAAAATGCTTCGGAGACTGAAAGGTTATTACATATGTACCAGGGATGGCTGTGTGGAGCAGTGGAACCTTACATGCATAAGAGGAAACAGACAGTGGAAAGACCATTAAAATGACAGACATGGGCAAGCAGCCCTGGAATTTTTGTGTAAATTTCTACAGGTAATTAATTCAAAATATGCTCACATGACAGCTCGTTGAACTTTGAGGTGCATTTGAGTGAAAAGTTTATGAATGTGACATCAGTATCAGAATTCTCAGAAACAATTTTTGCATTTTTGTCACATTTTGTTTTGGTGACATGAAGTTGCAACTGAAGTTGGTGATATGTTTGCATGCAGCCAAGCAAAAGTTTTCAAGATGGTTTAATTAACTGGCAAATATCATGCAACCAAAATGAATATCAGGAAGAGTATTGAGCACATCACAAATTTTCTAAGTAAATATATTTCTAAAGGTGCTATTGACATGAAATTCTCACCAGATGTCGGTAACAACCCATCCAATCCACACATGCAAAGAAATCAAACCATAGGTGTCCATGAATTAAGTTATGTGTAATAATGAGACATGATAGAGTGAAAAAGTATAGAACATGCTTACTGAAATTTAATACTTGGTACAAAAGCCTTTTTTGGTGATGGCAGCTTCAAGACGCCTCCTGTATGGAGAAACTAGTCGCCTGCATTGCTCAGGTGTGATTTTGGCCCATTCTTCCACACAAACACTCTTCAAATCCTGAAGGTTTCTGTGGGCTCCTTCTATGAACTCTGAGCTTCAGTTCCTTCCATAGATTTTCAATTGAATTCAGGTCAGGTGATTGGCTGGGCCATTCTACCTGCTTTACTTTCTTTCTCTGAAACAATTTGAGTTTCCTTGGCTGTGTGCTTGGGATCAGTGTCTTGCTGAAATGTCCACCCTCATTTCATCTTCATCATCCTGGTAGATGGCAGCAGATTTTTATCAAGAGTGTCTCAGTACATTCGTCCATTCATCCTTCCTTCACATATATGATGTGTACCAGTGCCATTTGCTGAAAAACAGCCCCACAGCATGACGTTCCCACCTCCAAACTTCACTGTTGATATGTTTTTTTTGGGGTGATATGCATTGCCTTTTGACCTCCAAACATGGTGTGTATTATGGAATCCAAGGAGTTCAATTTTGGTCTCATTTGACCAGACTATATTCTCCCAGTCTTTCACAGGCTTGTCTAAATGTTGTTGAGCAAACTTTAAACATGCTTCAACATGCTTTTTCTTCAGCAATGGAGTCTTGCATGGTGAGCATGCATACAGGCCATGGAGGTTGAATACATTACTTATTCTTTGAAGCAACTGTACCTGCTGATTCCATGGAGCACCTGGTCGTGGCCGGTTTATGGTGAAATGATATTCTTTCCACTTTTGGATTATGGCCCCAACAGTGCTCACTGGAACCTTTAGTAGTTTAGAAATTCTTCTGTAACCAATGCCAGGTTTTACCCATCAAGAGATGTTTCTTGTGTGGCACCTTGGTAATGAGACACATTTTTATAGGCCATCAGTTGAACCAGCTGATATTAATTTGCACTAAGTGGCAGGATTACTTTCTAATTACTGATAGATTTCAGATGGTGTCATGATTTTACATGGCTTTTTGCACATCTCTTTCTTCATGTGTTCAATACTTTTTCCCTGTGTTATTTCTCATTATTACACATAACTTAATTTATGGACACCTATGGTTTGATTTCTTTGCATGTGTGGATTGGATGGGTTGTTTCCGACATCTGGTGAGAATTTCATGTCAATAGCAGCTTTATAAATATATTTACTTAGAACACTTGTGATGTGTTCAATACTTATTTCACCTGCTGTATATGTGCATGTGTGTGTTTGTGTTTGTTTTGTATATTTTTATAAAAATACTTTTTATAAAACCTATATTTAATTTTTTGCATATATGCATAGTGGTTAAGGCTACATGCACAAAAGACACTGGGTTTTGATTCCCAGGTGAGGCACCTGCAGTAAACACTACTACCACTAAGGTTTAGACTCATACTGCTACATCACCTCTGAAACATGAGAAAAAGGTCAAAATCATGCTGCCCTGGATGTTGAAGAACCAAGAAAATTCAATGGAAAGTGAGTTACTGGAACAAACCTCAGATGGACTAGATCAAATAATATGGAGCTGGTGGAATGTAGCAAATCCACTGACAAAGGCTATACATAGCACATAAGGGAAATGTTAATGTGGAGACAGCCTTCATCTGCACTAACAGACAAATAGGTATTTACCCCGTGTGTTCAAACATCATCAGGCAAAGCCTCTTCTGGTTTGGACTGGTTGCTAGCTGGGCTGCCGCATGGAGGATGGGTTCCCTATTGAGTGTCAAGGTTTCTTCCTTAATTCTGTACAGGGAATTACGGTTGCCCTCAAGGTTCCTTCCATAATTTCCTCCCAGGGTGTTTTTCCTTGCCACTGTCACCTCCAGCTTGCTCATTGGGGATCTGGACTCACACATTTGTAAAGCTGTCGTGTGTGTGTTGTAAAATCACTATACTTGACATTATACTTGACTTTGAATTTGATGCCTCTTCCAACTTAAAATGTTTGAAATAAAGGGAAAGTGCCCCTTTCTACAGCCAATCTTGTTTATGCACCTTTGAAATATCAAAACCAATTAATCCAGGAATGGTATAATACTAGCAGTCCAGCAGTCCTGCTGTGGTAACAATCCAGCAGTCTATCTGTGAATATACAGAAAATGACCATGACTAAGCAAAGTACTGCCAACCACCATTGTAGGCTTCCCTCAACATACTGTAATGGTACTATCACACAGTAAGATAGCATATATAAATGCAACAATGAATACAAATCCATCCACCAGTATAGAATAAACTGATAGCAACAGATATACTTGAGATACTAGGCTACAAAATGCATGCCACAGAATCATACCATCATATCATATATATAGAATTATCATAACACCAGTGGTCAGTGGTTAAGAGATCAGAAAGGAGAAGACCATAATCTCCCAGAACAGGAACCAGTTGGCATCACAGTAGATGCCCAAGAGCAGGTGAAAACCATGAAAAACTGGGCAGTGCCTGGACCTGATATGATTCATTTCTGCTGGCTAAAGAAACTAACAGCTCTGCATGGCCATCTAGCAGAACACATGAACCAGCTGCTAGCTACTGGACAACATCCAGACTGACTAACATGAGACAAGACAAAATTGGTCATGAAAGACCCCAACAAGGGACAAGCAACATTGAAATACAGATCAATGACCTGCCTGTAACTACATGAAAGGTCCTGGCAGAAATACTAGCCAGCGAGCTGAATGAGCATATGTGTCAGTACATGTGGACCTGCCAGAAGGCTACTGAAACAACACCAGAGGCTCAAAGCAGCAATAACTAACAGATAGAGCTGTCAACTAAAACTCTAAGACAAGACAAACCTGAGCAATTCCTGGATAGCCTACAAGAAAGCGTAAAACTTACTACCACAAACATGTGCTTAAGTGCTCTACCTTTAATTAAGTCAATAAAGTTATCAAGAAATGAATGGAACATTGGAGGACACCATAAAGTTTGGTATATAACAATGAGATGTTTCTATTCTTCATAGGGAGGAATCCTTTCAATGATATCATCAGTACTAGTGGGTAAGGATACAAAGTCAGGGGCAGCGATAGCCTCAGTCACCACCTACACATGAATAAGATTCTTTATCTGCTATGCACCAAGATGAAAAAGAACACTGATGCACCAATCCACATGACCAGGCTCTATCGCAAGGATTTTGCATTGTGATTTGGGCTAAAGATTTGTGTTCAGATGACAGTAAAAAGAGAAAAAGTGATTGGGGTAAATGAAAATGAACTACCACAAAGCTATAAGACAGACCTGGAGGACAGTTACAAATACCTGGACATTCTCCAGTGACATGGCAACCATGATGCTGAAACCAGGATGGCACCATCCAAGGTCCTCAAGAGTCAGGTGAGGCAATGTCTTCCTTTCCAGCCATCACATTCCCATCATGCACAATAAGATGACCAACTAGAAGCTAACTAGAAGCTAACCAGAAAGCTTTTCATGATGAACTCCACAAATAATATAGCACCTGCTCATAAGTATAAGGTGGACTTTCCAGGATAACACAAAAATCATCCATGAGTGCAAACAAGCAATGGCCCCCAAGGATGAACTGATGAGACAGTACCCCAAACAGATACCATGGAGACACAGAGAAGATACAATGACAGGATAAGCCCCTCTGGGGAATGTACCACCCAAACAGATACCATGGAGACACAGAGAAGATACAATGACAGGATAAGCCCCTCTGGGGAATGTACCACCAACACATAACACAGGCAGCTGACATAAGACAATCCTACCAATGGCTGGAAAAGGCAGGACAGAAGGATGGCACAAAGGCACTAATCATATGTGTGTGTGTGTGTGTATGTGGGGGGGGGGGGGAGGTATCATGTCCATGATCCAAGCTGTGCACTCTTTTGCTGTCCAAGGTCCTGAAATATAAGCCATAGTTCTGGCAGAAGTTCAATCTGCAGAATCAGCTGCTCTCTGTGGTGCTGAAGTGTTGGCTTTCTTGTATGGTGCACAGCTTACCTGAAAGCCTTACTGACTGAGTGGAGAATATCAAAGCACTGGGCTGATCCTGCAATTCTATGTTGTTGAGCAGCAAGAATCCGCTTTATGTTTATTGTGTAAGGATGGGTATGTGAATGAAAGGGTTAGGGAGTACTGCAGACTATTGCCGTGTATGGGCAATGCCAGACAAAACTCTATCTCTCTTTCTTTCTCTCTAATCAATTCAATTCAGTTTTATTTGGATTATACTTTTTGAAGTAGACATTTTCACAAAACAACTTTACAGATACAAAGGTCTGGGTCCCTAAATTCATGGGCAGGAAGCAGTAACCTTGAACCCATCTTCCCATAGGTGACACCAGAGAGTGGAGCCTTGATAAGAAACTTGCAATTGTGGAATTAACCAGAGGCACTCAGATCCTATAAAATTATCCAGTGCTCATATTAAATGTTAGACAAAGATCTCTCTCTCTCTCTCTCTCTCTCTCTCTCTCTCTTTCTCTCTCTCCCTCCCTCCCTCCCTCCCTCTTTCACACAGATACACACAGTCTCCTAGTCAGCAGAGCTCCCAAATCCTCCTTTCTTATTTTATCCACAGTGGTTTCAAAGTTAAAGCTTCTTTTGTGGTTTCTGCCAGAGCCCAGGGCTTGCTGTGGATGATCATTCTGCTTATTTTAACAAATAAACAAGGAAAGTGTGAGGAAGAAAGATAATGACTGGCATGGAGCTAAAGAACAACAGGAAATGCAAGGCAAACTGAGAAAATTAGAATGTTGCCAATTTGAGAAAAGGCCAGTAATTAGCTCAGCCCACAAAGTGCAGGATATCTGTGGTGATGGGAAGAGGAGCCATGAAAAGAAAAAAGGGATAGAGAGAGGGAGAGGGAGAGTGGGGTAGAGAGAGGGAGAGAGAGCAAATGAAGGAGAAAGAGAGGGGAAAAGAATGAGAAAGAGGGAGAGAGAGAAAGAATTGGGAATCAGGCACTGACAGTTATCAGGAAAGCTGAGTTGCATCATTTCATGCATCGAGTGCATTTAATTACCCAGGTTTAATTATTGTGCTGCTTTGGAGTAACTTTTCAGGATTCATCTAGATAATTTCCATTAGCCAACCAGCCCTTTCTGCTCTCTTATTAGTTATCCATCTCTCTGTGTTGCCCTTACTGGCCAGAAGGAGCTTGCAGATAATTGCAGAACATGGGAATCGCTAGCTGTGCATTTTGCTTTAATTAATTTCTCCCTGTCCCTCTCTCTCACACACACACACATATGCATATACACACAAAACACACACTCAGTACAAGTGTCCAAACATACACTTGACCTCCATATTGTACATCAGGCAATGGCTACAGACACCTTGATACAAACACATGGGTGGCGAGCCTCTTTATTTCGGAGACAGAATCTCTAGTTAATTTTTTGTGCAGTGTATGCTGATTGGAGGTTTGTTTTCTTACTTAAATAAGTGTTTTTTTGTCATTGAGATAGTTACATATTTGTCGGTTTATCTTTGGGTTGAAATACTATTTTGGTTTTAATATATATATATATATATATATATATTTTTTATCATTATAAGGCAATAGCATGAGATTATAAGAGGTCTTAAATTCAGTCATATATATATAACAGTGCCTTATTGTACCATTATAGGTGGGATTTAAATTCAAACTCTCCTTCTCTTACTCTCTCACTCATTCGCACTTAATACCTTTTTTCTTATCCTTCTTTCTGTCCGATATTCTGGCTGAGATGCAGAACCCCTGAAAGATCACTGATAAATCATATGGGTGTAGAATGTTTTAGCTGCCGGTAACCTTCAATGAAATTGCTTGGAGAATTTGGACAGTATCTGGTGCATTATCATTTTGAAGGACCTTCAAAATATACAAATTCTATTCAAATTCCTACCGTGCTTTTGCAATAAAACTCGACCTTTTTCAGAGCCTATGGTCATACAAGATGATAGACGTGATCTGAGGACAAAAACAAAGGCAATTAACATCATAGATGGCAGATTAATTTTTTTAAAGGATAGTATAAAAACAGGTTTGGGTGGTGTTAAACAGCCAGATTGAAGCTCTTTCTCAACATATTTGTACCAGCACTCTCATAAAAGTCCAAAGCCAAGAATATGTTCCAACTGAGCTCCACCTTTACAGTACATTCTTTGTTACTGGCAGCGCAATGCCATCATCACCTCAATGTGATTTTCTTTGCAGATGAAACAATGCATTCCAAAGAATCTAAAAATTTGACAAACCTTTTATGTCATGTATATGTATATACATAGCCATGTATTTTATATACATTTTATATACTATCTTATACATAGCCATGTATTTTATATATACACACACACACACACATACGCACACTTAATATCTAAATTATCACAGCCAATCTTTTGCTTGTGCTACATATAATTCTTTATAGTGGACCTTAAATTAAGTTCAGTTAAAAGTCAGTAAACTCAGTACTTCTTATATTTGAATAGATATTCAGTTCTCATTTTAGACAACCAATGTACGTTGGAATAAATACTGAGTGACATCTGTGACTCAATTTTGTTTGAGGGTATTGTTGTAAAAGAGACAGAGGGAGACAGAGAGAGAGAGAGAGACAAACAGACAGAGAGAAACAGACAGACAGAGAAAGAGAGAGAGAGAGAGAGAGAGAGAGAGAGAGAGAGAGAGAGAGAGAGAGCTGAGTCTCTGATGGAGCAGGTGGCATCTCTGAGACAGGCTGTTCTTGGAGATCACAGGCTTCTGTTCTGACCATTTGCCGTAAACCATAATTCACTTTGAGAAGCCTCCAACTGTGCTGTATAACCTCTGTCTGTCTCTCTTACTCTCTTTCCGTTCTCAATAAATACATAAATAAAGTAAAACGTTTGATCATATACGCATTTCTAAATATTTTTTTTCTCTTCCTGTCTGCAATGGTGGAGGTTAAAAGGAGTCAATAAATAATTTAAAAGATGGCATAATCAGGACTTCCCTGTTCCTGAACATTTTTTCCCTGTGACACTCAGTGACCTCATAATTCATTCTACTATTGGTTATATAAACTAATTGCTATGTCTGTCAATGAGTTGATGGAGTGTTCTGTAGGACTTTCTGTCACAGTCTTTCTACCCACTACAGCTTGCGTAACAGCCAGATAATAAGCCTTTTTTTAGGGTTACATGGTGATGGATAACTCTACCTAACACTAGGTAGTGACAGGTCTAAAAAATGTTTAAAACCATCTTAGTCACTTTCTGCAATTTACTCTAAAGATGTTTCTGAAAATATCTCTACGAAGCACAAAGAGCAAACAGTTAAACTAAACACAACCCTGTAATTATGCCAAAAGTTTGCAGTATTGTTCAACTGTGACTGGCACGGTTTACTGGAATACAGTAGTCCTTCAGTACCATTAGTTTTCGCACCAAAAGCCATGTTGAGTTAGTAGGTTGCACAGACAAAATGAGTTGGCTACTGCATGTTTCCTGCAGCAACTGGCCCATCTTGAAGCATTAGGCTGCTTTGCATGCACTATGAAAATCCCAGCTGTGCTCGGCAGATGCTACCATTAATGCAGGGGGTGGTGGAAGAGTGTCTGGCCAGGAAGACCAGGCAGCTGGGGGCACAACTCACCCCTGCACTTCATCTACGTAGAGCATGCGTTACTTAGTTAATGTGTGACATCACATATCTGGATGCATTAGCATGACATAATCTTTTCTTTACCACAAAGGCCTGGGTGGACTAATAGCAGACATTGGCTCTATGCTGCCCCCAGTAGATGGTTTTGTTTTTGGCTGGGTAGTGAGAGACATATTTTCTTTCACAAGCCTCCAGGAATGGGAGTCCAATCAGGGGGTATTTTTGGAAGCGGAGCAGCTGAAATTAGTTCATGTCTTCATCCGACTGCTGCCACTAATTCCGGACCACCGCCAGGAGAAAGAACTGGGATCTCAGCAGTCGTGCCGCACAGTAAAGCTTAGGCATTTACTGAAGTAACCTCATTACACGTTCAGTGTTGTATGAGTGTTACATCACAGCTGAGTAGATATGGTGGGTTTGCGCATCATAGTGTGTGATTATGTGCATGTATTTCTCTGTGTGTTTTTTCTGACTGTGTTTGCAAGTGTGTGAGAATGCATGTTAACCGCTAGGATTGTGTGTAGGATGTATCATCTGGTTGAAACAGTTTGTACTGCCAGAACATCCAGCCACTGTGTTTCAAACAGCCTGGCCAGTTTCCAAAAGCCCTGTCTGCACTGCACTTCTTTATACAGTTACTTTTTCACAGACACTCATTCACTCATCTCACTCACTCACTCACTCACTCACTCACTCACTCACTCACTCACTCATTTATTGACTGACTGATTCACTCACTCAGCAGTAATTCCTCTCTGCTCCCTGTTTATTAGCAGTGTAACAGTTGCCCATGAAACACCTGTGTAAGGAGCAACAAGTGAATATAACCCTTCATGTATCCAAGTTATGTATGTATCTTTGTTGCATTCAGTATTAACATCTAACACCTTGACTAAATGGATTTTTCCTGGCGGCATGTTGACAATATAACTATGCAATTGCAGAAAAATAAGCATTCTTGAAGGATGCACTTTCTATAAATAGTCATGGAACAGTTCAGTTTGGGTTAGACAGGGGTTTATCTAATTAAAAATAAGATGGGAGAATTGGACACTTTCTAGCTTTTACTCTTGTGCTCGATCGATTAGCTACATCTTCTGAAATTACAGTAAAACATCTGATCACAGCACAATTTAACCTGACATTGTTTTTCTACAAAATGCAGTTGCTAGAACATATTTTCAAAACACTAAACACAACTGCCAAAGCGTATATGTAATTCTCATGTAACTATGACATGCCGGTCAAAACTCATGTCAGTCATACATTTCACATTTACACATTCACAGCTGTTCACTGTTTAAAAATATTACATGCAAAAATATTATATATAACAGGCAGTGTCTTTGTAGAAAAGCCAAGATCAGTGTGACAGGCTTAGTGAGGGAGAAGAGTAACTTCCCCGACGATACAGTGTCTGAAAACTGAAAATGAACTGTGCAAATCCATTGTCAAACATAGCACAGGTGTGAATAGTTAAAGAAACACCACACACATACACAAACACACACAAACACAAAGGCTACATTGCTAAGGGTTCGCTTCACAATGTAGTCGATAATGAACCTACCTGTATGTGTGACAAGGCCCTGGCTCTGCTAGAGGAAGACATGCTTGTAAGTATGGTGGTACAGCAATGGGTACAAGAGAGCAGGAAGAGATGGGAAGAAGAAAGTGTCTGAATAAGGGTCACTATTGAAGAGCATGTAACAAACATGGCTAAAGGAGGTAGAAAGGTGATGTCTCAACTATAGCCAACACCTGCAGCATCAATAAAACATTTGCACAGGACAGAGATTAAGTGTGTGCAGTAAAACAAGGCAGCACTTCCTATTGGTTTTAGAGTACCACCAAGAATCCATGTGTACTATGCGGTCATATCATTCCACCTAATATATTTTTCCCACTTATATTTCGTCCCTTTTTTCAGAACTGCATCACCATCCCACTCAATCAGCAGAGACAGAGAATTTCTACCAGGCACCCGTGACGACGACATGTTCCAGAACAATGCCTCCGTACGTCTGTCAACCATAGACATGCTGTATCCATGCAGCAGCTGGACAGATGTCCTTTAAAGAACCACTGAAACAAAGAAGGAGTTGAGATACCTGTATGTACAGATAATGCCATACAATATTTTTCCTTTCAAAAGTATATTAAGCATACTCAAATGTCTAAGTAAAATCTATGACCTAAGTATATTCTAATATTTAGCTAGATTTTCTTAAAGGATACTTTTGTGGAGTTTTGCAGAGGATGATGGTTTTGGAGGCAAAGGACAGATTTATATGTGCTAAGGCAGGACTCAATCTAAAAAAAAGTTAGATAACATGGCAGGAAAATCATAGGTCATTGAACCCCAGTACGTTTGCTAGGACTGCATGGGGAAACATAAAAATGTGTGCTGCAATCTGTAAAAATGGCATTATTTACTGTATTCCTTCTGAGCCCTGGAATATAAAGCATCTTCTGCATTTCCTGGATGGTTTTTACATGGCTCTCAATCCTGAGAACAAAAGAAGAGAAGTGATGTCTGACTTGCCAAACTGTAAATCAAATCAAATAAAAGTTTGTCACATGCACATTCATATCAAACATAAAACAAACAAGCACACACACACACACACAAAAAGTAAATATACTCCATATACACTAAAGTGTCCTATAGATGATGTATTGAGTGCTATAGACATGCCAGTTGTGTCATGTGCAGAGAAGCTGGAGGATGAAAACATGACTCCAGGGTAGAAGCTCCTCCTTAGCCATGTAGTTCAGGGAGGCACTTCATCATGATTTGGGACAACACCATATTTCATCACTCCTGTCTTGTTTTTCACATTTAACGGCATTTAGCTGACGCTCTTATCCAAAGCGACTTACAATTATGCCTGAGTACAATTTGAGCAATTGAGGGTTAAGGGTCTTGCTCAGGGGCCCAACAGTGGCAACTTGGCAGCGGAGGGGCTTGAACCAGCAACCTTCCAATTACAAGTACCTTAACCACTGAGCTACCAATAATAGTTGATGGAGCTTCTATGATCCTGTTCACCTTTCCTCAACACACATGCGCATTTCTTTTCAGCCTAGAGATGGACAATTCTTCAGTCCCATTGCCAGATATCTTAAATAGAGGCAAAGGATGATGGTTAGAAGATATAATAGCTGAGGATTGCCATGGGTGGCCACTAAAATGTTTCCCTCTGACAAAATATTAGAAGTGTCACTAACGTGAGTTGTTGCCTGAAACAGAGGAGAGAATGAAAATGAGAGCCCATAACATCTAGCACGGAGATCAATTTTTGTATTGTTTTCAGTACTGTAACAAAGCTTGTCTTTAACTTGCCAGTGAATATTGTTTGCTTTTAAACTTAGAACTTAGAATAGAAAATTTTACTTCCCTTTTTGATACATTTATATTTGTAATTTCATCAGAACTATATGTAGTTTATATAGTCAAGTTTTGATAAATGTTAGCATTTGCTGTGTCAGCATTTAAACAGTGATCTGTGAGAGCTAACCCTTTGGTGACAAAATTGTTCATTTCTTTAGGCTTTGAAATATGTAGTTTTGGGGGCTTTGGGTTCTACTGCAAACATGGTATCATGCTATGGAGACGTAAAATGGAAATACATTTTGTGTTTTGAGAAAAATGATAGTGAGTGTCAGGAAATGTAGCTAAGTGACTGAGAAAAAGCAAACACATAAAAAAGTGTGATTTCTGCAGGCAGGTCAGGCTACAGCATGATCACCAAATCCCATCAGTCAGGAGACAGACGGAAGGAGGAAATGGGTGACCAGCCTCAGAACAAGTGGCAGCGAGTGTATCGAAACGTGGTAGGATGCGAGCCAGGAAGCAACTCAGACGTGGCCTTTTTCTCAAACTCTGGCTATTTGATACCTAATGCACGACCTGCGCTGCTTCAAAGCACCGTCTTATCCAAAAGCATAACACGCTGTACAGCCTTTCATCATCGAAACACCCCAGTCTAACACGGAGCACGGGTGAGCTTTCCTGTGCGCGTGCCGAAATTACAAAGACGCGTGGCATGGCCCCGAGTTTTCCGCATGCTCATCTTCCCGTCGCCCGTTGTGGAATTTTGCATGGATCCCACTCTCAAAACACCAGCTTGGGTTGTCAGGTGTCTCCCTACTGCGTTCTTGTGGTGGCCTGCGGAAGGAGCGGCATGGGAAGATGGCCATAAAGATCAGAAAGAGGTGGAACTCTGTGCTTCATGCTCCGGAGCCCAAGGCTGCGCGGGGGCTTAGCCACCCTCTGCCTCCCTGCGCGCTCAAGAAGCCAGGCCTGCTCCCAGGAGCAATCAGCAGAGATAATTAGAGCACTGCTCTGATGCTACCCGTGGCCTTTGGTTCTGTTTTCCCCATGCACTCCAATAAAACATTAAGCCTGTTAATAATGACACTGTGGAGTTGTGCAAAATTCATTATTGATGGTTTGCTTAATTTAACTTTTATGATGCTCATAAACGGCGAGAGTAGATTAGATTATTCAACACTATCTGGTGTATTTTTCATGCTCTCTTTGTTCTGCAAAAGTTTGCAATTAAGTTCTTTAATCATTATGTTGCAAAATTTTGTGCTATATGCATGGTTTATTAATTTCAGCGAATAGCATTTTTTTTCACTGTCTGACCAGATTAAATTTACACAAGTGTTTTCTTGTTTGTGAGAGAGCAAGGACAAGTGAAAGAGAAAGTGACAGAGAAGAAAGAGAGAAATTACTGTCTGGTACTGACCTGATGGAAAGGGACTTTGAAGCCATCAGGGACCAAAACGTCATTTTTCAGTTATGTTTTGGTTTTTCTGTATGTTTTAAATCAGTCGATCATTTTCACAAAGTACTGAATATGTAATAGCAGATTCATCACTGCCTCCTCCACAGAGCATTTCATATGACACATATTCCCATGTGTTGTTGTTTCCTGCACACATCAGTCAGAACTCAATCTAATGCTACTGGCTACTGTGATAGAAAGTGATGGAATGTCATAATGATGATGATGATGATGATGATGATGATGATGATGATGATGAAGAAGTTGATGATGCTTGTTCAGTATTGGACAGCAACCACTTCTATGGCTATCTTTATAAAAGACAACAGAAGCTCTGTGTAGAAGAGTTAACTACCAACACAGCATGCTGTATCACAGTCTGAAGCCCTGGCAAAACAGCCCATAACTCTATCAGTTGTGCTCAACTAGATTACATAACTAATATTCATTCATGTCTAATTTAATCTCCTGAGGTACCTTCACTGAATTTGATTTTTGCAGAAGCCCCTGTAACATATCACTGTGGCATTTATGAGCTATTGATAAATAATAAATTTTTAAATGTAAAATTGAAACACATAAACATGTGCTTTATAAATCAGCTCTGGGTTGGAAATCAGAGCTAACTCTGGGCTCTGGCAATAAGACACTGAAAATCTTGTTTTGGTGAAGGCCGATACATCCTCTCCATTTCAATACTTAAGCTGCATATTTTTGATGCAGTATCACAGTATAGTTTATCCTCTGTTTCTATTTTTTCTCCAGTTTGTATTTTACTTTGAGTACCAAGTTTAAAAAGAGCCTTTTTTAAAAGCTGTTGGCTGCAGCACAACAAGCTGTTGGCAGTCCAATCTTGTGCAGTTATGCCTGGCTGCTGGAACAATCTGAGAGGCCATCTCTGTTTTCAAACCTGCCAGGAGATCAAGTAGGTATGAAGTGTGCACTTGTGTATATGTGTGTGTTTGTGCATGTTTGCTTTGTTCCTGCATATTCATCCACATCATTGTTCATCCACGTCGGTCCTCACTCATTAGTCAGCTGCACTGTAGTCCCACTGCTCCTGCCTCCTGCCTCTCCACTTTGTGGCAAAGGACAAGAGGAGTATGGCTAGCTCTTTTCCGGGCGGCTGCTCTTACCCTCCACAGCCCTCTCTCACCCTCCCTCACTGTTACCCACCCGACGCCTCTCATCCACCCTCAGCATCGTTCGCCCAGCCTTACTCTAACTCACCCACCACCTCTCACCTACCCTCACTGTCTCTCGTCCACCCTCAGCATCGTTCGCCCAGCCTTACTCTAACTCACCCACCACCTCTCACCTACCCTCACTGTCTCTCGTCCACCCTCAGCATCGTTCGCCCAGCCTTACTCTAACTCACCCACCACCTCTCACCTACCCTCACTGTCTCTCGTCCACCCTCAGCATCGTTCGCCCAGCCTTACTCTAACTCACCCACCACCTCTCACCTACCCTCACTGTCTCTCGTCCACCCTCAGCATCGTTCGCCCAGCCTTACTCTAACTCACCCACCACCTCTCACCTACCCTCACTGTCTCTCGTCCACCCTCAGCATCGTTCGCCCAGCCTTACTCTAACTCACCCACCACCTCTCACCTACCCTCACTGTCTCTCGTCCACCCTCAGCATCGTTCGCCCAGCCTTACTCTAACTCACCCACCACCTCTCACCTACCCTCACTGTCTCTCGTCCACCCTCAGCATCGTTCGCCCAGCCTTACTCTAACTCACCCACCACCTCTCACCTACCCTCACTGTCTCTCGTCCACCCTCAGCATCGTTCGCCCAGCCTTACTCTAACTCACCCACCACCTCTCACCTACCCTCACTGTCTCTCGTCCACCCTCAGCATCGTTCGCCCAGCCTTACTCTAACTCACCCACCACCTCTCACCTACCCTCACTGTCTCTCGTCCACCCTCAGCATCGTTCGCCCAGCCTTACTCTAACTCACCCACCACCTCTCACCTACCCTCACTGTCTCTCGTCCACCCTCAGCATCGTTCGCCCAGCCTTACTCTAACTCACCCACCACCTCTCACCTACCCTCACTGTCTCTCGTCCACCCTCCCCTCCCTGACTCAAATTACACAGCTATCTTTCTCACTGTGTCATCTTTGTCAGCTAAGCTAGTCTTACAATTGAGGTGGGGATCAGATATCGAGATGATTGCCAGGTGAATCTTCAGGTGTGTTTGTATTTGATACCGCAACCTCTCTCCAGCCGATCCCTCATTCCTGTTCCTGGCTGAGCCACATGAGATCGTGACACCTAACAGGCTAATGATTGCCTTTTTATTTACCATAGGCATCACGTTGCCAAAACAGTAGAGTCTCATTGAGCAGCTGGAGAGAGAGGGAGACTAATTACCTGAGCAGCTTAGGGGCATTAATTCGGGGCAGGGCCACTCTGTCTCTGTCTAACTTGCTGGAAGAGATTGAACTCTGAGCCTCACACTCCTCATCTAGAAACCCGCCTCTTCCTCTGCAGGCCAGCAGCATGAGATGACAATATGTGTGCATCTCTTAACCGCTGCAACGATGTTGGCTGCTGGGAGGACTGTAGGTCACTCATCTATGACAACCGCTGTGTGTTACCACGACGAACTATAGCTCTGACGGTAATTACAACACAGTCCCACCGCCATTAGCCAACGGCATGCGGCACCACACTGAGTGGACAGTGAAGCCGGGCACCTCTGCGACCTGACAGAAAGGTGCTGGAAGTCATCTGAGAGCATCAGAACTCCCAGGGCTGGGCGTTGGCCATGACGGGCTCGGATCCACTGGTGCATATGCAGTATCTTGCTCCCTGGTGGAATCTAGGAGGTGTGTTCTGGATCCAGTGGGAAGCTGAGCCTCTGGGGTAGAGGCATGTGACTGAAGCCATGGCCTAACCATCTGCGTAGGGACTCCCCGAGGCTCTCTCTCTCCATGTAGCTTTTCAATTACAGGCATTTCACCCACAGTTCTTCCCGCCCCCGGCACTCTGTGGGGCCTGGCCGAGGGAGGCGGAGCATCAGACTGAATCTTCTCACACAAGCTGGTGTGTTAGGAAGCTTCCAGTCTGTTCCTCATGAATCATGTCTGGAAACAGGCCTGTGTTTCACACGATTGTACCTTACACAACTTTTCAAGCCTGCCTGAGCAGAAAGGGAAGACACCTTCCACACCAAGCATCCTTTCCTGATTTAGAAGCCCTCTTTTATTATTCATATTAATTGCGAGATGATCTTATCAACTATTATGCATTTTACACCTTGTTTGAATTATGCACAGAATAGTTGTCACTACCAGAACAGGGTCTGCAGATCTATTTAGCCTATGTAGCCCTTTAAAAATAGATTAATCATGCTTGTTTAGACAAGAATAAAATATACTTGCATTGACTATCCAAATTTGTGTGCATGAACTTTCCATATGTAAGCACTTCCACAAGGTGAATGGTGCAGCCTTATACATGTGCTGTAGCCTGGGATTACAAATGAGCCTGTTGTAATTCATGCCCGGAACCGGGCCAGTGGGGGAAGGTGTAACAAGATATGGCTAAACAAGCCAGACACACGTATGCCAGAGTGTATGTTCCGGCCCTGCCATGATGGCTGACCGGTAAGCCTCCAATGCAATTAGGAAGCACTTTGAAAAGATGCTGAACACTGCCTCAGTAAAACCTGCTTTCTTTCATTACACAGATCATGCACAAATGATGTCATAATTGGATGTTTTTCCATAAACTGATTCACTGTGCCAAGGTATGTAACAGTTGGTTACTTTTTACAGACCAATCAGAAAACTGTGAGAGTGCGTCCACCTCACACGCTGCTGAAGGGCAGCATGTGAACAAAGCCCTGCATGAGGCTGAGGCAAGGCAGGTGAGGCAGGGTCGAGGCAGGACTGTAACTATAGGCAATAGAATGAGATGTAACAGTGAAACTGGGCTTTGAAATGTGGGGACATGGTGAAGCTATGCTTTACACTGTAATGGACACTGTAATATATAGGCAAAGGACTTTACTGGATCAGAGTGAAGCAGAGTTTTGAGGCACATGGCAAAGGAGGTTGTGAGGACAGAATGAGGTAGGACTTTAGACTGGGGTTACAGGGGTTTACTCTGTCATACAGCTGAGACAGGTTCTTTAGGCTGAAACACAGGCAGGATAGCACTTTAGACTGGGGTTACAGGGGTTTACTCTGTCATACAGCTGAGATAGGTTCTTTAGGCTGAAACACAGGCAGGATAGCACTTTAGACTGGGGTTACAGGGGTTTACTCTGTCATACAGCTGAGACAGGTTCTTTAGGCTGAAACACAGGCAGGATAGCACTTTAGACTGGGGTTACAGGGGTTTACTCTGTCATACAGCTGAGATAGGTTCTTTAGGCTGAAACACAGGCAGGATAGCACTTTAGACTGGGGTTACAGGGGTTTACTCTGTCATACAGCTGAGATAGGTTCTTTAGGCTGAAACACAGGCAGGATAGCACTTTAGACTGGGGTTACAGGGGTTTACTCTGTCATACAGCTGAGACAGGTTCTTTAGGCTGAAACACAGGCAGGATAGCACTTTAGACTGGGGTTACAGGGGTTTACTCTGTCATACAGCTGAGATAGGTTCTTTAGGCTGAAACACAGGCAGGATAGCACTTTAGACTGGGGTTACAGGGGTTTACTCTGTCATACAGCTGAGACAGGTTCTTTAGGCTGAAACACAGGCAGGATAGCACTTTAGACTGGGGTTACAGGGGTTTACTCTGTCATACAGCTGAGACAGGTTCTTTAGGCTGAAACACAGGCAGGATAGCACTTTAGACTGGGGTTACAGGGGTTTACTCTGTCATACAGCTGAGACAGGTTCTTTAGGCTGAAACACAGGCAGGATAGCACTTTAGACTGGGGTTACAGGGGTTTACTCTGTCATACAGCTGAGACAGGTTCTTTAGGCTGAAACACAGGCAGGATAGCACTTTAGACTGTAACACAAGGTGAATAAGGGTTTTGTACTGTAAAATAGGTGAGACTGTAGTAGGGTTTTAGAACAGAATGCAAGGTGAAGAAGGGGTAGGTGGTAAGGACAGGAAGAGGCAGGACTTCAAAGTCAAAGGAGGGAGCGAGGCAGAGAACAGAGGCAAGGCCTCTAGGTTAGGAACATTCAGGAACAAGGCTTTAATCAGTACAGACACATCTAAGGCAGGATTCTAGACTGTAAGAACAGGGCAAGGCAGGGCTCTAGGTTCCAACTGTGGTGCTGTAAACAGTCGGACGGAGCAGTGGTGTAAGAGCCCATCTGCTACCCACAGCTGGCAGGACGACAGCTGTAAATTGATTGTGTGGAGATTGATACCCGTGTCTCAGACTCAGCATCATACGCAGTCCAACCGGTGCATTAATCCAATTAACTTACACCCGCAGTCCAAGTGCCCAGGGGGAAGGGGGGCTGGAAGAATACAGAACAGGGAAGAAGATATTAAAAATATAAATAAATAAATAAATGGAAGGAAGAAAAAGGAAGATGAAAGGCAAGTGCACGGGCCTCATTAGGAAGGGCAGGAGGAACAGCTCTTGCTGCATGATTACAGTCAATTCCATTATGCTCCACTGCTGTGAAAACAGTTTGGTCTCAATTGGAGTCACCTGACGACTTCTTGGACTCCTGTCCTTCCTCTCTGAATAATGAAGAAAGAAAAGGATCACAGGAGTTATGTGGAGTGGCTATTTCTTTTTTTTTTTTTTGCCATATCTAAAACTCCAAAGTTTTACATTTTAACGCTGCCACCTGTGGAGGGCTGCTTGTTGTTGATAGTGGAGAGAGAAGAGAGAGAAATGTACAGAAAGAGACAGACAGAGACAGAGAGAGAGACAATGAGCGAGAGCTAGAGAGGTCGAGGCAGATATATCAGAGAGAGGGAGAGTAAAGAAGAGAGAATGGGAGAGTAAGAAAGAGAAAGAGAGATTAAGAGAGGGGAAGACACAGGCAGAGAAGGACTGAATCTTGGCTTAGGTAGTTGAGGACTGAATGCTGATGGTTAAAGTTCTGCAGACCACAGGCGCTGAGTCAGCTCATCTTCACGGAACCATGGAGACAGAAAGTCAGATGCCATGGGACAAGAGACCAAGCAGTAGCATTGGCCACTCACATATATCTTAACAAGATGGACCAGAGCCTATGGCAGCCAGATGGAGGATGGAATCTGTAACAACTGAATGCAGACACACACTAATCAAACCTTTAATGCACTTAACACACTCATCCTCTAGACATCTGGAAACCCATTCGACACGATAATTCCATTTGAAGGATATTGCCAGTGCTGCTGAAGATGGTCTCGGTGAGAGAAGGGCTCAGACATGGTTAGGAGCCACCTGTATGCAGTGCCAAGGACCAGCAATTTCACAGGGTCTGGGGAGACATGTGTGGGTTCAGGCTCCAGCAGACCCCGGGAAGCTGGTGTCATTCCCTCTCAATCAGCCTGGGAGGAATAAGATGTCCAGGGAATTGGGCAATCTCAGCCTGTCATCTTAAATCAGCAGTACAGAAAACAGGAGCCACTGGCAGATTAAAATGCTATTAAAGTCACTCTCTGCTCTAAAAATAACGTGGGCAGTCACTAGCGCAGAGACAAATAATGTGGAAAAAAGCAAAAGAGGCTGTGTCAGAGAGTGATGGAGATTTTGTGAGTTTCTGTTTCTTTTCTAGAAAAGGTCTGAACCAATTCCAAAGACACCCTGATTTATCTTCTTTAGGGGTAGGCGTATGAGTGATTCAACTTTGCTGAATTTTTTGATTATTATTATTCTCCATAGACTAACTGACCTAAAGTCATCAACACCCAGGAGGTCTACTTGTTTTATGAGACACACACATACACACACACACACAGAGAGAGGGAGAAACAGGGAGAGAGAGCTGTGTGTGTGGATGTATGAGGCACATGGCTAATCCAACATCTTTCAAATATTTATAAACTTAATTGAAGCCCCTCCTGACGGTCTGTGCGTAAGTAATAGCGTGTACTTCAGACAAAGGCCTGAATAATTGAAGAGGAATCACTCACACTGAAAGTTATGAGGTAGTAATATACTGAATGGAGCAGGAAGCTGTTAGAAAGAATTAATTTACTCTTTTGATTTCAAATGCATTACTTCTTGTACATACATCTCTGTTCAGTTACTCTGTATTTTCTTTGACTTTCTCATCAGAGGTGGGGGAGGGGCCCTGGAACTGTACTCAGTCCACTTTGCCTGAGTCTCCTGAACTTTCTTGTTTAACAAATCGATCGCACCCTGCAGTCGCTGGGTAATGAATAGCCACTGCTTACTTCTCTCATTTTCTCATGCTCTCTCACCCTTCTGCTTCCAGCTGTACTCTGGGGCTTCGCTGTTTCATCTTAACGGAGAAAACAGGACAATGAAATTAGTTACAAACCCAGACATTCACAGGCACACTCAAACTCACACACACACACACACACACACACACAGACACATACAAACATGCATCTATGCCACATCACTCACACACACACACACGTGCAGGCACAAACACACACACACACTCACTCACATGCACACACAATATTATAGTTCATTCTATTCACATTCTAAAGTTACGTGTGACATAGGCTGATGCTTCAGAGCATCAGTGACGATGAGCTTCATGATGCCATGCAGATATAGAGAGAGCAGGATCATGGTAGACTGAAAAGCCTTCCTCTGTCTTTTTTCATCCACCACTCCACACACACCAGGAGATGAGAGTGAAGAGATGTTTGTTTCTGTAATCCTAGGTGGTTTCCCTAGCAACACAGAGATTCTAATCAGATTTCTCTGCCAACCCCCCCCCCAACCACCCTGACTTCAGAATTTGTCAGGTAAAAGATGCAAATTTCCTGACAGGCAGATGCAGGTGGTAGAAGCTGCAGGGGTGAGTGAGAGGAAATTGATTTGTTCAGACAGGCACTGAAGTGGGGGAGTGCATAGGCTCTGAACCCAGCCTGGGTGATTGATTTCTGGGGAGATGACCAGGTCTTCTGTCCCTTCCCGAACACCAAACACCCTGGCTCTGGGGGAGTGGATAACAAAATGCCCCCAATCCATTTCCCTGAACAGATCTGCCCCCTCAACAACTTGGATGGATTGCACATGACTAAGCATTCTAGAGCTTGAGACGGAGGAGCTTTGGCTTAGAAGCAAACAGCAGAAGGTTTTTGCTTATCCCAGCATACAATATTGTAGAAAAGGAAGGAAGTTAATTATAATTGAGCTCAATGGAAAAGTAGTAGAGGCAGAAACATGTAGCTCTAAAACATACATATGCAAAAACATGTGCACACTAATCCACAACCACACACACATACACACAAACATGCACATATATGCGCACACACATGTGCCCTCACACACACACACGCACGCACGCACGCACAAACATGCACAAGCAATCAAATACATGCATACACACACATGCAATCAAATACGTGTGCACACACCCCTCGCTCTGTATTTCTCTCTCACACACACACACACACACACACACACACAAAATCATCGTGCACATGCATTATAGAAAAAGTATGCTCTTACACACACACACCTCTGAGCAGAGCCAGTCTCCCTTAGCTTCCATGTCACTGCAGAGTGTCTCTAGAGAGCTCTGGGGCCACAGCATGCTCACAACAGGAGGTCAAGGTAATTTCAGAATTCAGGCACTGCCCGCGTTCCTGAATGGTAAGCACCACTGCAAATCCCGCCAAAAGCTTTATCAAACATTGCTGCCTCTCGATGAACGCCCCGGTGGACTTCCCTCTCACTCTGGCACACGCCCCACGCCCGTCCCACCACCAGGAGCTGTGCTGCATCCTCTCTCCCTGAGTCTTCAGGCATCCCCGACGCCTCCGCGCTCCCAGGAGACTGAAATCGCTAGAAATGCAAATTTAATCACAATGAAGCAAAAAAAGCAAAACGAGTGTAAGTGCTATTTATATCCTTTAGCTTCTGAAAATAAAGCAAAGAGCAAACATCTTTAGACGCGAGAGCCTGGTGGGTGAGGAGTTTCTGACGTCTAGTTGGGCTTCTTGCAGTCCGATTTGCTGCCAGAGAACCTGAAAAGCAAAGAGGGAGGCAGAAAGCTGTGCTGGCTACCGGCAGGATCTCCAGTAGAGGAAGCCAATTGTGGAAACAGGAAACGTGCAGGTAAGAAATGTGATTGCCAGAATAGAAAGAGTTGCAAGAAAATGTTTGTGAATTCTTTGGAATGAACTGGCTAGCATGAATGGTAGCTAAAATGTGATCCTACATTACCGATGTAAATAAATAAATATGTGTTCTTTATTAAATTAGAATTAAACAAAAATCACTTGCAACATTTTAGAGTAATCTTTACTGAATAATAATTGAAACAATATCAGTAATAGATCATTGATGGAAAAATGTAATAACTAATCGTACCTCCTCTACTCACAGTAACTTCAACCAAACGCTTCATTTAGCTGATGATTACTTGAATACATTGGTAAAGAGATTAAAAATATATATATACTGTTATACTAAATTGTTTCCGGTTATGTATAATTTGATGATGACATACTTCAGATCATATACCAGAATTTCAATGGGATCCAGGTCAGGATCACTCCAAAATAAAGAGTCAGAGAACCTCTCATTGATGTAATCTGTTGTTTTTGGTTATTGTCATGCTACATGACCTGACCTTTTTGGTATTTTTAGATCACAGACAAACACCCTGGCAGTCTTCTGCAGAACTTTGAGAAACATCTGGGAATGCAGTGTCCTCTCAGTGCATACACACATAGGTCTATGGCAACTATCTACTGAATACCATTCAGGCAAATCAAGTGTTCATAACCCTTTTCTTGTAACTGGTAATCTAATCTAATTTCATCAACATAACTAACCATAATCGCTTTTAAGTGGTTACTCTGTGATCTCAGTAAACACAATTGTATAAATAACCACTCCGGAAATTATATGGGGGGTGAATTATTTATTAAAAGTGGCAAGAATAAATACTTGCTATGATTATGGGAGGATGTGGTATCAGTGCAGCTGTCCCTCTTCGTCTGCCTTGTGGCAAAACGATGAGTATAAAGCCCAGTCACAGCTGAGGGATGATGTAAATGGAATCCTATATGTTCAATTGTGATAAATATCTTTTTTCTGAGTGCCTGTTTACTGAGAACACATCTCTCTTTTTCTCTGACCATCTGATAACACTCTGAAAAGATAGCATTGCACAAATCAGTCCACAGTAATTAAACAGGAATAAAACTATTGCAAATGACTGATTATAAAAATGCAGCAATGTCAAATTTGCTTGATTTGCCACTGTTTGGACAGGCAGATACAGGTTCCTTTTATCTGTCCAAAAAATCTTCCAATGTGGGAGCATGATGACTTGTGCACACTTTCTTCTGAAACACTTGAAAACAACCACATCATATGTTTCCCACATTAAATCATTGTTCCTTTCTTTGAGAGAGGGCCATGACTGCCCAGTGTATGGTTAAGACCATACTAACTGCAAGAAGAGAGCAGTCAAAGTACTCAGTGTGATGCCAGGCCATCATGCTGCAGCATTGTGGAACCTCACATTCCTGATTTTCCACTCCACAACTCAACACACTCCCTGAATAAGAGGACCAGCACCTGAGCAGCAAATGATCTGTCTTCGTCATGAGACCCCAACAAGTCAAAGTCACCAAGCCAAGACCCTTACTTCTTGATACAGCCTGCTGCTCCAGCCATCCTCCTGCTGTCTATCTTCCAGGGCATTGACTGTCTTTACATGTCTGACTATTGGACATTGTGCACTGGTTTTAAAAACCTGTGCTGTTCTGTTTACGTGATCTCACAAGTACCGTCAGCTACCTAAAACAATATGATCAAAGGAAATCCTGTAATCAAACCTTCCCATCCAGCATGAGCACCGTCACATGGTGAATAGAAGTCGTTCAGCTTCAAGAAAGCCTTTACTAAACATGACAATAGGGAGCATAAACTGCTATGGAAAAAAAAAAAATCTAAGCAAATAAGAAATAAATAAGCTATTATTCACCAAGGTGGTTTCACACAATGCCCTTCCCACTGAAAAGATTAGTTATGGTTCCCTGATTCACTGATATATGGAAAATGTGTAGAGAAGTCAAGCATTCCATGGAATGTAGTAGCCCTTTTATGATTTAAAATGAAGACCTATGCAGATCCACCATCTCAGACTAGTCACTTGGAACCAGATGTGTCCAAATACTCAGTACACTGCTGCATATGGGCAGAGTAGCTAGAGAACAGTGTAGGGAAATGGTCATCACTTACTTTCTCATGTAAAATTAAAATGAAAGTTTGACGTGTTTATGCTGCTCTGACATGCAAGTGAAATGAGCTCACTTTAAGCTCCGTGTTTAGCACTTTATGACAGGAATTATCTTACACAAAACAGATGCTTTATTTTTACTCCCAGTTCTGCAAATGTAACATATTTCCACATATGAACCATAATGAGAGAGAGAGAGAGTCTCTCATATAACACCTCTTAATTAATCACCCATTCAGGATACATCATATCTATCTTTTCCTCACACAATCATGAAAATATTAATTGTTGATATTTTTTGGATTAGATTTAGAACTTGCGAAGACTTGAAGCAAGTCATCATGCTGTGACTTGAAGCTCACTGGGATCCATTTTTGGAGAGAACCATCAGAAGTCAATCACACCATTATTATTATTTTTTAAATGAGAAATTAGAGACAGTAAGAGCTCACTCTTTGACCAAATAATTATCTTGCAGAAGCCTGATGATACCACACCACACAGAGTGTCACATCATTCAGAAATGCAGATTGTGTTTCAGAGAAAAAGTAGTGCTGAATATGATGGCACAAATCCTCCTCTAAAGGTCATTTTATTTATAAACTCAGCTTGGCGTCAGAGTGGCCCTGATGCAGTCGACATTCCATAATTGCATCTATTGTGTCTCTCGTGCAGTGACTGACAATAAGGCATGTAAGTAGGTCTTCACCAGCCTCAATTTTACTTAGGCAACTGTTGCCTGGACATGTCACACTGCCAAACTGTACTCGGGCCTTTTTGGGGGGGACAGAGAAGCATGTTTCAAAGTCAAACATTTCAATTTAGAAAATGAAATAATTTATGGAACTAATCATTTAGAATAAAGTTGTGCCCCAATTTATCCTTGCTGAAACCTCTTCCCATATAAATTTGTTGCTGTGACCGATATCACCTGCCAAGAGGTACCTGACTCTTAGCAGATATGCAAGCAGAATATACTGTTCAACCTTTTTCTATGGACCATGGTTTATACAATCAGTGAGGCTCACTTAGTTTGACTCATTTCTGATTTGACTCATTTGTGACATGATATTAGATTCAAATGTCATGGTGAAAGTCCACAGCCACTAGGCTCGCCAAATTTCCTTAAATATTTTTAATACTCATATTTGAAATGGCTGTCAACTGTAGCAAAAAAAAAAAAAAAAAAAAAAAGATATTGCATTACAGTCCATAAAGAGAAAACAGTGAAACGATATATAAATCATACTTTACTTTAGTTGTCAGTTGAGATCCATGGGTCTAAGATCTTTACCAATTAATCCCTCAGCAAATCCTATGAAGAATGCTTCAACATTCCATCTAAATCTTTCACATTTGCTCATGAACAGCTACTTGAGGCCTTTTAGACTGAACAAGACATGTTCAGTTCTGATGCATTGGGAACATAGTTCATTCTTTAGTATGGACAGAGGTGATTTAGACCAGATGGGTAAGTTATTGGAGGTTAATGTCTCTGGCCCTTTATAATGTTTGCACACTCAAATGTTAAGAACATTGAACCTTAAGAATTGGACTTTCAAAAAATGGATGTATTAATGTATAAAAACCGCCTGTGGTAATAGATATCTCTGTAACACTTTACTGAAGGTCACTGTTTAGAAGATACACCTACATAAACCCTACATGACAACTGACTTAAGCATATGTAAACATTTATAAATGCTCAGTCCAACAAAATTTAAACTTAAAAGCATCATTTGTCAATTTTGATGTCAAGTGTCAAAGGACAGATTTTTGGTGACATTAGGTGACATTGTTGAGTCATAGCACATTATGACAGCAGGTTTTTCAGCTCAGCTTCTTTTTTTTTTGGTATGCCAGGGTAACAATGCTTATGATATGACAGCTTGCTAAATGAGGCTACTGTTAAAGTTGAATAAAAGTGAGGACTTCAAGAGGATGCTCTGCAGTATCTCTGTACCAATGACATGAAAAACTGTGTAACAGATAATTATGTGCAAAAAAGTTCCATTTACCATCACCATTACAAATGTTCAGAAATGCTTTGGAAATGAAAAAATATATATATATACTAGCACAATTGTAATATACAGGATAAGATGTCAAATATGGCATGCCAAACAAGATTTGAAAATAACTGACCCCAGACAGAATAATTTGTTTTGTTAATCACTGTGGAATTTTTAGCATTCAAATTAAAATGTTATATTCAGTGAATGAGGATAGCTGTGCTCAGTCAACCTTTCAAACTGAACATAAAAATTATGTTTGCTGAATAAAGCAGGGGTCTATTGAATCTATAAAGCATGCCAACATCAGGGAACAACGTTCTGCATTTTACCTAACCATGGGCAATATTTCCTTGGAAGTCGCTTAGCTATACGAGTAATGAATGACCAACAATTTGCCAGTAACTTAGCAGTAATGCAAAATGATTTTTTTTTTAATTTACAAGTCACCACTTGATAATGACACCAAAGTAACATGAAACAAATGGCTATTTCATAAAGCACAGCTAACAAGTAAGCATTTAGCTAGCTAGTTAGACAACTAGTTGGTAGGATTATCTAGGCTGTTAGCATAGCCAACTAATTTAGATAACATTAGCAAGATAGCTTAGATAGCTAAGTTACCTTTGTTGCCAGTACCAGGGTTCCCAACATGGAATTTCTGGAATTTCATGAAATCTAATGGTTATTAAATGCATAGAAAGTCAGGGGAGTTGATCATTTTTTGGCCTAAGTCATGTCATGTCATGTCAGGGATTCATAAAAATTTTATAAACAGCTAAATGACCTACTGGCAGCTTTATTCGCCATAGTCTATTCTCTTTCAAATATAATTTACACAGCACTTTTTCATGTCATGGTTACAAAGGTACAGGAGAAACTACACAGCATTTTTCTGAAATCCTCCCTTTTGTTCAATTTTATCAGCAGCCTCACATAGAAAGCTGTACCATATCATAAGCCTTATGTCACCCTTACATACCAAAAAAATGCTGAGCTGCAAAGTCTACTGTCATAACATGATGTTATTTTACCCCATACACTGTCGGATGCTGACGCTGTGACACTGCTTCCTATTTTTGAAATTGTTTTGCGCCAAAACCACTGTTTAGGTATAGTAGCCCTTACTGCTCTCTGTTTATCAATTTTTTCACTTGGTTTTAAATAGAATCTTCCTGGAAACCGGCAACTTCCACTTGACATCAAAGACTTCTTTATCATAAAAAACTACATCCAAAGAACTACCTAAAACATAAGTAACATTAACATTTTTCTTTTTCGATCATGTAAAATTACATAGACTTTTAGCGATGTCCACTGCTGGAGTATGCTCTGGTCCCATCCCAATGCGGCGCTGCGATATAGGTTAACGTACAGCTGGTTATCTTTAACCGGTTATGAACTGCTGGATGTCCAGGTGCTGCTCACAAAACAATGTGGGGTTTATAAATAACTGGACCATATTCGAGGGCAAGCCTGGCCTTTTAGGGCAGAATGATATCTATTTTACCAGGGAGGGTGCTGCTGTCCTTTGCTGTAACATAATCCACAGTTTTGGATAGGGAAGGTTTAAGCCACAGTTTAGGGATAGGGAATAGGGAAGTAAAGAAAAACAAAGACATAAGACAGGGAAACCATGGAGACAGGGATGCTAGGAGTGTGGCCAATCATGACACTTTGATAGTGCCCAAGACACTCGAAGATCAGACTTTAGTTCTATATGGTTTCATCTAATGTATAAGAGAACCCACACACTGGTGGGCATATGCTTGATTTAGTACTGACATACAGTGTACACATAGAGAACAGTCATACTACCCCAGTCTAATGCCATCTCAGACCATTCCATAATTTCATTTGAACAACATATGAGCCATAATATAGTAACCTTGCCTCGCTAACACACCAACCAAATGGTCATGTCAGCCACTGCATCTAGATTTATTGTGAATCTCCTAGATTTATTATTTGCGACTAGGATACCCTGAAACCTCACGGAACTTGATCATATGACTGAATGCTTAGACTCAGTACACTGCTGTACATTCAGTGATGTTGCTCCACATACAAAAAATAAAAAATAAAAAATAGGGACAAAAAATGAGTACCTTGGTATAAAATGAGTACCTTGTTTTAAATTCCCAATTTAAAACAAAACACTAAAAATAGTATGTACCACATTAAACTTGTAGTCTTCCATCTTGCATGGATGGAGAGCCTTCTCAAGTACAGAAAAGCACTTATTACTGCTCAGACATTTTATCTCTCGACCCTAATAGAAAATAACAAAAATAATCCTAGATTTCTATTTTGTACAATTGCACATCTAACTAGGAATAAAACTGACTCCAATGCTCAGATTACAACATCTGTGACGGTGGCTGGCGAATGGAAGCGAGAGGAAGGTCAGCAGAGAGGTACTCTTTATTTTCCATCGGTTGTCAGCGATGGAAGCATGTAACCTCAAACACAAAATAAGGAGGAGCTAATTTTCCTCTAGACAAATGATTACACGTTGTTCGTCTTGATGTAGTAGGACCACTAATGTGCAGCTCTGTCTCCTGGGATCTGGGGGTTAAAATAGAGCAGGGAGTGAATGTGAAACAGGTGAAAGCAATCAGTAGTCAGGGGATTGTGAACGGGGCAGGTGCGAGGTGTAGTCCTTAGCAGGAGTGGGTGTGTCTCCCCTGCTGTCTGGTTGACCAACCGTGACAACATCACAAAGTAGTAATGAGTAATAATTTCTTTAATGAGAAAATTAAGCACATTAGAGATAACATTCAGACCACATTCATAACATTCATTAATGTGACATCGGGCAGCTACTTATAGATCAGAAGAACCAAGGCAAAAAGGACTCTAGAATCCTTTACACCTATCCAAGAGCCAGAACTCTGATCTTGAGCTCAAAATCCAACACTTGCTTACTAGATTCACTGCCAGCACACTTTCTTAAGGAAATCCTAGCTGAAGTAATGGAACCTACTAAATAAAAAAGAAACTCCTCCGTGAACAGTGTCTACATACCTAAATCATTCAAATTATCAGTAATCAGACCACTTATCAAAAATCTAAACTTGACCCATGTCAGAAGTCAAACTACAGGTCAATCTTAAACCTTCCATTTATGTCGAAGATCGTAGAAAAAGCTGTAGCTCAGCAACTAAACTCATACCTGAATCAGAACCAGATACATTAAGACATTCAGTCAGGGTTTGTGTCACAGAATGCTTGCCTCCCGTGAGTCACGCGGTTTGGCCCGCCACGTGAAGTGGGAGGATATTTGTTTGTGGCCACACCTACACACATCTGCACTTTGTCTTGTCTTTATGTATATAAACCCATGTTCTTGTGTGCAGGGTGTTGGTCATTGTTGATGTAGCGTGTTGATGTAAATGTTAGTGTCGTCATTGTCAATTTGTACTCTACGTCATTGTTAAAGGTAGTCATGTTCATTGTTCTGTTCAGTGTTAACTGATAAGTGTTCACGTTTATTGCTTGTGTTATATGTGAGTGCCATTTTATGTTTTATGTAAATCCATGTTGAGAGAGTCTGTGCGTCCTGCTCCAGGCCCTTTGGCACTCTGGCCAGCATGTTACAGTTTGGGCTTCATCATAGTACAAAGACAGCACTGATTAAAGTAGTTAATGACTTCTTGTTGGCTTCTAACCAGGGTTATGACTCCTTGCTTATATTACTTGATCTGAACGCAGCATTTGACATTATAAATCACAACATTTTACTAGATAGACTCGAAAATGTTGTTGGGATCAGGGGAATAGCGCTTTCCTGGTTTAAATCTTATCTAGCCTGGTCGCTTCCCATTTGTTAACTTAAATGGAGGCTTCTCAGCATACAATGAGGCTAGCTATCATGTCCCACAGGATCTGTTTTAGGCCCTCTGCTTTTTTCTTTATATATGCTACCTCTAGGTGACATTATACATAAACAATGTACTAGTTTCCACTGTTACACTGATGATACTCAGCTATATGTCTCAGCCAAACCAGAGGACATTTATTTGCTTAGTAGTATTGAGGAATGCATAAAGGATGTCAGACACTGGATGTTGAAAAACTTTCTCTCACATTATCCTCACAAAACAGAGGTGCTTCTATATAGCCCAGAAACAGCTAGGTCCTAGCTCTCTAATTACTCAATGAACCTCAATGGTCTCCCAATCACATCTTCTCTAACAGTTAAAAATCTTGGGGTTGATTGTGGATCCCAGTCTCTTATTCAAAGCTCATGTAAATATTTCTAGGCTTGCCTTTCTCCACCTCAGGAACATTGCAAAGATTAGGAACATACGCTCTTCACATAATGCAGAAAAGCTAGTCCATGCATTTATCACTTCCAGATTGGACTACTGTAATGCATTACTGGCTGTGCCACTAAGTGCCTAAACAAGCTCCAGCTAGTTCAAAATGCAGCAGCCAGAGTTCTTACTAGAACTATAAAATTTGATCACATTACTCCTATCTTAGCTACTTTACATTGGCTCCCAGTAAAATGTTGTATTAATTATAAAATATTTCTAATGACCTACAAAGCACTGAATGGTGCATTATGATCCACCATGTCTGCTTAGATCAAAAGGTGCAGGCTCTTTACTAGTACCAAGAATAAGAAAATCTTCCACAGGGAGCAGAGCCTTTTCCTATAAAGCTCCCACACTATTGAATAACCTTCTCCTAAACGTTCGAGACTCAGACACAGTCTCAATCTGTACAGTCAGGCATTTTATTAACTACTTCCCATCTTAGGTAAAGGTACAGATCTCCATGGGCATTGAGTGTTATGTTAAACTGGCATGTTATAATGCTGTCACTTCACCTCTTAAGTTTGTTGACTGAAAGCAACAGAGTGCTGATGTTCCAGGCCTGTGGTTCCTTCTGGCTCTATCCTTTTAGCTATGCTGCCAAAACTAGATCTGTCCATCTTTGCACATTATAGTTCATTATTTACACACCTTTGTACCTGGACATGCCTAATAATCTATTCTCTCTTTCTGCCAGGTACACCTAGCCCTAATGTCATGATGTTACTGAGCCTCAACCCTTCTCAGTTGCCATGGCTACTCCCACCAGCCCCTGATGTCCCCTGCTGTAGCCCACCACACCTTCACCCCAGCCAACTACTTCTCCATTGCCCTTGATGGATGTTCTCATGTGGAATGGGTTTCGGAACAAGACTAGGACTTCCAGAAAACCGGATTAGACATTAATTACTTATTTTTCATTTTATAATGTATTTATTTTTCTCTTTTACTAATTATTTTTCTGCTTATTGTCTATACTGTGGTGACACCTATTGTGGTGTCTGTTGTTGGCCGAAGGAGGATGCACCCCCCCCTCCCCCCCTCCTCCTTTGAGTCTTGGTTCCTCTCAAGGTTTCTTCCTCATGCTCTAGGGAGTTTTTCCTTTCCACTGTCGCCCTTGGCTTGCTCACTGGGGGCTTGGACTTGGACATTTGTAAAGTTGCTTTGTGACAACTTCTGTTGTAAAAAGCACTATGTAAATACATTTGACTTGACTTGATATTAAGGCACACCCTCAACAATCTGTTTTGTCACTTGACATAAATCACCAAAAATCTATATCACTTTTCATAGTTGTTATTTCAACTTAATATCAAAGTTGACAAAAGCAGAATTTATGACAGATGATACTGGTTGGAATAAGCATTTATAAATGTTGTGTATATTTAAGCCAGTTGTTATAAAAGACTTACGTAGGTGTAATGTAACCTTCTAAACAGTACTCTTCACATAAGTGTTACAACTTTTTATAAATGGTTAAACAATCAAAAATGTAATTAAATTATCACTCAAGCTAAGGTTACCAAAGCGATATTCAGGTGAGAATTATAACCCTAGAAGTTAGCCATTAAAGCTGTCAAACACATTCAACTGAGAACTTTACTTGGTCCAAATTAAAATAAGATCACGAATCCATAGCATTTCAAACATTCGGCATTGCCACTTACCATTTGGCATTGCCACTTAAGTGTTTCAGCGTCAGTGTTCCTGTTATGAATCTTGCCAAGCTCAAGAAAAGAGATAACCTTTCTTGTAGAAACACAGGGGGAGCTGGTATCTTAGCAGGCTCCTGTCAGTAACTACATCTGTCATAGCAAGAGGAAGTGCAACACAAACTAATCTCCCATGAACTGGATTTACCTCAAACCTAGATAAAATGTAGAAATAAATGATTTTTGCCTAGTGCAGTACAGAAGTCACAGGTTACATTGTGATTATTTCATGGCACAAGAACCACAAAATTCCATGGCAACAACCATGCAAAAGTGCATATTTATTTTTTTGCATATTTATATCTACCTAATGTATGCAATGCTACCAGTGCTACGTGTGAAATAAATTTTTATTAAAATGCACATAATAAAACTTTTGTAGCATTTGCAGTGCAATAATAAAAAGTGTCACTGTGTAGGGTGGATTATAGTCAATTCTTTGTGTGTTTCCTGTTTAAACATCTAACTCTTGGCAACTCCAGGCGTTCAGCATTATCAATCTTTATTTACTTGGTTTATCAATCAGAGTGTAATTATACAGAAAGATCTTCTTGTAAAGCACTGCCTCATGCATTCCAGCAGTGACAAAGATGGCATAATTAACATCATTATCACATAATAACATATTTCTTTTCACTTTCAAATACCTCTCTCTCTCTCTCTCTCTCTCTCTCTCTCTCTCTCTCTCTCTCTCTCTCTCTCTCTCTCTCTCTCTCTCTCTCTCTCTCTCTCTCTCTCTCTCTCTCTCTCTCTCTCTCTCTCTCTCTCTCTCTCTCTCTCTCTCTCTCTGCACATCCAGTGTAAACTTTATACAGTGTGGGCAGTGGAAGTCATTACATCTACGTGCTGGATTCCCAGCAAGTCATCAGTGTATTATTTTGCATTAGTCTATATCTTTAATGAAGTGCATTCACAGGCCACAGCTAGTAGTTGTGACTTCAAGAAAATAGCTGAGGTATGACTTAAACTATAACAATTCTGGGGAAAGCAGAATAGGTTTTAAATAAAAGTCTTTTGTGTTTTCGAGCTAATCATAATCACTGCAGACATTGCTACTGCCCTCTACGCTGGTATACACTGTTGTTATTATTAAATGTTTCTACAAATGTGGGTGAATGTATACACCCACAGCAGGTAATCAGGATGAGGAACTACAGCCAATGCTGATATCCAGGTGAGGCAGCATGGGGGTGAACAGGGAGGAACCAAACAGAGAGCTGAGTGGGACCTGCTGTGCCATACCAGGCCCTTTCTGTTTTAATCGGGCCCACTGTGAGATTACTGCATGTTGCTGTCAGATAAGGCAAGACAGAGAATACCAGGATTTAATTTCTTCTCATTGGTGGAATGAGACATCTCAAATTACAGAAATTTCAGAACAATTTGGGTGTATGTTTTAATGTGTTACTTTTTAGACGGCATCCTTGAACCTTTGTGTTGCTGTCTTTATGTTTTTTTTGTGTAAATGGTATCTGCTGCTTTAAGTGCGCTATGTATTCATTTTAGGTCCTCATAAAAAAAACAGTACTGAGGTTTCCATCCAAGGAATTTTAGGTGAAAAATGTTTTAACACTAGTAAATGTCTGCCAATTTTAGGTGAGAAAACTTTATGTTCTTTCAGCTGTAATAAAAATTGTTCATCAATACTTGTATTGTCATAAAAAAAACAAGTGGAAACATTTTTTTTATAGGAAAAATAATGCTCCACATGAACATAGTGACTTGTGACAGGATTTTCATCAGGCAGCCTTTCTTAACAAAACAAAGCCCACAAAAAAAGAAAAAAAAAAGCAGGAAAGAGGCAGAGTAATACAGCGCTCAGAAGACTAGAACATTCTTTACTTTAATACTACACATCATAACACCTATAAGCCTTTGGTGTCTTTTTGATTGGGTAATTTCTGCTCTGTCTTTGATAGATGCTATTTACCGTGGTGATTAGCTGCGTGTTTGTCTACCCCCATGATGCCATGCCCCCCTTTGTTAGCATGGTCTTCATTGCACCGGCCCCTTGTTCTGTCAATCACCTTCTGCATTTAAACCCCCGTGTTTACCACATAGGCTGTCAGTCATTATCTGAGCAATGTCTTCGTGTCACTGTTGTCCACTGTGGCTGCTGTACCTTTAGTGTTTTGCTTTCGCTTTGAATAAGCACCTTTTGCTTGGAGACTTGCACCTGCATCCACTCTTGTATCCAGGTGCTCGCCTTGAGATGTTTCCTTTACTGACAACCAATCTATCACCACTTTTTGCATCTTCTCTGCTACCACTATGTCTGGTTGCTGCACCATACTTGCTTGTCTTCAGGTCCCACAGACTTTGGGTGCTCAATTCAGAGAACTTGCATATGTTCCTGAACCTGATGTTTGCCTGTTTTGTCTGACACTCCCCTGCTTTGAGTCACCTGTTGTTTAGTGCTGCCATAATTAGTGTCTATAATGCCAGCCACCTTTGCTATCTGTTGTAGTACCTTCCATGGAGAGGCTGCCATAGCATCTTCTCTATCTTACTTTGACATCTCATCTGTTTCCGTGATATCCATGTAGTTCAAGTTCAAGTTCAAAGAGGTTTCATTGTTATTTCAGCTATATACAAGTACACAACAAAAAACGTTCCTCCAGGACCATGGTGCAGCACAAAACAACAGTGCAACAGACAACCTGCTACACAAGTGCAAACAGTCCAATATAGTGCAAAAATGTCATTAAATAACCATTAAATAAACAATAATAAATACAGGACAGGACAAATACAAAATGAGTAGACAGTGCTATTATTTAGTCCAGTACACAGTACTGGGCATATGTAAAATGAGTTGTGCATAGGAGTCAGTGACATGCTAAACTGAACATAGCAGTCACCAGTAGCAGCCGGAACAGTTCAGAGTACAGTGCTGGTTTAGCACAGTACTCTAGCAGCAAGTAGGATAATGTGCAAGACTGCAACAGGAGTGCATAGTTTATTTGTGTGAGGTTTGACTTTACTTTAATGTGGTTTGTACTTTAATGTGAGGTACTCTTTCAGCATCTCATCCTTGAAGGCCAATGGTTGGTTGCAAACATTGATGTCTCATGTCATATCGTCAACTTTTATGGTGTAGATGTTGGCAGCTCTTCTCATAGCCAGCCTATCATACCTGCAGGTTATCTTTTTAATGGCTAAGCATTTTTAGGGCAAGTGTATCACTTTGACCTTATTATCCCTATTCAGTTGATTCTTGAGTATCTGTCTTACCTTGTGAATGTACTTGGTTGTTGCTGTCCTTCTGGCTCCGTTTCATGATTCCCATGTAATCGGAGAATCCACAGGTTTTTGCAGCTGTCCTCCAGGTCTGTTATATGGCAGTGTGGTAGTTCGATTACCTCTGTCACGATCACTTTTCTGTTTTCTTTTTACCATCTGCTGACCACATTTGTCCAGCCTAAATGACATTCCTGTGTTGTTGCTCTAGATCCTGGTCAGGGAATCAGTGAGTCTGTCCTTTTCTGTCTTAGTGTACAGCTTGATGTCATACATGTGCATGAGGTGACTGATGATAGCTCCACTCCTGACTCTTACTATTGATGATCTCTCTGTGGGAGTGCAGGCCTGTGCAGAACAGCAGAGGGGAAAGTACATCTCAGTGTACAAACTTACAGACTTCATGGTCTCTTGGGAAATTGTTTGAGACGGCTTCTATTGTTCTCCTCCAGTGTTGTACTCGGTTCTGAATGAAGCTTATGTGTGTGTGTGTGTGTGTGTGTATGTGTGTGTGTGTGTGTGTGTGTGTGTGTGTGTGTGTGTGTGTGTGTGTGTGTGTGTGTGAGAGAGAGAGAGAGAGAGAGAGAGCGCGATATATATATATATATATATATATATATATATATATATATATATATATCACGCTCTCTCTCTCTCTCACACACACACACACACACATACATATTTATTTATTTATTTTTTGCAGTAGCAACAATAATGACATTGTTTAACTCTGCATTTAGATTAAATGGCATCTCAGCAATGTTACAAAAATGAAGCCAATAGAAAGCAAATAGGCTATTCAGACATTCAATTTCATACAAAAAACATTTTTTTTCTCCTCTCAGTTTTAAGTAATGTATTCTTCAATAAAATAATTAACTGAGTTAAATATTTCATTACTCTCTGAAACAAAAATGCTTCTTAGTGATGGATTCACTCTTTGGACTATATATACTGAAACACACCTGTACTGCAGCCCATTCTATCAACCCTTAAACCTGACATTTGATCTTCTTACTCCTACCTCGCACGAGATGGTCAGCGACAGGCTGAAATCACACGTACCAGGGTGCCAATAGAAATGTCAGCTGGATGAGCTGGGCTTGTTCAGAGCGAGCGTGGAGTGGACACTGTAGGATAGGCACAGGGCTCTGCGCTCTCAGCCAGACTTGCGGGATGATTGCAGTTTTTATTGACAGAGGGAGGCAGGTGGTGCAGCCATCTGGAGGCAGCAGGTAGGCGGGTGGTGGCAGGAGGGCTGGGACCTTCTCGGTGGACGTGTTGCTAAGAGATCCTCTCAGTCACTCACACCCTGCTGCACAGCAGGAGCAGTAAGAAGTGCACTTGCATGGCGGTTTGTGTGTCCTAATGAAGGGTTGGCAGTGCAGTGCTTTTACTTGAGCACCAGGTTAAGAGGCCTTTCAAGTTCCTGCAGTCAACTCTTTTTAACATTCAATGAAATAATCTGTGAGGATGAAAATGCGCAATAAAAATGAATATCTCACTCTGTTTCTCTTTCTCTGTCAAATACATAGTTAAGTATAGCCATGAATGTCGTAAATCAGTAGTCCAGTTACTTACTTTCTGTCCGGTACCTGCTCACTCTCTCTCTCTCTCTCTCTCTCTCTCTCTCTCTCTCTCTCTCTCACACACACACACACACACACACACACACACACACACACATACATACACAGAGCATGAACACCCTCTCTCTCTAATCCCCACCTTCTCAACAGTCTGTTTCATGGCATAGAGCTTGCTCATGGACAGCTGGGACAGGTGGCTTGTTTTCCATAGGAGCTCTTCAGCACTTCACCGAGAGCAGAGGAATGGAAAGTGTGGTGCCTCAACAGGAGCCCCATGGCATGTACAGTAGAAATGGCCAATGTTAAACTCTTGCTCATGGCTAGAATCACCCCATCCCACTTTCCCTTTCCTAGAACTGGAGAGGTTGATTAAGTGTCATGGGAGCAGGCATGGATGAGCCCAGTCGTTGTTCAGAGGCGGTCTGGGGAGACCTGAGTAGGTTGAGGATCACAAGTGGAAAGCTAAGGATTCCTTCATTCAGTATTAAGCAAGTGGAATAAACGCAATAGAGAAGAAGACCGGCGAGTGTCCTTAACTCCAAATGACTGACACGCCCATTGAGTGTCCTTGCAGTTCACGAAGAAGGTGACAGACAAGCCCAAATAAATCTTTCTTCTTAAAGGAAAGGGCTCGAGAGAGAGAGAGGGAGTTATGGGAAAAAAAGACTCGGTAGAGGAGAATGCAAGAGAAAAAAAGGGAGGGAGAGAGAGAGGGGAAGAGAGAAAGAGAGGATACAATAGAGTTGTGTTGGATGGTGCCTTACTGTTATTCTTTCTCCTTTCATGTCAGTGGAATGACTACTGCAGTTTTTGGTTGGCTTTGTGAGAGGTGTATATATTTAGAAAATGGTTGAAGTGATATGTTGGCCAAGACTGAGTATGTCTGTTGGACACCTGCATGGTGTCTGTATGTTGTTCCATGGTTTTGAGCGTGTGTGTTTGTTTTACCTTCAGCTTATGTATGTATGCATGCGTGAGTGCGTGTGTGTGTGGGTGGGTGTGTATCCTGTACGGTGATGTGGCTGCAAAGCACCTCAGCATGATTTTCACCAACTCACATGGAGCAGAGAATGAAATGTTTGCTGTGGGCATACCACCAGAGGGCACTTGACTGGGCAGCAGACCATAACTCGACGCCATGCTGCCTCCACCAGCAGTGCCCTTCTGGTGTGTGCCCGGAGCACAAGCCCATTCCCAAACCAATCATGCCCTCCACCCAATCATGCCCTCCATCTCACCACCCACAGCCTGCTGAACACAGGAGCAGAAGGCCACGGGGAGAAGGAGTTTTAGTCACCAAGTTGCCATCACCTCCAACCAGCTCTGATGGAACACAATCCGGCATCCATAAACTTGTCTATAATAGGCCTCTAGCTGAAAACACACTTTTTGTTTCAGTACAACCCCAAGTAGCTTGGCCATGTGTATGTTCAATATTATCATGGAGGAAGATTCAAGTGTCATTTTGCCTCAGCTTTTTATTGTGACATCAGCAAGAGAAGGAAGGTGCATTGGAATGTACTGCTCAGTGGAGGACAGGTTAGCCAAGAGTCTTTCGGTGAGTCCTAAATTTACCACCAGCACCTGTATCAAGAGTTTTTGTTTATCTCGTCCTTTCCTCACAGCTGCTAGCTAGAGCAAATGTAGGACTTGACAGATGTGAATTCCAGACACATTTTGGTATTAGAAACTTCTTAAAGAGTTTCATAAGACTCAACGGGGAGCCCATCTTCCTCTAGGCATCTGGATAGTGGAGTTCTAGACACAATGGAAACAAAAAACGCATTTTAGGTAAGCACAATAGAAAAGAAAAATGGCTCAAATTTGAACAATTTTCCACTTAGCTTAAATGTAGTCAAATGGCTACATTTAGACATGTCTCGTGTCTGAAGCTTGCTTTTGTTTTGCACTGAAGATATGAGGCTAATGTAAGTAAAGGGTACTGGAAGTCTATTTCACCTGAAATCTCTTCTGTAAATACATGCCCATATTTTCTGCACACTTGTGTCAAACACCATCCAGTTCTTAATTAAATAACATCATGCTGACCTGACAGAGTGATTTAGTACACTGTATGTCCTACTGAAATCAGCAAAACGTCTCTGTGTAGCTTCGACATTTGGGAGCCATTATAAGCAGAATCCCTTTTAAAAACAAAACAAAACTTGTATATACATGTATTTAGCTGATGCTTTTATTCAGAGTGCCTTACAATTATGGCTGAAAACAATTCAAGCATTTTAGGGTTAAGGGCTTTGCTCAGGGGCGCAGCTTGGCAGTCATAAGGCTTGAACTGACAACATTTGAAATGCTTGTCAAGTAGCTTAACCATCAAGCTACCTACAGTGATATAGGGAATATAGAAATATAGACTTCTCTACGTTTGCCTCATAGCCTAATGCAAAACTCGGACAGCAAACATCAGACATCAGAAAAGTCTTGTTCGATTGACTGCATTTTGGTTAAATGGAAAATTGAGCAAATATTCAATTTTATTTTACCATTCTTTAAATATGTTGCCCTTGTTTTATTCATTGTGGGTTTGAACCAAAATCTCTTGGTAACAATTTACAGTAAGAGTCTACATAACAGATTTGAAACATCTTACATAAATACTTTGATACTTCTACAATGTTTAGATACTGAAATACACAGTATATCAAATGGTATAATATATAGGGATTTTTATTTTGAGACGCCTCCCTGAAATAACGTGACAGAACTGCATACTGTGCTCATATGAAAAAATGAATTGCCTAGTTGTTTATATAAACATTCCTGAATCATTATGTAGTATCTAGGAACGATGTAATGATTGTGGTATGTAAACAACCTTTGTATAAAATGTGATGAAAATGCTTCAGATAGCTTTCTTATATTCTGGGTGAAGCCCCATTAGATTATTAGAATAAAAAACCTTCACTCAGTTGTTAGTTAGCTTACTTATTCACTAATACACCTTTTGCTAGGACAGTCCTTTACAAGTTAATGAGCCTTTGCCTTACAGAGCTAGTCAGCGGTCTACTTTCTGCAAGTGCATGGTTTGGGCCAATGCCACTGAAGGTTAGGGCAATAAGATACCATTTATAACCTAGATTTTCAATTGCTGCCATCAGATGCTGATATTCACATGTTATTGAGTCAACTGTTTGATCCATATAAAGATCAAAAGGGAACACAGTTTCAACTGTTAAGGAATCCATTTGATTATTAAACAAAACAAAACAAAACAAACAAAAGCCAGATATGTTAGGTATGTAAGAGAAAACTTTGTTCTGACATAGAAATACCATTTGATCTTGACTATGAAATATTAATAAAGGTATATGGCAAGTCTATGAACAAGAAATCTCTTTGACAATTCAAATAAATGTGTAATTAAGGATCTCGTTACTAACAGCAGTATTTCCATAATACAGATTTTCAATCCAGTGTAGGCTTGACTTTGTTGTGTATGATTTCCAGTAGAATCCATCTTGTGTTTTGATCCAAAGCCTATAAAATGTGATTTAATCCACCATAAAAGATATAAAAATGCAGTTAACTGAATGAGGGGAATGACAGCAAACTCTGAGCGCACATATAACACATAGATAACAAAGAACATCACACAAGTGCCAAATAATACATACCAGACAGAGAATGGTATAAGGGATATGTTTAAACCTGTATCAAGTTAGACTGTTACGTAGTGTGCTTTGCTTGATTTTGATGAGTGGATAATGCTCATACACAGCTCCTGTCCCATTAAACATTGAACATTAGACATAAACATTATTCTGAGAAGCCATGGGGCAGAGTGGTAAACCTGTGTGGATAATGGCCATACACAGATTCTGTCCCATTCTGCTGTGAGCTGGGATCACATTAGCACACTGGCAGAAGGCACTGTGGAACCTGATGGCAGGAGAGTTCACTGATTCAGCATTGTGGTATTAGCTGGTTGCCAAATGTGCTCTACAGCAGGGATGGGCAGAATTGTTTAAAATGTTCTTCAATTCTTCTACTGTCTTCATATATGTCTGCTGAGCCCAGGGCCTGGCCTCTTATGAAGCTGGCCTTCATAATCACCTTCTTTAGGTGGATGACCTCCCCTGAAGTGGAGGTCCCTCCCAGCAGACTCCAGTATCGAAAAGAACACTGACCTCACTTGAGCTGTTATATACAATACGGAACAGTACAAGAAATAAATAAATAAATACTACCATTCTGCAGCAGGCCTACATATCCATTCTCAGACAGGGATTTCAAGTCCTCAGTGATATATCTTTAGTTGAATATGTGTATGATGTAACCATTTTCTCACTGCCCATGCAATTTTGTTATTTATCTCATTAAAATACATTTTGACAATGATATAAACATTCACAAGAAGCAGCAGAATTTTCGCCAAAGCCACTTCGTTTATTGTTTGTCTCTATAACAACAGGCAGAGGTGAAGGACCAATGAAGTTATGTCTTATTGTAAACTCACATTTTCTTTCTCCCACTCTTCCCATTCTCCTGTGATATTAAACTTGTGGTCTAAATAGCACGTGATGTCAAAGACAACACTCTATAACTGGCTAGGAAGAAAGTGAAGGCTGGAGGTTTATTAAACCATTGATTTCATCCCGTCCTGAATTCACTGCACATTTACTTTCTCTCACATCATCCTTTGACCATTCAAGAAACTTGTAAGTTCCTTTAGAACATGATTTTAAGAACATAGTCATGACTAGATGACGTATGAACATCATAAGTATGTATGTATGTGGTTCCATGACATATGAGAAAGCGGAAAGAGACATGAGAAAAATACAACTTACAGCTTGCCATAGACAACAGCTTTTAGCTGTACTGGATTAGTATGTGGTTTCCTACAAATAAATAGGTCCTATCAATTTCTCACTATGTTTTCAAAGATGTCAAAGAGCATTATTTCTTCTACTACAAACACTACATGGTAAGGTACCAAAGGCATCTCAACAACACAAAAAAGTGTCATGGTAAATGTATGAGATACCCGTTTTTAAACAGAACAAATATTCATTCATGCCCTGTCATCTAATGTACACCTTTTGTTTGGAAGAAGTTATTCCTGTCTGTACCAGCCATGGAAGAATTCCTTCAAGGTGGTCCTTCATGAAAACCTTACAGTAGGAAGGAAAGAAACATTTCCCAACATAGATGTGTCCTCGGGGGAACATTTTCTGTTTTGAGGATCCTGGAAATATGTGTACCGTACCACAGTGCAGCAGATGTTCAGTACTAAATATCTGTATAGATGTATGAATAGAACATTGCTTACTCCCTTTAAAGGTGTCATATGCTGCACCATCTGCAAGACTGAAGTTGTTATTTGGGATATTCAAAATAACTTTCTCGGCTCCTTCAACAATAAATAAACGAACAAATAAATAAAAATTGATGAGAACATGAATGTTAAATCAAGTGGACTGTGAAGAATTGATCAGGAGGGTAAAATGTGCATTCTGGCTACCATGCCAGTGAGCTGGTTCTTTGGTGTGGTGGTAAGAGCAGAATCCTGTGTTGATGCTGATCTCTGCCTTGACTACAAATGGTGTCAGAAGTGGAATGATATACTGAGACCATCAGGACTGTACGCAAGTTTAAAGGACCACCATCCCCACCTCCGCTGTGAATCCCAGGGCATGGGGCTGATCATGGATGAAGACAGAGGACAGGGTGATGTGTGATGGAGATACTACTGTGGAAGTCAGCAGGCATTTTGGTCTGGTGAGGTGATCATAGCACTGGAAAACCTGGGTTTGAGGCCAGGCATGGGAACTGCCCTCCCTCTTTGCCACACCCATGGTTTGGCCCCAAGCAAGCTTGCACATGCTTACCTCTTTCAGAGATGGTATGTCAAAGCCATGGCAAAAGCTGGTCAAATCCTGTCATACACTGAACACGCTCAATTTCAGGCCTATCTGTGCTATGTACTGATTTGCTAAGAAGCCTCCAATTCTGAAGAGGAGTCTGTTGTTCATAGCACTCATTTCCGCACATCACCTATACAAATAAATCTTATCTGCAGAGTTTTACGCAGCCTTTTTTGCACCCAGGCTTATTTACCTAAATATTATTTTGTCTTTTTGAAGTAGAGTTTTTGAGCGGAATTACAGATATCGTGGCTATGGCACTGTTGTTATAATGGATACAGCATTGTGAATTTTAATCTTAGGTCTTGCTTAAATGGAGACTTTAAGACTTTAAGGCAATAATGAATAATGATGAAAAAACAGCAAACACACCATGCTGAATTTTTTTTCCCCCATCCTTAACGATGGCAGTTACAAAAGGCATGCTTGTTTTAGCAGTTAGTCTGCTTACTGCTGTCATCACCCTCTTGGCACACAATACATGTAGCCAAACAAATTATGTGAACAATGAAATATAAGATAAAACTGTGTTTGTGACAGGTCATAGATTAAGCAGCAGAGAACAAAGACCAAAAGCAATAGGGCATGAAGAAAAATGTAAGAGAACTGTTCCAGTGTCCTGCTGCTACACATTAACCTAATAAATACATTATAACATTGTGTACATGTTTTAAAAAAAGAGAGAAAAGGCTAAAATAAAAATTAATATAAATGAGATGAAGTGACTATCTGTCATCTCTGTTTTTCCTGTGTTCCATCTCTCTTTTAGACAGCAGTAATTTGGCCTGCTTTGACAGAGCTGTGGTGTGACCGTTCCACTCAGCTCCTCGGTGCAACTCTCCTCTCTGTGGACACAAAGAGAATAAGAAATGACCTGCTATTTCAAAAGCTGAGATATAGCTCCCTCCTGTCTAAGAGGGAAAGTAAGTGTGTGTGTGTGTGTGTGTGTGTGTGTGTGTGTGTGTGTGTGTGTGTGTGTGTGTGTGTGAGAGAGAGAGAGAGAGTGGGGCAGATAGACAGAGTTAGAGAGAGAGAGGGCATATGAGCCAAAAAATGCATACAGTCTACTGTGTTATGCCTACATAAATATTTTAATTTTCTTTAAAGCACTCTGCGGGTTACTGCCTGGTAACCTTGAATCACTAGCATACTAGTTGGCAACGACTATTGTATACAATTAAAAGCACCCAAGTGAGCTTCTGCTGAATATTTATCGAGCTGTTTGTTTACAGCTGCCTCTCTCTGCCACTCCTGTGGTGATTCGTATGGGCTCCTTAGCAGGCTGGCACTAAGCCAGGCCAAGTCGTGATGCTCGTAATTATTATGTCTGCGTACAGTGATCCTACTCCTAAGAGCTCCCTCCCTCCCTCTCTCACTCTCTCGCTCTTTTTCTCTTTCTTGTGCACATGCACACTTGGATCACCTTGTGGCCCTCTATTTTTGCTCCCCTGTCAGTCAGGCTGCCATGACGTTCCAAGTTCACCCTGGTATTCATATTCTGTGTGCTAAGGAAGGAGGCACCTGGGCAAGACTGAGATGAACTCTGATGTGGTTTTGTTTTCCCCTGTTGCTTGTTTTCATTTCATTTCACGCCACCGAGGCTGTCTACTACGCAAGCCTAGCGCACTGTGACGCCTAGCGCATAGCTATTGTTCCTTGCATAGCTGTTCACCCAGGCGCTGCACCTAGCAAAGCATGCCGTGTCACTTTCTGACTGCCTTTATGCAGTTTCACCTCTGTTCAACATACAGAGCAAACAGCATGGCAGACCTACCCATTAGGTGCCAGTAAACACATTCTATGCAAATCCAGCCTGTCTAGAGCAGGCCAAGGAATTTGTTACCATGTAAATAAGTTTCCGTAAGTACCCTACTTAGATAATCCCTTGTTCCTCTGAAAATTGTGATCTAGAAGTGATGTGGTATTGTATTGAGAATTCTGATAAAGTATAAGCATATTATGAGTTAATGCCAAGCAGAACAGGATAGTGTTATTGTAATGTCATAGGGGAACTGATGTATGCTTGCAGTCTACAACAGGCTAGAGATTAAAAACAGTCCAACAGTCTTACATACACACTACTACTACCAATGCTACTAATACTACACACAGACACACAGAGTATATGTTTAGAGAGAGAGAGAGAGAGAGAGAGAGAGAGAGAGAGAGAGAGAGAGAGAGAGAGAGAGAGAGAGATGAATCTAAATTTGTGCACAAGGTTTTCAGAGAAATGGTATTTGCTTCTCTGGAAACCTTGTCTACTCAACAATGTTTACGACATACTACTGCTGTATATGTTTAACCACAGTACACTGCAGTTACTCTGTGGAATTTTCTTCATATATACATATATGTATGTATATATAATTTCCTGCAAAAAAACGTGCAGTTCAGTAAATAATTTATCAGTAACACTTTAGTTTACTCAAGCCCCTTGGATTTAAAGAGACCATTTCCAAAGTGCATGTTTTTCCATCTAAATTGTGTGAACCTTATAGAAGTCACCAGCCATTACCACACACAGACTTTGCCAAGATGGATTGATAAATAAACAAACAAATAAAGTTATCAGTTTATATGCACATGAGGAGCACTCACAGGACAAGTCAGATCCCACTTATATGTTTTGACCTTTTTGCTTTGCAGCTGTAACACAAAGCCAGTTACTAAAACATCTACTGAATAATGCAATGCACCATTCACTGTGTGGAGTACTTGTAGGTGTGGCTGACCTGCACCAGAATAATCACAATCTGTTTTTCAATCATATGCTGTTGATCTACTATACAAACATTCCACAGGATGAATAAAGTAAAGCATTGTTCTAAACCATAATATTCTTTGAATATTATTTGAAATATTATTTGAGTATTATATTAATTGAAAAGTCTGGATTACTTTGATGGAGCTGTGATGCTCCTATATTCATCACCGGTAGAATGTAAAAAGGTTTTATCTGGATTGCTTGTAAAATAAAGTGTTCCACTGAAGTGTGGATTTGGGAGAGTTTTTCTGTGGAAGTGGTTGCATACGCTATATCTGAACCAAGAAGAAAATCCTGTGAATCAGTCATGTGTTTATTATTATTTAATTCTCTAAGGGAGAATGATTGACATGTTTACGTGTAACCCATGTAACTTGCAACCCAGCAAATTTATTAACCCAACCCAAATTTATTAAAAATAAAAATTAAAAAAAAATTGCATTTATATAAGTATTCACAGCCTTTGCTCAATACTTTGTTGAAGTACCTTTGGCAGCAAAGTCTTTTTGAGTATAATTCTACAAGCTTGGCACACCTATTTTTGGGCAGTTTCTCCCATTCTTCTTAGCAGAACATCTTCAATCTCCATCAGGTTGGATGGGAAGCATCGGGGCACAGCCATTTTCAGATCTCTCCAGAGATGTTCAATCGGGCTCTGGCTGGGTCACTCAAGCACATTCAAAGAATTGTCCTGAAGCCACTCCTTTGTTATCTTAGCTGTGTGCTTAGGGTCATTGTCCTGTTGGAAGATGAACCTTTGCCCCAGTCTGAGGTCCAGAGCGCTCTGGAGCAGGTTTTCTTCAAGGATGTCTCTGTACTTTGCTGCATTCATCTTTCCCTTGACCCTGACTAGTCTCCCAGTTCCTGCTGCTGAAAAACAACCCCACGGCGTAATGCTGCCACCAGCATGCTTCACTGTAGGGATGGTATTGGCCAGGTGATGAGCGGTGCCTGGTTTCCTCCAGACATAATGCTTGGCATTCAGGCCAAAGAGCTCAATCTTTGTTTCATCAGACCAGAGAATTTTGTTTCTCATGGTTCGAGAGTCCTTCAGGTGCCTTTTGGCAAACTCCAAGCGGGCTGTCTTGTGCCTTTTACTGAGGAGTGGCTTCCGTCTGGCCACTCTACCATACAGGCCTGATTGGTGGAGTGCTGCAGAAATGGTTGTCCTTCTGGAAGGTTCTCCTCTATCCACAGAGCAACGCTAAAGCTCTGTCAGAGTGACCCTTGGGTTCTTGGTCACCCCCCTGACTAAGGCCCTTCTACCCCGATCACTCAGATTGGCTGGGCGGCCAGCTCTAGGAAGAGTCCTGATGGTTCCAAACATTTATGGATAATAGAGGCCACTGTGCTCATTGGGACCTTCAATGCTGCAGAAATATTTCTGTACCCTTCCCCCGATCTGTGCCTCGATACAATCCTGTCTCAGAGGTCTACAGACAATTCCTTGGATTTCATGGCTTGGTTTGTGCTCTGACATGTACTGTCAACTATGGGACCGTATATAGACAGATACATCATATCCAATCAACTGGATTTACCACAGGTTGATTTCAACCAAGTTGTCAAAACAACTGAAGGACGATCAGTGGAAACAGGATACACCTGAGCTCAATTTTGAGTGTCATGGCAAAGTCTGTGAATACTTATGTACATGTGATTTTTGGTGTTTTTTTATTTTTAATAAATTTGTAAAAATTCGAAACAAACTTTTTCACTTTGTCATTATGGGGTATTGTATGTAGAATTTTGAAAGAAAAAGTGAAGTGCTGTGAATACTTTCTGGATGCACTGTATATTATTTCACACAATACTGCTAGTGTGGAAAGAATCAGTACTCAAGCAAGTTTAAACAAGATCTGTGTTGAAGCACAACTTGCATTTTTAAGAAATGCTGCTCCTGTACACCTTGTCCAGGAGAGACAGAGAAGGATATGACTAAGATGAAGAGATCCATAGGCCCTGAATGCTACCATGGCATTTTCGAACAGGGTGTGCAATTCACAGATAATTATTAAAGGAGCAAAGACCTTCACACTCATTTCAGTTCAGGTTCAGTGCATTCTTCCATGACCTGTGCAACAAAATATCAGTATCTTTAGACATTTTTGGACATGGTTTTCCATGCTCGGAACTTCCGAGTACAGCCTCCCAGTTCAGCCTCCCAGTATAGCCTCCCAGTTTCATGTAAACTAGGGATTAAGCTGAGACTTTGTTGTACAAGCCCAGAGACACTTTATTTCTGTTAGTACTACCAATTTCTGATTGGCTATGAATGGAGATATAGACTGACTTGTCTTTATAGTGTGCACTAGCTATTTCTATGAACTACAAATGCTCATGAATAGCACATGATGTATGGTAGGGCTATAGTGAAGATGAATTCATTTGTGGAGCTCTTGTCTTCATCTGTCACTCCGTACACCATTCTTTGACCCATTCCTCAAGGACACCCAGCCAATCTATGTCTATGTGCTATTTCTGTCTACCTGCACCAGGTGCGTAAGGGCAGTAGAACCTAGACTGGCTGCAGTGTGGGCAGCCAAAACAAGAAGAAAAAAGTATGAAAGGTCTCTCACCCTTAGCAAATGAAAGGCAGAGAGTTATTGATAATGTCTCAGTCCCTTCAGCTTTCAATCCGCCCATGCATTCACTCATAGATATCCATTTGTTGAACCTTTTTTGGTCAATCAAACTGATCCAAAGCCACCATGAACTAGGATGAACTAGGTGGCAACAAAAAAGTCAATAGTCTTCTGTACCATCTAAGGGTGTGATCAAAATGAATGAAATTGCACTGTAGCATTGCTTTGCACAGATCTGGGATTACACCAATCAATTTAAACGTCAAAAAGGGCCTTACTTTTTTCCTATCATTTGTTTATCTTATTGAAACTTATTTCATCTGGATTGCGATATGGCTTGTAAAAAATGTAACTAAACCATGTTCCTGCCTTTCACTTCTGCTATTTGTCCTTGCCTTAATTGTCAATCCTTTGCTCTGGGTCTGTTAGTGCTTCTGTCTATTTTTTTTCTTCATTTATTTCTGTTAATGAACTGTCTGTCAGTTAATCTCGTGCAAAGCTCCAATCTGTGCTGTCGCCAATTAGTTCTGGTAAGGTTCAGGTCAAGCATTGCCTAAACTGGAGCATGGTCTCTCCGGAGTTCTCTTCATGTCATGAGCTACACTGAGGTGCAGCGTCGCCCCAAAAGACAGAGGAAGGCAATGTAGCCTTGAATATGCTCTAATAAAGAAATAGCAAACTGTTGAAGAGATAGAGTGTCCCTGAAGTTCTTAATAGAAGGGCCTTGTGTCTATGAGAAAATATTCATCAAAAATAAAAATTAAAAATTAAAAACTTATGTCAGCTATGTATGATAGATAAACAAGGTATTTTAGAAGAATGGGTCAAATTTAATTGACAACTGAAGTCATTACTTTCTTCTCTCTTAGACTTGCATTTAGTCTTTTTGCAGTCTGTCCTTCATCTTGTCCACCTTTTGCTCTTATCATTGTAATCTGTCAACAGAAATCCCTATAGAGCTCATTGTAGGCTGCTGTTCTAGCAATACACTGTAATTATAGCACAATACTACTAATTCAAAAAGCCTTGTAAAATGGAGTAAGTGAAAAAATAATATAGAATAAAGAGTGATATTTAAAATAAAACAGGGTCATATAGACATGCACAGATCTTTGCTTCAGAGACCATTTCCAGCAGGTGTCCAATAAACAATGTCAGACTGACAAAATGAAACTAACCTGGACCAATTCTTCACTGGGCAGAAAGCCTCAATATTTTTTGGGCCTGTTGGTCAGAGGAGCAGCAGGCTGAAATAACGGTGCTTCATATCCACTGGAAGAGTCTTCTGACATCACATCCTGGGTGAGCCTCTCTGAGGGGGGGGTGGTATCTGGCAGAAGAGTCCTACAGAACATGGGCTTAGGCCCAGTGTGGGGAAGAGTATGCAACGATATTGTGCTTTCGCACTTTTTTAGTGTTGGCTGCTCAGCCCCTGGAGGAATAATTCCTTTAAGGGAACCTAATAAAGAATAGATTAGACTGCAGCTTTAAAGAACTCATCTCAAATGGTGCAGTCTGAATGCAATACCATCACATATTAGAAGCCAAGAAAGTAAAAGGACTGGAAGATAGAAAGGAAAAAGCCATGGGGGGGTATTTTGAAGACTAAGATCAATCAACACCCCCCACACCTAAAAATAAGAAATGAAAAAGAAAAAAAAAAAAAAAACTAGAGAAAAGGTATAGTCTGATCTGCTATCTGCTAATCAGATATGGAGGATTTTAAAAGAGAAGTTATTTTTAAATTGTATGGGCTATGTATACAATGGACCCTTTAAACGCATTAGCTATCTTTCATATGAAGATTTATTTTTCTCTAAATGATTCTACTGTGCCACTTTAATTTATCCTCTTTAATACTTGCTGCTATAGCGACCACTTAGTATACATCAGCAGTGTGCTCCATTAAACTGAGGGTTTTAAATGGAACAAGCAAATTTTACGGTTCATCTTATTTCACTGTCCTTAAAAGGTAGCTATGTTATGACAATGCAGTGAATCACATCCATTACAATACTCTTGCACTAGGATCAAACATGGAACCAAACATTTTAGACTCCTCTTTCAGCTGATTCAGCCACTTGTGCCAAGAGTGGTGTTAATTGGACACAATGTGACAGAACATTGCAGTGCTGTCAGCTAAGCAATGTGATCTCAATAACCTATTCATGTTTTCTTGGTTAAAAGAAAATCTTTTTTGCCTTTTTTTCCCTCAAAAACTACATTTTATGCATGTTTCAAATGGCTTTGTTTTTTGCTTTTGTGTGTTTGTGTGTGTGTGGTTTTTTTGTTACGATATATACACTTGTTTCAATGCTGTGTCATCACTTTGCTTCGCAGCTGATCTCATTAGCTGTAAGGCGCACATAAACAAGTAAGAAAAGCTATGTGCAGGAACAAGTCACTGAAGCTCGAACGGTCAGAACACTAGCTGTGAAGCTAACAAACAAACAGAAATTACACTAAACATTCAGTGAGTGTGCTAAAATGTTCCTAAATAATTTACACAATAACCCGGTGTCAGCATTCCATTTCACTGATTTTATGCTTGTAATTGAGCAATGCCAAAGAATATGCTAGTTCTTTAACTCTATACTGCATCATTTTATTATTTTTAAAAACATTAGAAACAAGAATTCTCTATAAAAAACAACTTTAAATTTGACTTGGCAACTATACAATATAGCAGTGAAATGCCAGCATTCTCCTCATGGCATCAGAACTGAAGGTATATCAGTGAGGGAATTCCATCAGACCATGGAGCAAGTAAATAAATTATGGCAAATTACAGAAACCAATGTGTATAGAGACAGAACGGAGCTGGACTGGGAACTGCATGTTATCAAAGCATGCTTTCATTAGAGCCTGGGGAACTTCCCAGGAACCATTGGGGAGCCTTTCCACCTCACACTCAGGACTCCATCTGAACCACAAGATTGATGCCACAAATTTACAACATATATCAGAGAAATCTGTCTGCATCATCCCCTTCAAACTCTCTCACCACTTCAGAGTCAGTATAAGAGCAACCCACAGCAAAATCCACAACGGTGAGCTTCAGGGAGATTCAGAGGTAGAGCATGACAAAAAGTCTTGCATTAAACAGAGCTGAAGGAAATTCCATTACATCACACAAAAGAGATATAAAGATGGCAAGACAAAGGTTCAGAGGTTCCATCTAAAAAGTAGAATGTTGAAATGTACGCTCGAAGTGTCCTGAAGGTTCTCCAGGGTGGATTGAGATGTCTCATTCCACCAATGGGCCAACATTAAATCCTAGTATTCTTTGTCTTGCCTTATCTGACAGCAACAGTGGGCCCGAATCTAACAGAAAGGCCTTGGTATGGCACAGCAGGTCCCACTCAGCTCTGTTTGTTCCCTCCCTGTTCATCCCCATGCTGCCTCACCTGGATATCAGCATCAGCTGTAGTTCCTCATCCTGATTATCTTCTGTGGCTGTACACATTCACTGCCCACTTTGGTAGAAACATTGAACTACAAATACTCTGTCAGTGTACAGTAAAAAACTATAGCCCATCTTTTGCCATTTACAGATTAATTGTAATATTTCAGCAATAATTGTCATGGTTGGTTGGCTGGCTAGCAGGAGGGACACGCCCACTCCTACTAGGGAACAAACCTCTTACCTGCCCTGCTCACAGTCTCCGGAATACTGATTAGGTTCACCTGTCCCCTAATTGCTTTTCCCCTAGGATAAGGGGCTGCACATTAGTGGTCCTACAACTCTTCAGTTAAGAGAAGTCTCTGTGTTCCCATTAAAGGAAGATTTTTGTTTTTGTTAAGTGCGCCCATCGTTGAAAGTCCGATGGAGAATAAAGAACATTACTTCGCAACCTCGCCTCTCACTTCCTCTGAGCGTCATAGACGTTATACAATGTGCAGCCACCTTGAAGCGAGGTGAGTAGCCCCAATTGGGCTCACCTGCTGGCTGCCCAGAGGGCAGCTATGGAGCAGCAGAAGCAGGAGATAGGGGAATTACGTTCGCTAGTTATGAACCTCGGGCAGTATGTTAATCGCCTGACCATGAGGCCGGAGCAGCGAGCAACCCCACCCACTACCCCACCTGTACCAGAAGGAATAAAGTGCCTAATTGCTACCCCTGAGACGTACAGAGGAAAACCAGAGGAGTGTGAGGACTTCGTCATTCAGTGCGGCCTTTTTTTTGGATACCAACCCCAACTGCCTGATCATGCCAAAGTGTCTTTCGTGATCGCCAGACTGACAGGGAAAGCCCATACCTGGGGAGCTGCACTCATAATCAATGCCTCCCCGCTACTGGATAATTATGCAGGTTTTATTCAGGAGATTAAGGGGGTATTTTACCATCCATGTCAGGGAAGGCTATGTGGACAATCCTTGCTACGCCTAAGACAAGGACTCAGAAACGCGGTGGATTATGCCATGGAGTTTTGGACACTAGCTGCAGGAACCCACTGGAATGAGCCTGCCTCAGTCAATGCGTTTATTATGGTCTGAGAGCGGATCTGCAGACAGAATTAACATGCAGGCTTCCTTGCTGAACGAGCTGGTACACCTAGCTATCACATATGACCGCCTCTTGCAGGACCGGCGCAGGCAGTTTCACCGTGGGCTGCCACAGGAAGTACCCGCATTTGGGCAAGTGGAAGCCTCAGTGGAGCCCATGCAGCTAGGTGTAGCAGGGATGCGAGGCAAACCAGAAAACCGAGGGAGGCACCATAATTCAGTGAGTCATTTCCTGATGCTTTCTAGACTGTCTGTTAAGGTTATACATCAGGGTCGTCTGCTCTCTGCATCAGTGCTAGTTGACTCAGGTGCAGCAGGTAACTTAATGGACTGGGGCTTTGCAAGGAGGTTAGGGATAGGAGCCATCTCCCTCCCCACTCCGTGAAGCATTCAGGCGCTTGACGGAGGACCCGTAGGGTCGGGTTTCATAATTCATATTACCCCTCGTATTCTCCTCGAGACTAAAGGGGAGCATGTAGAACAGGTTGCCTTTTACCTTTTCCCCTCCCTTTTCCATCCAGTCATACTACGACTCCCATGGCTAAGGGCACATAACCCCCATTTGCAATGGACGGAGAACCGTATCCTCGAGTGGGCATCCACCTGCAAAGGACAGTGCCGGACAATGCCTCTTCAGTCCACGTCGATTGAAAGCCCTGAAGCAGGGGACGAACTCAACATGCCCCAAGAGTATAGTGACCTAGCGCAGGTTTCTAGCCCCACGAAAGCCACACAGCTTCCTCCGCATCATGACTGAGATGGTGCCATCACTCTTAACGAAGGTGCTGTTCCACCCAGGTGTAGGGTTTACCCTTTCTCCCAGGAGGAAGAACAGATAATGGGGCAATACATCAAAGAGGCTCTACAACAAGGTTACATACGACCCTCTACATCTCCGGCGTCTGTGAATGTCTTTTGTGTGAAGAAAACGGATGGAGGGTTAAGGCCTTGCGTAGACTATAGGGGGCTCAATGAGTTGTTGGTACAGTACCCATACCCACTCCCCCTAGTCCCAGCAGCGCTCGAGCAGCTAAGGGGAGCCCTGTTGTTCACTAAGTTAGACCTACACAGCGTGTATCACCTCATAAGGATCAGGGAGGGCGATGAATGGAAAACGGCTTTTAGTACATCCTCTGGACATTATGTGAATCTAGTCCTGCCATATGGCCTAACCATTGCCCCTTCCATCTTTCAGGCCTACATCAATGAGGTCCTGCGAGAGGTCTTGGGTAGATCTGTCGTCGCATATATCGACAACATCCTGATCTATTCCTCCTCCCTGGACCAACATGTGCATGACATATGGGCTGTACGCTGCACCCTCCTACAGGAGGTGCAAACTAGAGAAGTGTGAGTTTCATTGTAAAGAGGTGAACTTCTTGGGATATGTCATCCGTGAAGGCAGCGTATGTATGCAACCATGCAAGGTGGAGGCAGTAAAGGGCTGGACTAGACCACACACACGTAGGGAACTACAACATTTCCTGGGATTCGCTAATTTCTATCGTAGATTCATTAAGTCCTTTAGTACCTTGGCTAGACCGCTCACCGACCTACTCTGTGGAATGTCCAAGAGGATTAGATGGAATTCCGGGGCAGAGAAGTCCTTCACAGAGCTAAAAGTCACCTTCTCCACCGCTCCTGTATTGCAGCAACTGGATCCAGAGAAGCCATTTGTGGTGGAAGTCGATGCATCAGACGTGGGCATAGGCGCGGTGTTGTCCGAACACAAAGGAGAAGCAGGACAGCTAAAGCCCATTGCCTACTTCTCAAAAAAACTAAGCCCAGCAGAGAGGAATTGTCATGTGGGAGATTACGAACTCCTCGAGATGAAACTAGCATTTGAAGAGTGGAAGCACTGGTTGGAAGGAGCGTGACACCCCTTTCTGGTCATTACAGACCATAAGAATTTGGAATAGCTCTGAACTGTAAAGAGGCTTAATTCCCGGCAAGCCTGTTGGTTGCTATTCTTTACAAGGCTTCATTTCCATGTTACCTATAGACCAGGAGTGAAAAACGGCAGGGCAGACGCGCTCTCCCGTCAACACCATGCAGAGGCCCAGTCAACCAGCCTAGAGCCAATCCTTTCACCTACCTGTTTCCTGGCCACACTAAGATGGAACCAAGACTGGGAGATACAGGCAGCAAACCCACACCCACACAGCCCACCAAACCATCTCTTTGTGCCGCTCTGCCACCATCAAGCTCTTATCACGTGGGCACACACCTCCGTGGGGACAGGCCACCCCGGATCTACCTGCACGGAGCAGCTACTGAGTGCTCGCTATTGGTGGCCTGCCATAAACAAGGAGGTCGTCAGGTACGTTGCGTCTTGCGCTGAGTGTGCCCGCAGCAAAACTCCTCGAACGCCCCCTGCAGGTAAGCTGCTTCCATTACCCACACCTCTACAACTCTGGTTTCACTTAGCGGTTGATTTCGTCACCGATCTACCGGTTTCTGAGGGCAACACAGTGATCTTGGTCATTGTGGATCGGTTCTCTAAAATGGTAAAATTCCTTCCTCTTAAAGGTCTACCTACCACTTGGGAGACAGCTGAGCAGCTCTTCTGCCAGGTTTTTTGGCAATTCGGCCTACCAGAGGACATAGTCTCGGATAGGGGGCCTCAATTTATATCCAGAGTGTAGAAAGAACTGCTTGGTAAACTGAACATCACTGTCAGTCTGACATCTGGGTACCACCCCCAGGCCAACGGTCAGGTAAAGAGGGCCAACCAAGAACTGGGAAAATTTCTACGGTTGTACTGCCAAAAGCATCCAGAGACCTGGAGTGCCTACCTCCCCTGGGCAGAATACGCCCAGAACTCACTGCATAATGCAGCAACAGGACTAACGCCATTTAAATGTGTCCTAGGGTTCCAACCCCCGCTCTATCCATGGAACCCACCCACGTCCGACCAGCCAGCAGTGGAGACGTGGTGTAGGCACAGTGAGTAGGTATGGGAGGAGGCTCATTGGAAATTGTGCATAGCCATTGCCGGCCACAAGAAAATGTGGATAGGAGACATGGGGAGACCCCTCACTATGAGCCAGGGCAGAAGGTGTGGGTGTCGACTAAGGATGGCCATGTGAGATCCAGCAGGGAACTAGCGGCAAAATATGAGGGTCTGTACACCATCACCGGACAGATTAACGAGGTCACCTACCGCATTGATCTGCCAAGACACAGCCGGGCTTCTTGGGCCTTGCATGTGTCGGCCCTAAAGCCGGTGGTGGAGGGTCCCCTCTCGGAGGAGGACAACCCCTCAAGTGCGCCACCTCCTCCCCTAGAGATAGAGGGAGGACCCGCATATAAGGTGAGGACTCTGCTCAATTCCAGAAGGAGAGACATGCAGTTGCAGTATCTTGTAGACTAGGAGGGGTACGGACCGGAGCAACGTTGCTGGATACCGGCCTACCAATTATTGGACCCAATTATTGGACTTACTGCCTCCTTCCACAGGGCGCATCCACAGAAGCCTGCTCCACATTGACCAGGCCGGCCACGTGCCAGGAGGCTGGCGGGGTCTTCGGAGGGGGGTTCTGTCACGGTTGGTCGGCCAGCTAGCAGGAAGGACACACCCACTCTTGATAGGGATCAAACCTCTTAGCTAATTGCTTTCCATTTTATTTAAACCCACAGATTCCAAGAGAAGGGGCTGCACATTAGTGGTCCTATGACTCTTCAGTTAAGAGAAGTCTCCGTGTTCCCATTAAAGGAAGATTGTTGTTTTTGTTAAGTGCGTCCATCGTTGAAAGTCCAATCTAGAATAAAGAGCATTACTTCACAACCCCGCCTCTCGCTTCCTCTGAGCCATCAACGTCACAGACGTTACAATAATAACAGTATTTCTTCATCAATGGTCACTTTCTAAACACATGGCTGCAAAGGTCTGAATGTTTTGGAGAAAACAATTGCTGAACTGAAAAAACAGTAGACAGCAAGTGTACATTTCCAAAGTGTGTTTCTAATAAAGTCAGACTGCATGTGTCAGAGTTTGTATTACTCTTTTGCAAGATAATGAATGTTTGTTCTCCATACTGTGCTCCTGCAAACTCCATCCTGGTACTTCCTGATGTTTGACTGTTGTTTATGCTCCATTTTATTGTCATGAATCGGGCTGGTGTTTTGTTTGCTGGACCCATTACAGACTAATGCTGGCTGTATTGGACTCCAGTTTTTGGATCACAGACATGTTTTTCAGCAATGATGTTTTTCAGGGCATGATGTGTTTGGATGTCTTGTGGTGTTCTATATAAATTCTATATGTTTATGGGTATCTTACAATGTGGTCATTCATGCAGTAGGTTATGCTATGGCAGGTTTGAAAAAAGTAGTGTGTGGAACACATGACCTTCATGCCGTACAGGGCACTGCTGAATATTAAGCTATTAGAGTGGCTGTAATTGCACTCTTCCAGTCTTTGTTCTGAGCTATTGTATCTGCATAATTTACCCCTAATAGGAAAATAGGATGTATTCATTTATTTAGTCCACAAAATGAAGATCTTCACAGGATGTTGAGGATGGTAAATGGTGAACATCTGGAGGATTAACCATGTCTGCCCCACCTCAGCTGTGTAAACTAAGTAATGAATGCAAATGGGGTGGATAAAAGTGACTGGGTATGCACATGCATACAAAAAACAAAAAACAAAAAAAAACACACCCACCGCAGAGTGAAAGAGATATTCACACAGAGAGACATACACACATGGAGAGAGATAGAGAGAGAGAGAGACAGAGACAGGAGGAGAGAAAGAGAGAGAGACAGGGAGAGATAAAGACAGAGAGAGAGACTAAGATGCTGTGTTGGCAGCAGAGGTGGGAGAGACAGGGGGAGAGAAAGAGAGAGAGACAGGGAGAGATAAAGACAGAGAGAGAGACTAAGATGCTGTGCTGGCAGCAGAGGTGGGAGAGACAGGGGGAGAGAAAGAGAGAGAGACAGGGAGAGATAAAGACAGAGAGAGAGACTAAGATGCTGTGCTGGCAGCAGAGGTGGGAGAGACAGGGGGAGAGAAAGAGAGAGAGACAGGGAGAGATAAAGACAGAGAGAGAGACTAAGATGCTGTGCTGGCAGCAGAGGTGGGAGAGACAGAAGTAGATGAAGGCAGGGAGAAGGTCTCAGGATAGTAAATGTCATGTCTGACTATCACATCACCACGACTCTCCATGACACACCAGACTGGTAGCGTGACATTTGCGCCCACGGCCACATCAACACACAACCAAAGGCTCACACATTAACTTGCACAGGTCACACTCTTTTAAAGAGGAATTCACAAATTACAGTGCCCTATTGTCAGCAATGGTTTTGATATTGTTTTTAAGTAACTTTGCATGTTCCTCTATTGTGCCTCATTATCATTTATTTTTCACTCTGCAAGCTGAAACACTAGACCCTATTTGGCAGTATAAAACAACCCAGACACTAAGCGACAACTAAAGATTCAGATGCTGAAACAGTTGCAACACAAACAATCAGACATAAACCAGCATGTCTTCTGGCACAAAAACCCCTTCCTCCATTCCATTTTGTACGTCACATCTTGGGCTGCATCTCACACCTGGGTCTTGCTCAGTGCCATTCTACTTAGCAGTCAATTGCATGTACTGGATGTGTTAAGTAACGAGGATGTGAGGAGAGGCTAGGTGGTAAAGACCTTGTGCGAGATAGCAGGGCATTATGGGATGGTTTGGGAGGCTACCCCCTGTGCTGCAGTGCTGATCGCAAGGCTTGTGCAAATTAGAGACATGAGACTGGAGCGCTGAGAGCCACTATCTTTTATTTAGAGTGGTAACCGGCTGCTGATGAACTACAGCTTGGTGATTTAGAGTCACTCTATCACAATGCCTATCTCACTGCCTCTCTCTTTCTCTCTCTCCCTCTCTCTCTCCCTCCCCACCCCTCCTTCTCTCTCTCACCCTCTCTCTCTCCCTCCCCACCCCTCCTTCTCTCTCTTACCCTCTCTGTCTCCCTCACATACTCCTCTTTCTATGTCAGACCTTGGCAGTGAGAGTTTGTTTTTTCTCATTCTCTGTCTTTCTCTCCCCCCCTCCCTCACACACACAAACACACACAGACACACACACACACACACACACACACACACACACAGCTTTAGAACCTTGCTCTGTTTGCCAGGACATTTGCCGCCAGGAGGCACACCTCCAAGAACAATAAAGATGGGATAATAAAGAGAAGGACTGAGTTTCTGCATCAGTGGCTGTGCAGGAATGGAGTGCCTAAGGTCACCTCATGTGACCAGCATTAAGTACCACCCCACAAACAAATAAACAAAATAAAACAAACAATAACAAAACATACAAACAAATCAAAACCATCATCTATGCTACATGTGGACTTCCCTTTACTGTTAAGTGTGAGGAAATGTGTATGTACAGAAAAAAGAGAGAGTGTCATTGTGTCTTCACTAGGGCATTCTGTCAGCTGAGATGAATACATCAATGTCCAGTTAATTGAATTTGACTTGGTTGCCAAAGCAAGTTTTGTACATTACAGAGAAACAAGGGTAACACAGATTACAATTCTCCATCAATCTCACTTCGTTTTTTCTGTTACAGAGAGATCTTTAACATTTTACAATAAGATTGCACATGGTTTGTTTATTTTTGTGTGTGTTTTTATATTCAAATACATGCATATTTCTTTCATTTCAAATTCTCTCTATACAGTTTGTGCATGTAATAAATAGGCTAATTAATGTTACATAATGTTGCAAAATTATGATGGCACTACATTGCAAATTCATTTAGAACTCTAGCCACGATTTTCCTTTTCCACTGAAAGCAGAACAAGTTCTACTGAAATCATTTCATAGCACATGAAGACTGTCTGGTCCTCCATGAAATATGTCCCTTGACTGAAGGACACCAGGGAAAAAGAATGTGTGGCAAAGAGGCATTAAAAATGGGAGAGCCATGTTGCAAAGCTATCTAACCTCCAGCTTTAACTTCAATGACTAGAGATGGTCTTTATTTATTTATTTTAACTACTCTTTTTCATTAGCGTCAAAGGTCCCCTAAACTTGCCTTTTAATCCACTATCGGAAATGGGTTCATGAGAATTTAATTCCCCCTTTTCCCCACAGTAAAGCCACTGCCAGTGGAGACGTGAATAATCAGTAACAAACAAAATGTTGTTTTTTTTTCCCAGACACTTTCTCTCCTTCTGCCATAAACTGATTAGTTAAAGGTTATTTCACTCTGCAGAAAACAAACATAGTGCATTTATCATGAAAGAATGCTGATGCAATTTTAGAAGCATATTGCTTTTCTTAATGACTTCCAGTCTCTCTGACTTGGCTATGTTTTGGTTTTTTTTTGTGGTTGAATCTGCTCTGTCAATATGGTTTCTGAAGGCTTGCATATGTCAGCTGTGAGCCCCTACAGCAAATACTCGGCAAATAGGAGTAAAATTAGGAGGTCTTACTAAAGACACATGGCTCCACCTTAGCTGGTGTGACTGCAATCAGTCTGCAATGTAAGATGAAATAGAACCATGAGGATGGCGTTCTTCAGAGAGGAAGGGTGTGCGGCTATTGCATCAAACTTGTTCCAAAAAGTTGGTGAAAACTTACACAAAGGATAGTCATCCATCATAGCCACTCAGTGTGCCAAAATGAAGGTATGGTAAAAAAAAAAAAAAAAAACAATAATAAAAATTAAAACTTAAAGACTTAAAGCTTTGCAAACCACTTGCATTGCAAAGCAGAATGCTTCCACAATCTCTACAACACTGATCTTTGTGTGCCAGATTTGCTAGGAAGAAATGGATATTTTAGTCCAGAGAAGAAATTAAAGGAAAACAAACACTCAACGATCTAAACAAAACTCAAGATTATCTAAACCTCAGATCTTTTGTGTGTCTAGCTACTCGCTATAATATATGGTGGTCTGTCTAGTTTTAACACTCTTTTTAACTCTCTTTTTTCTGCTAAAGGCTTTTGCTGTGCCTGTTTAGTACAATTGATTCTGTCCAAGCCTAGTCATCTACACCCAGATCAAACCTGCTATGTGATCCTTGATACCATTGACGAAAAGCATGATTTCCCCAGATATATCACACTTAGCCCGAAAAGGCCAGATGTGTGCATCAGATAATTCTGCTCTAAGCTCTAGGGACGAATACAATGATTATTGACCTTTGAGAACAGCTTTGTTGCACTGACGTCTGTGTCTGAATTTGTAGATAAGATGATCGACTTTGCCCCGGGGAAGCGATATGGTGATGACCAGGAAAAGAGCAGCCATGATACAGGTTATTACTGGTCCACAGCCATGCACATATGCATTACAGCATAGAAATAGAAGAGGAATGGTTATGCCTCATTCCCTCATGCAACTACGGAGTGTCGGCACAAACTGACAGTGTATACTATGCAGCCTAAAGTTTGATTGCATGATATGGATTGCTGAGATAAAGGCCATAATTCTTCATCATAATTCCTCTCTGCTTTAAAGATTTTATGAGATGTGTATTTAATAGGGGAATCATTTAGAAAAACTACATGATTGGAGAGGTAGTGAGTTACTGTTAATGCATATCTTATCTTCCATGAACACGTTAGTAATTTCCTAATAATCTATTAATACTGTGTGAATGAAAGGCTTCATTTCTCACACTAAGCAAAGTATTTATGCTCAGGCCTTCACTAGAACACTTAGAAGTGGTTGGCCTTTCCTTTCTACAAGGGAGGACTGGGCTTCATCAACATTTTGAGTCATATGCTTCCACAATATAGGACAACAAGTCAAACGGCCCTTCAGCAAATACCCCATTACTTGAAGGATCTGCAGTGGCTGTCTTTGTCCTAGGAAAAGGCAGACAGTTGACAGGCTCCAATTAGCCAAGGAACAAATACAATGAGATGTATGTGTTGGTGTTAAATACCTTTTTCTTAAATATATATGAGAATTTTAAAAATGCCTGTTATCTGCTACTATATTAATTATGTTTAACAATCTTATTGCAGGACCAGTCTGGATCATGGTTGTAATGTTTTGTTCTGTGTTTTACGTAATGATGCCACTATGTGAATGCAGCATGCAAGCTAACGTGAAGCCAAGATGGTGGCAGTGCAGGTTATTGTAAAAAATGTATGTGATCTGTATATGATTACACCACCTGCTTTTCCACTTGATGCCAGTGTAAATGCCTTAAACTACATTGAAGAGGAGAGCTTTCAAGAATGCCAGGCAAACCTCAAACATGGAAGAAACCCTTGAAGCAGGTGCAGTCCTTTTGCCTTCCGATTATCTGGCCATTCCACTCCTTGGAACACAAGAAAAACTCCAACCTGCAGAAAAGCTTAGCCAAACAGCTCTTCTGCAGAAAATGACATTTTTAAAGCCATCACTGCCCTGTCTATCAAACATGATGAAGCCCTTACGAAAACTGCATGCAATGAAAAATCTACTAAAGTAAAAGACAAAATGATGAGAAGTATTCTTTCTACTAGTAAGTAAATAAACCTTTATTTATATAGCACTTTTTCAAGCTCTGGTACAAAGTGCTTCACAGAAAATAATACATAAAATTAGGACAACACATTATCACACAAACGCAAAAGGCCACAACAAGCAATGTCCAATCTCAAAAGCTAAAACATACAGATGTGCCTTTAGTCTTTTCTTGAACAACTCCTTAGACCCAATGAGCCTAATTTCTATGGGCAGACTACTCCAAAGCCAGGAAACACAAACTGCAAACACATAATCACCTTTTCTTTTTAGCTTAGCCTTAGGGATTACCAAGAACCCTTTGCTGGAGGACCTCAGTGTCCTAACATTCAAGTAAGGGACTAATAACTTAAAATTTACATTAAAGGTTACAGACAGCTAAAAGCTTTACCATAGCTTCTTCACTAAAACACAAATAAACCATTACAATAGTCTAACCATGACAACACCAAAGCCTTAATAATTTTCTCTGTATCTTGAAAGGAAAACATTTTTCTTCATTTTAGCTATATTTCTCAAGTGAAAAAAATGTGGAAGGCAAGAATATCACAGAGTGGGTCATTGATATCCTGCCAAAAGCCAGATGTGAATCAAGCTGATGTAAGCAGTGTGTGAAAGCCTGAATGCCACAGGGCAAATAGCAGGACGCACAGACCTCTCTCAACGCGGACAGACTTTTATTAAACACAATACAAACGATAAACAAACTGACACTGACATACAACAAGCATGGCGAATACGAGAAACATCTGACATGAACACGAATAACACTAGTAATGACCGACAAAGTACTCTACACATACAGGGGTTTAAATACAAACATAAATGAAACAAAGAATAAGGTGCAGTTGAGCAATGACAAGGGGACATGGTCACAAATGAGACACAAGTCACAATAAACAGTCAGCAGGGAACTCCCACTGCACAGCCGTACTACGTGATTAGTGTGAAGGGGAGTGTTCCTGAACGCAGTGGGTATTGTGCAACAAGTGCACCCAAAGAAAATGTACTAGTCAGATTGACTTATCATACTTTTTTGCTGTATTATGCTACTGAGACAACATCTGGATGGAAAGGATCAACATTTCTCCAGAAGAACAACCTCTGCCTTACAGAAGCTCTCTCCCTGGCCGACACTGCAGTTACACAGCAAATGTGACTCATTGTTAAGAAAGCCAGAGAAGAAGGTAAGGGTGACTTTCAGTAATCGCTTTGCTGTCATCAATGGAAAGAAAATTGGCTGCTTAGACTGACTCTTCTCTTGTGGCTTTGGAGCGTTTGACTGGGAATAATATGCTGTCTCCTCCATGACCATCAATCTGAAACAGCCTTTGGTTGCTGTTGTTTTTTTTCCATTGGTTGTTGTTCCACTATCTCCTCTTTAGACTTAGCAATTCACTAATTTTGTAAGTTTGAGATTATATGCCATTTATATTTTTGCATTTGCGACACGTTAAGTAAAAGGAAAGCTTTTTGCACTGTAAACGTAGCAAGGCATATACTGTATTGCTACAAGAAACATATTCTAGTTCATCTGGATTTCAGAAACAGCCGTGGAGTAATGTTGATTACTTCAGAAATAGATCAGATCATTCAGTTGGAGTACTTATTCTAATGTATAGATTTTAAGCAGATGCATTATTTTAGTAACTAAATTAGATTTCAATGTATATTTAATAACATAACATACAAATATCCAGACCAACTTGTTTTCAGATAAAATATAGCTTTCACTGATCATTGACATAGACCAGCAAAGACCCTGCAACCTCACCAGCTCTTCAGAGGTCATCAGACAAGCACCTGCCTTTGTCAAATTAAGCCCACGTACATCAGATGTATACTACAATAATGCTCTGTATAATGCGCCGTATAACAACTTCACTCCCATACATAGTCACTACTGATGTTAGCACTATCACATACTGGCAAGTTATGTACACTGCATATTGTTATCCTGTACATGATTTGTATATTGTGCATTTTATGTATATTGCCTGTATTGAAGTTCCAACAGCTGAAACCACATTCCTTTTGTATTTCAGCATACTTTACTATACAGCCAGTAAACTCAATTATGATTCTGATTCTGATTCTAAATCTGATTCTGATTTCAATTATTTCAGGTTGGCATATTAAGGGGATCAAAAGAGAGTGTGTTGCTAGAACACCCTCCTGTCTAGGGCTTTTCTGTTCTCTTACCCATTATACACAGTATAGGACATAAAATATGCTGCACTAAGGTTTCACATAGGGCGCCACCCACTTACTCCACTCTTAATCAACAGCTTTAACTAACTACCTTGAAAGTACTTCACCATAAAATCCATACTGGTCTCCCCAGTGACTAAGGCTTACCCAGCCCCACTGGCACCATTAATGTATTCTCAGTGCCGCCAGTTCTGTATGGATTTTACATGTTGCACCACCAAACACTTTCTAACCCAAAAGATCCATACTGGCCTCCCTAGTGACTAAAGCTCATTCTTGACATACTCATTCTAGACAGTTACATAACATGACAAGCCACTGTCCTGCCTAGTCCTCTACATACCTGAGATAATGAAAACCATCTTAATGCTGAATTCACCCAACTAGCCTGTGCTCTCCGCATCCACAACCACTGACTCGTGTCAGGTCTGCCCCCGCTTGTCAACCTTTATGTACTACCAGCTCTCAGCACCAGAGATCCCTGTCCCCTGAATACTAACCATTTCCAGGACTACCTATTAAACTTACCTGTGGACTATCAGCATTCATTATCTTGGCCTATATATACTCTTTGTCTAGATCTTTGCAAAGTCTTTCAATTCTTTCATTGTATGCATTGCTTGGTCATTTTCTTGGGTATTGCTTGCTACCGGGGTTTTTGTCTCTGCCAGCCTCTGATTTTTGATTCTTACCTACCGTATTTTGGTAATGTTGCTGTCTGAAATGAGCTGGCCTTGGCGACAAGAAATCTCTGTGTGCCTGTCAAATTAATCTCTGACTCCTTTCTCATTTTAGTGCTAACTGATTCTGCACCATAGGGAATTTCGTTGATGACAAGATGATTTCTTCCCTGAATTTATGCCTAAACCCATTATCACCACTCACTGCAATCAAAGCTATTAATGACAAACCCCTGGATACAGGTCTTATCACTCATGCCACAAGCCCCATTATCCTTCATTTAGGACTGTTCCATACAGAAACCTTTTTTTTTTTTTTTTTTCGTCCTATACACTCTTAACAACCCTGTGGTTCTAAAATAATCCTGGTTGGCTACACATAATCCCATGTTTGCCTGGTCAAGTGGTGAACTCTCACATTGGAGTAACTACTACCTAAGTAACTGCATGTCAGTCCCCACCTGTGCTGAGAGTCGAGATGTTGAAGTTGGTGCCCTTTTACCCTCTAAATAGACTATAGGACTCAATGCCATCATGCTATCCTCTCCGTCTAGTCCCTTCTGCCATTGAACAACTATGTGAAACCTCTTCTATCTTCAACAAATTGGACCTCTGCAGTACATACAACCATATGCAAATAAGAGAGGAGAACAAATGGAACATGGCCTTTGTTACAGATCTTGGCCATTACGAATATTTAGTCATGCCATAACGGTGGCATTAATACACCTTCAGTGTGCCAAGCCTTTGTGAATGAAGTGTTCCATGATTTACTGAACTGCTGTGGTGTTAGTTACATAGAAGACATATTCAAAAACCCTGGAACATGTTGGTCACATCAAGAGCATTCCATAAGAGCTAGCTGACAATCAACATTTGTCACATTAGAAAAATTAATCTTGCGTTAGTCTGAGGCCTCACTTCTGGGCTAAGAAACAAGGATGTGAGCATGTATGAGGCTAAAGTACCGGCCGTGTCTGAACGGTCCAAACCTACACTATAAACTGCAGAGATTTGGGGGTTTTGCAAAATTTACATAGGATTCATTGGGAATTTCAGCTCCATGGCAGTGGATTTGACTTCCCACTTTAAAGGGAGGCAAGATTCTGAAAATGGCAGCACAGCATTCTTTCAATACATTAAAAATTTCACTTCCACTCATACTCTAGAACATACCAGTCATACTAGTCCCTATGTTGTAGAGGTGTATGGAAAGGAGCACTGGCTGGAAGGTATGATGATCCTGATTGACAATCACAACCTGAAGTTTGCAAAATCAATCTCTCTCTCTCTCTCTCTCATATATATATATATATATATATATATATATATATATATATATATATATATATATATTTATTTATTTATTTTTTAAACCAGGCTCCATTTCACACAATACTATCACCCAGTGCCAAAGACAGCCAAGGCTGATGCCCTGTCCCAAGTTCATAATGTGACGGGAGGGGAGGCAGGATACCAAGTTGAGCCGGGACATGATAACTATTGATTAACACACAAGGCGAAAAATAAACACTGGACGTGAGCAACATGAAACAAAGCAGGCAAGTATGCTTAGCTGAAGCACAGCATACATGGATCAATCATTGACAAAGACCAACAGCTAAACAGGACTTTAAATAAATACGGCAACAATGTAAAACAAGGAACAAGTGTGATACACGGGAGGGGTGTGGCCATGCATACAAACAAACACACACACAGAGGCATCTAGGAGGAAGGAGCTGTGCTGTGACACATAACAGCCGTGCCGTGACACTGAACCACCAAGTCCTGATGAGTTCATTCTTCCTTATTATTTTGCTGTGACAATTAGATGTGACATAATGAAAGAAATTATGTTGGCTGAGGTTCAGGACCTTTCTCTGGCTTAGTGCCCACAGGGGGAGATGTATATCCTCGTACTGCTTCATCCAACAGTTCTACAGAGGGTACATACCTCCCTGAGTTCTGGACACCTGGGAATTAAGAGAACGATGCAGCTAGTTTCTAATGAGTTCTGGTAGCCTGGCTAAGAGAAGAATGTTACAGACTATGTAAAAACATGCCAAGTATATGCTACCAGCAAACCATTTGCTTGAGCCATTTCAGTTCACCACTGACCCTGGTCTCACCTATCAGTGGATTTAACCTTTTTACTGATCTCAGTTCATCAGATGTATATGATGTGATGTGTTATTGAGCAATTCCCTAAAGCCTACTGGTTGGTACCACTGTCTGGCATGTGTTCTGTAAACACCTGAATATCTCTATGAGTTTACAACCCACAAATTAATGGGCAGGTGGAGAGGTTTTACTAAGATATATGATGTTTTCTCAGGTCTGAGACTATAATCAGGACAAATGGAGTACCTATCTGTCCTGGGTAGAATATGCACAAAATTAGCTGGTTCCACTAAGTTTGCACCCTTTCAGTGTTTTGAGTTTTCAGCCCATTTTTCCCCCGGTCAGGAGAACCCTTGGCTGTTCCTGCTGTAGATTCCTGGATGAAGCAGAGTGCCTGAATGTGGGAGACTGCTCGTGTCTTTCCCTGGGTTGCTGTTTGCCACCAAATAGCTTTCACCGATCATTGACATAGACCAGCAAAGACCCTGCATCAGCTGGGTTGGATTTGCAGTTCAAGCTCCCCTCCAAGCAACTAAGTCCCAGACTTACAGGTACTTTTCCAGTTTTGTGGAAAATCAACTCTGCTACAAGCTGCAATTGCTCTCCAGCTACTGCATCTCTACTACTTATCAAGTTTCATTGCTCAAGCCTGTTTCCTACACAGGACAGACTCATGACACCTATGGCAGTCCTTTCGAACTAGATGATGGCCAGGCCTACATGGTGAAGTCTCTTTTAAACTCCAGACACTGGGGTCACAGGTTGTTTTACCTGTTTGACTGGGAAGGTTATGCACCCATATCTACTGGCCTAATATACACCTGCCACCCATGTTCTCACTTCAGCTAACAAATTTGCATATTTTAGCCTCTTCCTTTCAAAAGCTTCAGTTGCAACATCAACTGGAATTGTTGGCTATAAAGTAAATTATCCCTTTACTTTCTGAATACAACACATCTGGCGTAAGCATAGTTAACAAAATATACCATGGCCCCTGTAGTTTTCTCCCTACATCAGCTAGTAATTTCCAATATCACAGCTCAGCCTATCTACCAGTATTTGTAGCTTGTGCTCTCCACTATACTCTCCACTATACTGTCCCACACGCGCAAAAGTAATTGCTCTATTATTGACACTAATGGGAAAAGAGTTAAACTCTATGCTCTTATTATCAAATAACCATGCTAAGGAACTAAGCACCTTATTATGCCTCAATGTATTGAATCCCTGTGACAAACTAACCTTATATACTGACAAAATATACTTCACCATCCCACCCTCTGCACATAATTTACAGCTAGAATATATGCACCATCCAACGCAGAGTTGGAAGGACATCCTAAATCACTCCAAGCAAAAATGAGGAGTCTTACTTTATCATTACTGGTTACTAGGCATGTGCTGGTACACTGTAATATGGTATATCACAACATTAAAGACATACAGTAACATTATCATGGACACTTCAAAATACTGTCAATGTATTTTAAAAAATGCTTATTTTGCCAGACAAAAGCTCACATGCACTGCTGTGTGTTGATCTGATCACGTAACTGTACTTGCTGAAGTGAGACAGATGTAAACATAGAGAAATCTGAGCATAGTAGAAGGTGGCGTGACTCCAGAATTTTAACCTCCATCAAAAAAATCTTAAATCAGAAGTATGGAAATATTTCACCTGCAAATAAAATTAATTACAGGTGTTTAATTGTAAAGTGACTTTGGGTTCCTTGAAAGGTGCTATATAAATATAACTTTGTTCATAAACTAATACTGCATACCATAGCATACCTTAATCAAATGATAGTATACATTATTGCTAAATAGATGACATTCAAGTAGCTGAAGAGCCTTGATTTTAAAAAAAAAACAAAAAAAAACTGCTGGGCCACAACCAACAAAGTGGTGCTTCTACAAAAGGAAGCAATAAAGTAGTTTCAATTCATACTGTTTTTTGGTTTATTAGTTTTTCCATATCATTATAATATCAGAAATCATGGTAAAATGCAAGAAAATGATTGTGATAATAAATGTTTGTATTGTGGTAAAAACATTTTTTAGAAACTTTCCACCAAGATCTATCTATTATCGAATAGTAATGTTGTGTCATGATCTTTTCTTATGGTACTTTTGCAACCCCGATAAAAGACTTGATAGGAGGCTTAACCATAGTTGGACCTCTAAATCAAGATTAGATCTGTTTTAACCTCAGCTGACCTTACCTGACCAAAAAAATTATAGCCCTATATTTTAAAAGAGTAAATGTTTCTCCTGCTAGGCAAGGGCGAGGCAGGATGCAAGCACGAGGCAATGTCGATAAACAAAAGACAAACAAAAGTAACGGCATACATCTAAACAAGAAAGCACATAGGATCATGGAGAAACACTACGAAGGTCATAGATGAGAGCAACAAGGCATGTACAGGTCTTTAAAGGTCTCACAACAATGGGCAGTGACAGAGTGATACAATGGAACATTTATACACACATTAACCAGTAATGTAATGCGGAACACGTGAAACAAGGAAGAAGGCTAACGAAGGGGGCGTGGTGACGAGAAGGGCTGGAAAGCACAACAGAAGCACATGGCGACACATCAAACAGAACAAAAAACAAACAAGTGCCACTTGGAGAGCTCATCAGGTGAGTTGCGGAGAGAAGCTTGACATCCTGGAATTTGTGGTGAGTGGAAATTTAACAAATCTCTATTAAAAGGTACCTTATAAAATAACAAATCTGGCAATTATGCAAAGTAAGGCACAAAAAATGATCTAAAACAGACTCAACTTTAATGCAAATTGAACACTTTATTCAACAAATCTCATAGAATAAAGAATGAAAGAAATATGTAAAATATTCAGTTAGCACTGGATCAGATATAGTTGGACTAAGCACAAAATGTGCTTATATTTGATCAAGACACAAGGAAAACATGGAAACTAATATATCTTGATAATGTGAACCCCTATTCCTATTTTATTTCCTAATGCTCAATTCATGTGAATCCTCTTCATGTCTTTGTTCCCCTCAATTGTTTGTTTTTATTCCTTTACACAATCTGATTCCTTTACACAATTTACAACTGTAATTTACAAGAAACAATTTACAGTAATCATCCTCTCAGTCTTCTAATACATAAACTATTATGCTTATGTATTTTCATATACATTTCTAAATACTATAGTTGTTGTTCCTGTGTTTTGAATTTTTCTTGTAGCATTTTTTAAAAAAGCAAGCAAAAGTAGCTAGTGTTAATAGGATGTGCTACAAAGTGATTTTTAAAGTGAAAATGAAATGATTTGAGTGGAGCAGAGAAATGCACCAAGAGAGAAAAGCAAAACAACCAAGTGCTGCCCAACAGACTCTGCAGACTATATTTTAATTGTAGTGTTATTGTTCCTAAAGAATAGTGATGGGCATTCCAACTATTTTTAGTGAGTCAAATCAATTGGCTCAGCTCACCAATAACAGCTGAGGTCTTCTGGCTTTCAAATCACTTGCAGTGAGGTTTTTTTCTTTTTAAACTTGCCAATATTCATTTATAGCATAATTAATTCCAGTGTGAGAGTTAACGAAACATAAGCATTATTGCAAGATTTGAATCTGAATGTGAAGGCAGACATGGATGTGAAGTTTCACTTGAGTCTAGTGGCACTTCAAAAGAAGTTCAATTTCATTTACTTTAAAAAAGACTGCTCCATCATTCATATTACTCACAAAAGAGGCAGCTCAGGTACGACACTGTAGATAGCAATGACAGACACTCCACCATACAACAGCATGCTGAACAAGTGAGCATGGAAGCCAAAGGAAATCCTGGGTAAATACTTGTGCTTTGTGAGTAGGGGCCACTTCTGTATTTTACCTGGGGCCCCAAAATCACTAAATCTGCCCCTGGCAGCCTGTACACAAAGAGCCATCCACACACATCCACAAACAAAAAACACAGCCTTGCTGACAACACAAAACATCATAATACCATTGAGCCTTAATATAGTTTCCAATGGATTAATTATTTTGATTAACATCGAGCATCAAGGATATTAGGCAGAAGACAGCAGCAAATTAACAAACAGGGCCATTAAATAATTAAATTTGCCAGACAGGTTCGTAGAGCTGAATTATGCTATAAGAACTACATTTCCTGAGGACTTCATTGTTTTACTTGCTCATACATCATCTCAGAGGACACTTCCGACAACATGGTGTGTCTGTGCTCTGTAAAACCATTCTCTGGGAGTGAAAATGAATTCTCACCTGTTGGTGTGGAAGCAGTGAGTGTCATTGCATGTTTCATGGTTTGCACACAACTGATGTGCTGCATTATTAAAATTCGGCCCTGAAACCTCTGATGTGATAGGGTCTATGTACGTATGTTTTTCATTGATTTTTACAGAAATAATATTAAGGTACCATGCTGACCAGCAGATGGCAGCTCCATCAGAATTGCACAAAGCAAGTTTTCATCAAATCTAAAAAGGGGGTTTATTAAATAGCACATGGCACCCAGGTGTTTAAAAATTCTTGATCAACAAAACTTCTCTCTGTGTTGCTATGCCCAAAACCATACCCTATTCACTATACAGTGCAATACTTTGGGGTTCCGCCATCTTGTAGTGGTGTCTGAAAATATAGTGTGGTATATACAGCGAATGCACTACAATAAGTAGTGTGCAAAAATATACCTTAGTAGGCAAAGAATATTCTTGTTTTTTGATTTTAAGATTCGCACGCATACTCTAAGGATTGAGGGCAACATCTTCAGAGATCCCACAGGCCTGTTACAAATTTGAGTAGCAGGGTAACTGAAGAAATGCTTCCAGTTTTTCAAAGTTCTTTCTGTATTCACACAGATTGAGTTTATAGTTAACAAGATTTGATAGCATTCATGTCTAATCATTTTGTGTTAAAGAGTGATTATTTTAACCTTTTCTGTGAATAATTGTCCTCAGATGAATTATTCTCAGCAGATGTATTTTAATTTTTTAATGATTAATTTGTGAAAACATGTGTGCATCCCCTGCATCTCATGTACCTGTCATATCAAACTTGTTGCAATGAAATGTAATATGGCATTCAGATTGTTTATGGATTAAATCTGCTGTCACATATTAATGAGCCTAAGTGTATAATGTACTTCAATGCTATCTTGGACTCTAACCTACGGTACTGGCTAGGATGCATTCTTTGAGTAAATGACAAAGCACTTTTGTAAGTTGCCCTGGACAAAAGCGTCTGCCAAATGCTGTAAATGTAAATGTAGTTTCCAAAATCGTTCACTACCTTCACAAATTCTGTTCCCTATAATAGTGCTCCATGAGGTGATCCAGATTTTCACTAGTAGGGAATAGCGAATAGGGTACAGTTTCAGACACTTGGCTTTCCCTTGCTTAACCTAACAAAGGTTATACTTAAAGGGAGATTTCTTAAACTCTCTGGTTTTCCCTTTAGCCATGGATAGACCTCAAAGGGAGGTCAACATCTGATCAATGGTAACACAGAAAGAGATTCACCCAAGTTACTCAGCAAGTTGGCAAAGGTAGTCACGCAGCCTGAAACAAAGGCAATCGATTCCCTCATTAAACTGCGGACAAAACTCCCATTCCTAGACTTTAACACCAAATCCCACCCACCACAACCATTTCACTGTGAGTTATACTGTGTATGACTATGTATGTGACAAATAAACCAAACTTGAAACTTGAAACCTGGATGGTGTCATATTTCATCCACTGAGGAACCAGCAGTAAAAAATTCCCTCCAAATTCCACATGATTCCAACTTCTGCAAGGATGACAAGCTTAGATATTTTTTTTAAATGTCCAACACATATGGACTCTGTAAACATATGGACACTGATTAGTTAAAGAGCATAAAGAATTTAATTCTAATAGTTAAACAGACATTAAGTGTATTTCTGCTTTTGGTTTGCACCATCTTTGTTTAGATCACTTAGACTCAGATATATGCACACAGAAACCTAGACCTTTCCTCTTAGCTTGTAATCTCTCCGTATTAACAAACAAATAATATTTCAGTATTATTTTGCCTTTATACAAGTCTAGAGCACACCAATACTCCTAATAGTGAGCCACATGTTACAAACTCAGCAACAATGTCCTTTGTTCTGTGAACAAGAACAGCTGTGCTTTTTAATATATAGTTACATTGTTGTGCTGTTCAAACTCAGTACCATTTTATTTTCTTGGTTCTCCATAGACGAGCCAAAATGGAAAAAATTTCACCCGTTCTTACATCATATACATGTGAGTGCACACACTTTTCTTCCTTTCCTTCCAAAACACACACAGTTTACCTAGCAATTTAGTTTGGTTACACTGTAAATATGTTTGTTGATGATATTGTTAGTGTATTAGATCCTGGTCAAGCACAGTAATAAAAAGCTTTACTTCTCAACAGATCACTGTGGATATGTGTTTATCAGTATGTCTGTATGACTGTGTCTATTGTGTCTCGTGTGTGTGTGTGTGTGTGTGTGTGTGTGTGTGTGTGCCATCGTGCCTCTCACCATGTCTCTCAGTGTTTCTATGTGTCAGTGTGGGCTCACAGGTCCCATACCAGAATCAACGTGCGACCTTGTTCTTTGCTCAGATCCACACAGCTTACATTGAAATCAATGCTGCGTTCCTCCCACTGGCCCTGGAAAACCACCAAGCGAGAGAGTGCAACCACAGAGCTGGGATTAAAGGCGGTGCAGATAGCTGTAAGCAAGCTTCTCTTAATTCTGACTTTTTCAACACATACAAAAAGACCTCAGGACCAGACCCCTTACCAACACACATTCACTCAACATATCACACACAAATTCAGCCATGTCCACCCCCCAAACCTCACCCACCTACACACACACACACACACACACACACACACACACACACACACACACACACACACACACACGCATACACAGACATGCACACATGGGCACCAACTAAAAAGGGAGATGAGCAAGGCAATAAAAATAAACAGCCTTAGTGAAATGATGATTGTGTGCGCTCCACCTGTGGGAATTGGTGTAACAGAACTGTTGTCAGTGAGCCTCAGTTCAAAAGTGGAACACGAGACTGTATAACTGTGTATCACTACAGGGCTCTTGCCTATTTTAAGACATTATCTAATATAGAGATATTTATTGTGATATGCAGGCCAAAATTTATCCTATTTAGGCTCTGTTTAACTGGATGTGATTTTAAAAATTCTGGTTGTGGGAAATGATTCATTAACACAGTGGAATTTTTTATTAGGTTGCCTAGGTTTTACTTTGCATGCCCTGGAGAGCCTGAGCATTTAAAATAAAGACTCGTGGTGACAGAATGGTGATTGATTTCTCTCACCTTTAAAGGGGTTGGCTACAAGTACCATCCAATTACATTCTCCCTTCTACTGTTTTCTAACATACCTATTCATTTATAACACATTCTCAGATTGTAGTTTGCTAACTATCATACAAAATTCAAATTTTTGCAAACAAATTTATATTTTTTCTCAAATTTCTTTTTTTCTCAAATAAGGTTTGATAAATAAGCACGTAAGCCTAAAAATGTATTCAGAGAACATTTTCTGCACAATATTGACAAGGCATCTCTTAAATGTTCTGAAGGCTAGACCTGTCCAAACAAGTTCAAAATAACATTTTGCAGTGAACATCTACACTGCTGATTTGCATAGAGGGCCATATGGAAGCTGGCATTAGATGCACGCTTTTCATTAAAGAGTAATATTGTGTTTCACATAAGCAGTGAGAGAAGCAATCCGGTGGGTGTTTGACATGAAACAAACTCAGAATGAACTGTGTCTAGTTCTGCAGCAGATATATCCATACATGCCTGGCAACATGGCAAGAACACTAATCCTGGATTCCAGTTCAGAGACATTGAGTCCCACCTCCCTTTCGCCTTTGCACTTTGGAGAATCCAATTTGTGGAGATGTGCAGTGTTCAATTTTGAATTAATTTTATATGAATGAGTCCTTTTGGTATTTACAGGGCCATACTAAGGCATTCTGGAACCCTAGGCTAACTCTATTTTGGGGCCTCTACCACACCAGCATATTTTTATATGAAAAGGAAAGGTTATCTGGGAAACACACATCATAATGCAACCAACTTATAGTCACATCAATGCAACCACAATACTGTAGCGGTACAGTAAAACCACCCATAAAGTTAACAGATTTCACGAAGGGCACCAACCACAAAAACATAACCTACAAAAAATACAATACACATTCTCAATAGAAAGGGAATAAAGCAGCAATTCTCTCTCGACCTTGTCACATGAATAAAGTCTTACTGCCGTTGATACACTCTAAAATTGTTAAGGGTACAGCTTCATTTTCACATAAAATACCTGCAATACAAATGCTCATCTACGATGACTGCAGCTTTCATGAAACAAGTCAATAACAAGCAACGTCTGTGGAGAATTATAACTCACCTGGGTCGTGTTAGCTTCCTCGGTATGCGCTCTAGACTGAAGGGTTAAATCCCCATAATCATGGTCGACCTGTGTTCCTAACAAAGATCACAGTTAAATGGTAGAACGAATATGAAACGGAACACTTTCTCTCATATAAGGCGATCTTAACATTACGATTATTTTGGACCTAGGCTCGTTGCTTGCTAAGGTGTCTTGGCTCTGTGCCATTTCACCGTATGTAAAACTTTGTGTTCTGAAAAAAGTTGGTGAGTTTCGGCGTCTTTTTTCTGGAGTTCTTCAGATTTGCTTTTCATGGTTGTCATTTACGACACTTTCATGTTTTCTGTTTGACATAATTCGGTTTGGCTAATAAAACTGCTAAGATTAACGGTAGCTATAGTAGTTAGATGCAGTGCAAAACAAAATGTCCCATTATGCTAATATAACCAGCGGCTGTAAAAGGTAAGGACGTAAAAGGTCAAATCTCCCATAAAGCTTGTTTTCCTAATTAGGCTAAGATACATTGCTATTGTTATTATTTTTTGTCACTCTAACTTTCTGTCCCCTGGTTGCAGCCCCTAAAACCCATTGGATTAATAGAATGATATTTAGATGAAATTCGACTCTTGAAAGAAAAAACCTTTAAGCATATATACATGCCTCATTTTTTTTTTTTTTTTTTTTTGTCTCTTTGGATTACTGCATGTGAGTGTTACTTAACACTGTAAGACTGTTTTCCTATCAAAGAGTAAACAGAAGGCATGGATTTACCAGCCAATGTACTGCCATATCACATCCTGCAGTCGCATACTTTACAATGTCTCCCCATTGCAGTGCGTCATCTGAGAGTATTCGGATACACTACCCGTTCTCGCGTAATGTTTTCACGCACAGTATAGCATGGAGACCCCATCTCTCCCTCAACTGTTCAACTTCCTCCTGCTTCTTTATTGCTAGGTTACTAGAACAGCCCCAGTGTTTCCTTCACTCCTGGTGATTGGCTGACAGAGACGAGTGTGAGGGGAGCAGGAAGAGGGAGAAATAGAAACACCTAATAGGGGTCTATGTCACACTGAGACAGAGCCATGAGGTAGTTTATTTTTTTCTTTCTTTATTTTTTCTATGATGCATGAGAGCACTGTCAGGCATTTATCAAACTGCTGTCTTGCAAAATTCATGGAAATAGAGATGTCCATAAACTGAGGCGCATCCGAGTTTACGACTTGCCGCCTAGCGTCCCTAAAGAATGCTAAAGACGCTTCTGTGTGGTGAGGGTTGTAGATTGTGGGTTGATCAGCTAGTGCTAGCCCAGTTAGTGCTGTAAAAATGGCAGGAGCTGTGCTCGTTTTTGCAGCTTCATAATTAGCGGTCTGGCTCTTCCTCTCTGCTACATTAGAGACGTGCTCTTGAGTGCACTGAGTGCTCGTCACTCTCTGAGGGCATGAGGACGATAATTATCACTTGTCCCAGCCAGGGAAGCTCTTGTTAATGTAGCAGAGGTCGGTGCTGGTGCCATGCTAAGCCGAAACTGGTCTGCTCAGCCACCCTGTAAAATATAATTAGGCTGGATTCTCTCCGTCTCCATGTCAACCTGGACCGGATGTCTCTGCATGCCTCATTGTCTTTTTCTTGAGGGCCCACTCTGTCCCTTGCCTTCCTTTCTGCTTCTCTCAGCGAGTGGGGAGGAATTCCTGAGCTAATCAAATCTCCTTTGGGCTCCATACCAGCTCATTGCCTCCTCTGACCTGTGCCCTCCACAATTGCCTTGCTCTGATTGGTTGTGATTCAAGGCAGTGAGCCAGAGTAACCAATCATGGACCAGAGATAATGATTTACACTGGCAACACATGATGCCCTTCCTGCGCTGTGCATTTGCAACCAGGGCCTCGTTAGTAGAGGATGTAGAAGAACCAGCATGAGGTCCATACTGGAACTGGGGATGGCCTGTGTTTGTTACAGGGAGGGTAAGAGCTGCACAACAAAGCCAATCATTGCAGACTTTATTTATCCTGGCTGATGAAAGAATGGAATCAGCACAGTGTGATCTACTCCAGAGCTCTGTCCTGTACTAACACACACACACACACACACACACACACACACAAAACCACATAAGACTGCATAGTCCTTGTGCCCTGCATGCAAACAGGTAGGAAGGAAGGCATTGTAAAACTGATGTCTACTCTACAAGATAAGCTGTTTGTGCTACACACTACGAACCTGCAGAGGAACCCCGCTGTTCTGTTCGCACCTGCCTCTGCACTGCCTTCTGTATCATGTGGAATATATGGGATAGGTAAACACATATTGTGCATTGACTAATTCAGTGATGTGGCGGGTGGATGTATGCATGCTCTTAGCCACTGGGTGATTTAAGACGGCAGGTATTTGCATGGTAAAGCTGGTGGCCATTTATTTCTGTATGACAGGTAATAAATCTTAGTAGCCTCCTGTGGGTAACGGCAGACTCATGGTCGTGCTTTCAGCTTCAGTCATTGTGTGTGTGTGTGTGTGTGTGTGTGTGTGTGTGTGTGTGTGTGTGTGTGTGTGTGTGTGTGTGTGTGTGTGTGTGTGTGTGTGTACGTACGTACACGTGTATGTGTGTCCATGCATATGTGGATACATGTGTCCAGTCCCTCAAGACATGGCTCCTAGCTTCAGATTTGTTATTATTATTATTATTATTATTATTATTGCAGTAGTAGCAATGAATTTGTTTTATTGTATTTGGCTATTTTTTATTCCTTTAAGTCCCAGAAAAGCTCATTTTAGATACAGTTGGCTCCTACTAATTGCTTGTAGTTAGATCTTTTTCTCATGTCACCAAAATAACACTCACATCTTAGGAGTAGTGGCAATAGCAGAAGTGTGCACATTTTCATTACACTCACTCACATGATAAATTCATATTGTTATATCATGGTAATTCTATTATTTTTATTGTAATAAGTTTTAAAGCTGTCATGTTAAACTATGTTTTTCATATATATAAAATCACATACAATCATATATATATTTTTCATATATATATTTTTCATATATATATATATATATATATATATATATATATATGAAGAAAAATATATATGATTGTATGTGATTTTATAAAGAAATATATTGTGCTAATTGATTGATTTAATAATTTATTCGCAACACAAATAGCTGGAATTGTCTGTATTTATGCAGTTGGGAAATTGGAAAAATACAAGAATAGTTCTTATTAATACAAATGAGTTAATATATCTTAATATTGTAATGTGATAGAAACTGGCCAGACACTCACAGATTAAAATGAATACAGTGGTTTTATTGGTGGGTACACAAAAGAGGCAAACACAGGAGTAAAGCTTCATAAACACAGACAGTTCATAGCAATGCTTCTCAAATAATGAACATAAATTTTATAGACAAGTTAAATGAGATACAACTTTAATAACTTTAATCTTACATAAGATTGATACCAATAATCAAGGGAGGCTGAATGGGGAACTGTGTGATTTGTGGAAAAAAAGCAATGAGAAAAAAGGTATGTGGTCCAGGAAAGAGTGTGCAGATTCCTCTGAGCTGACAGGTGAGACAGAAGGAGGAGCCTCTGGGTCCAGTGGACTTGGGACAGGCTTCAAAAGGGACACATGGAAAAATTTCAAGTCATGGTGCTGAACAGGCAGATCATACCAGTAGATAAGCAGCTTAATGACTTTGAATGGACAATGTACTTGGGATGAATCTTGGGATTCAGCTTCCCGAGGTCCCAACAAGCATGTGGTCGACAGCCAAACCTGGTTTCCAACCTGGTCAGTGGGGGCCTCCCTGTGATAGTGGTCTGCTGTTCAGTGTGCTGATGGGTACTCTCCCACACCTTGTTGTCCTTCATCCAGTCATCAACTGCCAGGACATCAGAGGGAGAAGCCAGCCAGGGCATCAATGGGGCTGATAGCGTAGAGTACATACAAAATGTGTCAACCCAGTAGCAGAACTGGTCAAGGAGTTCTGAGACATTTCTACCCATGGAAGGAAACGCAAACAATCTGACATGTTGTCATGACAAAAAATAACTCTCAAGAACTTCCCTAATTTCTGGTTCACCCTCTCACATTGACAGTTTGACTGAAAGTGATAACTAGACAAGAGAATAATTGTAACCCATAAATGCTCAAAAAAGACTGAACTGCCAGCTATAGTCCAAAACATTGTCCTCAGGGATGCTGAAAAACCTCAAGATGTGATTCAGCAGGCATCCGGCTGTTTGGAAGGCAGTAGACAGGTTAGGAAAGGGAATAAACCTAACTCCTCCAGCAAACCCATTGACTACTGTGAGGATAGTAGGGAAAGACTGAGAAAGGGTAGAAAGATCTTTGATGAGATCATCCACTGTTAGATGAGAGTGGCACGGGAAGAAGCATAACTTTCCCTACTGGTAGGGCCTTGGGGGTTTTGCTCTGGGAACAAGCAATACAGGACATAACAAACCTGTGGACATCAGATGACATATCTTCCCAACAGTATACTTTGTCTAGTAGTTCCTGAGTGTGCATCTTGCCCGAGTGACCAGAAGACTAAGAAGAATGTGCCCAGGTAATCAAGCAATCCCTGCATGCTAAAGAAATATCCTTCTAAACATAAAGGTATTGGGATAAACTGGGTGATATTTTCTGGAGGTTTGTTGACCTGGGGGTCCTCCTCTCTATAGTACATACAGGATAAAGAATCTGCTTTTGTATTATGGGTGCCAGATTAGTAAATAACAGTAAACTGGAAAAAAAAAAAAAACTGACCAGTGGGCTTGGTAAGGATTTAGCCTTTTCACAGAGCAAAGATCCTTGAGGTTCTGTGGTCGGTGATAACCTGCAAGGTCAGATTTAATGACGAGGAGATCCCAGTCTCCAATGACGTAATTATGTTCTGCAGGAGTCAGGTTTTGGGAGAAGAACACTAATGGGTAAAGCTTACAGGGGTCTCTCATACATTGGCACAGAAATGACTTGACTCCAACTTCAGAAGGATCAGCTCCCACAACAAGATTCCTCTGAGCTGGCAGGTGAGCAAGGAATGTCAGGGACGATGGCAAGTATGACAAATACAAACTGGGATGCTTTTTTATTGCTTCTCATTAACAGGCCTTTTTAAGTACTTATTAATAATTAAAACCATTTATGGCAAGTGCTTCTTACTGCTTTCCATCCTTATTCTAGTGCTCAGCCACTGAGCTGAAGAAGAATCACACATTGAAATCCCCAGCACTGATTTCACTCTTACAATGTTCATTTGCATTCAGCTGGACTTAAATTAACACTATAGGTCTTAATACAGCACTGGTGGTTCTGCTCTGTGAACAAAAGAACAAAAGTCAAAGAGTTTTTTCAGAGTTCACTGCACAGAGAACTAGAATAAAAAGGAACATGTCAATGAAAAGACGGCTTGTTAAAACAGCAAGGAACTTTTCAAGTGCTAGTCAGTGATGTCAATCACCACTTTTTTCTCCATTTGTGAAACACTACCTGAAAATAGATGAGTTAGCACACCAAAGTGTTGAAACAAATCTTTTTTGCCCAATCTAGTTTACATAATGGTCTTGCTAGAAGGGAGGGAGAGAGAGAGAGAGAGAGAAGACAAGACAAGTATTACAGAAATACTTTGACTGTGGAAATGTACAATTTTGAGCTGATTTGCATGTTCAGGGAAGCATCTGTATGTGCCTGGAACAGACATTTTGACTTTTCATAAATATTAAGCACTCTCAATTGGCAAATGCTGATAGATTCTCAAACCACCATTACCAGTATTGTGTAAATCTCACTCCTCCAAAATAAATTTGAATTAGAAATGAGAAGAGGATGAGAATAAGGATGGCTATAGGATTGGTTTTACTTCTCTTTAGGAGGTTTGCCACTGAAGCAGAAAGTACAGTTTAAAACTGTATAGTTAAAAACACACAATCACAGAGAGGAAATCACCATTAAGCCCAGAACCAAACAATTTCCAACAAGTAACTTATTAAACAAATGACAACATGCTCAAACACCAACATTCTCCAATCCCAAGTTTCTCCTACAAACTCCAGTATACCAACAGCATCTAACTTCAGAATGTTCAGGAAAAGAACAAATTTGAGTCTATTCTCATTTGACTTGTTAGTTATTTTCCTGAACATTTTGACCTTCCAAAAATCTTATACAGGTACGGTGCACCAACCAAGTGTACTTACACAGGTATGGTGTTACAACCAAGTGTTTGTTGCCATAATGACCCTTGGGCTGGTCTGCGATTTCTGGTTGTTAATATGTGAACATGTTAATGCATTTCATATGCTATTGTGTGTGCATATCTCCAATGCTGCTAGAGATTGTGACTGTGCCTTGCTTGTGGCATCTCCTCCTACCTGTAAGTAAAGTGTACTAACAGTAGTTGCCTTCTAAAAGCCTAACTCATGATTTTGTCAGGAGCACCGTTTGATGATTTTCTATTTCTCAGCCACAGAAATAAAACCAAATACAATGTAAAACAGCATATCTGTCACAATCTTCAAGACACCCCTTTCCACAAACCATTTTCAGAAACACTATTTTTTGTGATAATTATCTTTATTACCATCTCAAGATCTTTCTGGTCACGCAGTTCTGAGAACATCTTCAACCCTGATGGATAGAATGTGAGGATGTGATTACACTTTAATGGATCAATTTTCCCCCTTTTCCCGTACTCGCTCCTCAGAAGAAATGACCCAAATATATCCTCAGAACTCAGTGATGTTTTGTCACTATTGAGCTCATGCTCCTACAAGGGTAAATACCACACAGATAGCCATCACAGTAGTCTACATGTGGCCTGAAGAAACTTTTCTGCCAATCAAAACCATCACTTTCCCAAAAAATACAAAATATTCAGGACTTATGTCACATCTTGTCACATGCTAAGGGTTCTGTCTGACTCTTTAGTATTATTTAAAAATGTATGAATACCTTTAAACCATAGCATAACTACCCTAATGCATAAATTTGCAAAAGACTCTAATTTCAGATCTAACTGTATCAGGGACTGTACTATTAATACGATATGTCAATGTCATTTGAGATATATGACATTGGGGACAGATGGTATGATAACATTTAAAATCATTAAAAGTAGCAGACATGGTTACATATGCCTGTGTGTTGTTAGAACTATCACATGAAATCAAAAAGTCTTTCATAACTCTGGGACAAAAGTATGTCTCGTGCCTTAGGCTACCAACAATTAAAGCATCTTGCTAAAAGCACTGATATCCCTGTGGCCACTTCAGGAAAACAGAGGGTGCTCCCCAAGTCAGTACATGCACTTTTTATTAGCTTGGTCTGTCCATCAAACAAATGCATGCACAATCGCACACTTTCTCTCTTATACACACACACGCAAGCACACACATGCATGCTCCCACACACACTAGGCCCCTCACTTACACAAACAGTTTTATTGCTTTACCTTACGCATGACCTAAGGGCATCTTTAGAGAATCTTCCTGTCACTCAAAATGGTAGCAAATAAATAAATAAAAAGGAAAGACAAAAAAGTCGGCAATTTCATTTTGCTGACCAGTCAGGTCTTGCCTTACAAATATGATGAGTAACCATCTGCTTCTCTACAGTATTCAGACTATTACACTACACTGAGTCTTCTCGACACTGGACCACCCCCTGAGAATACTTCATGTTGACTTCATAATGATCCCAAGAGTCATAGCTGCATTTTCAAAGGAGTGGGAAGCAGAAAATCTCAGGGCACTGAAATTCCTTACAGTACATTGCCTATCATGGTTGTATGCCTAATGAAATCAACTAATCAATTCCATTT